>NW_006408646.1:1832226-1942592 GCF_000296735.1 Chrysochloris asiatica
GGGGGGAGGGAGGGAGGCTTATTTTAGGAGGACCTAGCAGAAGTCACGTCTGATTAGACGTGCTCACCAGTTGCCTGTGAATTTGGACCCTATTTCCTGGAGCAGACTGAGGTTTAATATCTGGGGTTGCATCTTCTGAAGTGTGTGGCTGTGATAAATTGCCCCGACCCCTGCTAAGGTCAGGAGTTAAACATGGCAATAGGCAGATGTGTGAGGAAAGCTGGAAGTTTTGGTGGTCACTGATATGGGGGCTGTAGGATAAGAACCAGTGCCCCCCACAGGGGAGGGGTGTCTTTGTCCCTGGGAATAAGGGTTTTTCCTGCCACTGGGAGCATGTACATCGGTCCCTGGGCACCGGGTCCCTGTCAGTATCTTTTGGCTTAAAGTAACTGACAGGGATAGTGAGTGCTAACTTCAGCTCCAAGAGCTGCTTACGATCTTGTGAGGCTGCTTGGTTTGCAGTGCAGCCTTCAGGAGGCTTCCAGGCTGAGCCTGGCTTTACAGAATGAGGAGGGGTAAACCCCAGAAATGTCTAGTGGCAGTGAGGTAAGCATGGGCTTACTTGTCCGTACCTACTAATATGTTACCATTTAGGTCACCTCACTGACTGGGTCCTCCGTCCCTGTCAGAAATCGTAAATTTGAAAAGAGGCTTTGATTCTGTAGGAAGGTGCTATATGGGGTTGGGAGAGAGACAGATGCCAGTCAGAACTAGAAGCAGATGTTTTAAATGTGAAATTACTTGCTACAGATTATTGTTGTTGTTGTTAAGTACCGTGGAGTTGGTTCCGACTCATAGTGACCCTGCACAGGGTTTCCGAGGCTATAAATCTTTATGGGAGCAGAAAGCCTCATCTTTCTCCCATGGAACAGCTGGTAGTTTCAAACTGCTGACCTTAAGGTTAGCAGCCCAATTCATAACCACTACGCTACCAGAGCTCCTTACAGATTATTAGGTAAGTACAATAAGCCCTTGCTTACTGGGTGATAAGACACTGCATCTGCTCTCTTCTCTTTGTCTGCCTTTTGATTGTTTCTGATTAGCCTGGTGGAAATTAACACGTAACAGGTGCTTGTTAAATTATCACCATCTCTCTCTTTAGAACTGTTTAAGAAAAACCTCCTCCTGAGACACTGAGGTGAAAAGTTCCAATTAGGGACTTAGCTCAGTGCTGGGGGAACTCCTTTTAGGAAAAGTGCTGTGATCACACAGACGGACAACAGTTTCACGCTTCACTTCAGGAATCCTGGGGCTCCGGTTGGAGCTTGCTTGCAAACAAAACACCTTTCCAACTGCTTTTGGTCCTTTTCTAAAGATGAGGCAGCAGCCAGTATGTGCTGTGACTACGAGGGAGCCAGGGCCGTGGAGGGACTTTTTCCACCCGGTGGGACCTGCTCTTTCCTGCTTTTCTTGGATCAGAGAAGAAAGTGCGAATGTGTGAGAAAATGTTAGCTTTCTTCTAACCTCCCCAGTCTTGCATTTTTCCTAGAAACAGAAGAAATTGCCATGAATATTCAGCATCTGTGTTTTTGACTTCTTACTGTTAGGTACTGTGGAGTTGATTTGACTCAAGGTAGCCCCATTTGTTACAAAGTAGAACAGACCTGGTGTGGTGCTACAGGATAATGCGCTGGACCAAAAGGTCAGTATGAACTGCAAGGTCGGCAGTTCAAAGTCACCAGCCGCTTCTTGAAAAGCCAATACAGGGTAGCTATGAGTTGGAATTGGCTCAAAGGCACTTAACAACAACAATCATGTTTATGGGGGCAGATCACCAGGTTTTTCTCCCTCAGAGAGGGTTCAAGGTACCAACCTTTCCATTACTAGCCAAACATTTAGCCATTGCACCACCAGAGCCAAGTGAGTCTTTATTCAACCTCAACTTGGAAGAAGGCAGTAGCAGTTCATGAACACCTAAGGTTCCCCTTCATTTTCAGCTCTTAGCAAGTTTGAGGTTAAAAAAAAATAATCACTTGAAATGTGTCAAAGTGTCCGGGATTTAATTTTGGTTTTTGTGTTGTTAAGTTGGTTCCAACTTATAGAGACCCACTGAATAACAGCAGAAGAAAGCACTCACTGCCTAGTCCTGTACCATTCTTACAGTCATTACTGGTTGAGCCTATTGGTGCAGCAACTGTGCCATTCCACCTCACTGAGGGTCTTCCTCTTTTTCTGTGACCCCCTACCAAGCATGATGTCCTTCTCCATGGACTGGCCCCTCCTGATAATATGTCCAGAGCACATGAGACGGATTTTCCTTTAGCTGTTGGCATTCTTAGTCTTGAGATAATTTTTCCCCGATGCTTCACCTCTGGTGTGCTGGCTACATAAGATGGAATGCCTCCCATCCTAGTGGTCACCCGCTCTGATTGTGCATATACCATTCCGTGACCATGAGAGCTTGACATTTGTCATCATTTCTTCTTCACCCAGCAAGCTCAGCATTGGCCCCCTTTTAGAGAGGCACAGACTGAGACCTAGACAGGTGAACTGACGTGCCCAAGGGTATTATGGTTACTTCTCACTCCTCAGGACAAACTTAGTCCCTGGGGGACGAGAAGGGTCTCCCTTTTCCATAGTTTTTAGCTGCCTCTACCAGCTGCTCCTTGGAAACCCTCAGTAGGGTCGCTATGAGTCTGAACCGACTTGACAGCACCTAACAACACAACAACAACCCATATACCCAGGAAGGAAAGAGGAGAAGATTAAGTACAGTTGGAATTATCTCAGGATGAAAGAATAGATTCTGTTTGTATTTGAACATAGATTTGGCAGTTCTCATCAGACTAGAAAAAATAGAGTGGAGAAAGGGTTTCTGAGAACACTGACCAGCAAAGTTAATAGATTTAGGTAACTTGACGGTTGGATTCAGATCTGGTTATATCGGATTGTCTGAGTGCTAGACCCTGGCTCTAACCATTGGCGAGTTAAGTGGCAAAGCATTTCTGTCTGTTTTGGAGAGTGATATTTCCATTCAATCTCATCATTTTATAATCCCATAGGGAAGGAAGCCAGTAGGTAATCTCCAAGTGGCTAGAAAATGTTCTTTGCCCACCACTGACTTTGGTACCCTAGAGAGACCTGTTCAATGTGGTGTGTACCTAAGCCTTGTCATGGAACAAGAGAAATGAAATAAGAATGATATATTGCTGATGGAAAATAAAATAAAATTTAGAATGTACAGTGTACACATTTTTAAAGTCCCTTTACCATTTTTAAGGGAGCACGGTGGCTCCATTTGATAAGCACTGGTCTGCGTGGTTCAAGCCTGCTAGGTGCTCTGTGGGAGAAAGATGAGACTTTCTGCTCCCTCACATCTCTTAAAGGCCTTGGAAACCCTATACTAGGAATCAGAACTGACTCGAGAGAACTTATCAACAACAGTAACAACCGAGATGTGCTGTTGCCCTTAGTGACCCTATACACAACGGACTGAAACACTGCTTGGTCCTATGCCACCCTCATGGTCTGTCCTATGTTTGAGTCCATTGTTGTAACCATTGTGTCAGTCCATCTTATTGAAGTCGTCTTCTTTTTCACTGATCCTCTACTTTATCAAGCATGATGTCCTTCTCCAGGGATTGCTTCCTCCTGATAGCGTGTTTAAATTATGAAAGCCAGAGTCTCACCATTCTTGTTACTAAGGAACATTCTGGATGTATTTCTTTCCAGACAGATGTGTTCATTCTTCCTGCAGTTCATGGTACATTCAGTATTCTTCTCCAACACTATCATTCAAATGCATTAGTTCTTCTCCAGTCTTCTTTATTCGTTGTCCAACTTTCACATGCATTATGAGGTGATTGAAAATTCCATGGTGTGGATCGGGCTCACCTTAGTCCACAAAGTGACATCTTTGGTCTTTAACACTTTAATGAGACCATTTGCAGCAGATTTGTCCAATGTAATATATCATTTGATTTCATGACTGCTGCTTCCATTGGCATTGATTATGGATCCAAATAAAATTAAAATTAACAACTTCAGTCATGATGTTGCTTGTTGGTCTATCTGTGAGGATTTTTGCTTGATGTTGAGTTGTAGTCCTTATTGAAGGATGTAGTCTTTGATATCTTCATCAGTAAGTGCTTAAAGTCCTCTTTGCTTTCAGCAAGCAAGGGTGTATCATCTGTGTATCTCCGATTGTTAATGATCCTCCTCCAGTCTGGATGCCCATTCTTCATAATATAATATGTAGTTTGTTATGATCTGCACAGTGAAATTCCTTTGCATAGTCAATAAAGCATAGGTAGATATCCTTCTGGTATTGTTTGCTTTCGGCCAAGATCCACCTGACATCAGCAGTGATGACCCTCATTCCATGTCCTCTTCTGAACGCGGCTTGACTTTCTGGCAGCTCCCTGTTGATGTACTTCTGCCCCCGCTTTGAATGATCGTAGCACACTTTAACTTGCATTTGATATTATTGGTAGTTTTCACATTCTATTGGGTCACCTTTCTTTGGAATGGGCACAAATATGGATCTCTTCCAGTCACAGTTGGCCAGGTAGCTGTCTTCCTAATTTCTTGGCATAGATGAGTGAGCATTTCTAGTACTCTGTCAGTTTATTGAAGGGCCTCTGGTAGCGTAGTGGTTACGAGTCAGGCTGCTAATATCAAGACCAGCAGTTCAAAACTACCAGCAGTGCCGCAGGAGAAAGATGAGACTTTCTGCTCCTGTAAAAATGCACACCCTCGGAAACCCGATGCAGGGTCGGAATCGACTTGATGGCACTTAACAACAACAACATCAGTTTACTGAAATATTTCAATTAGTATCAGAGTTTGAATTGTGTCCCCCGTAAAATATGTGTAAGGGGGGCGGGCGGGGAGACAAGAAAGAACAGCCAGGAGTGGAGAATGTCCTTTGGACCTGGGGTCCCTGTGCTATGAAGCTTTTAGATCCAGGGGAAGATGCCGAGACACACTGGGGACTTGTCCAGGTGGAACGCTTATGCTGTGTTTTGTTTTGTTTTTCATTCCAGGTTTGGACATCTTAAAAAAAAAAAAAAACTGCATTGCACAGTGACCAGCCCCACTTGGTAATGTGACCCACAGAGACTTTTACCGGGAGTAGAGTGGTGACCCCGGACCGCCTCATCACTCGTAAATGCCACCCCTGGCAGGAACCGAGGAACCCTGGCAGCCATGCCTCCCCCGACCCCAGGCACCCCTTCACCCCCATGCTAAGCTGCATGGAGTGGGGGCCCTTGAGGATTGACTGACCTGCTTCACACCCCCAAGAACAACACATCCAAGATGTCGCTCCAGTGGCTGGAGGCCTGGAGCTGGTCGCTGGACGGTTTGAGGGACTGCATCGCCACTGGTATCCAGTCGGTGCGGGACTGCGACACCACCGCGGTGGGGACCGTGGCCTGCCTGCTGGTCCTGTTCGTGTGGTATTGCTACCACGTGGGCCGGGAGCAGCCCCGGCCCTACATGTCTGTCAATGCACTCATGCAGGGCTCGGATGCCAGCGGGCTACAGAATGGGTACGTGTACTGCCAGTCATCTGAGTGTGTGCGCTGTACCCACAACGAGGGCCTCAACCAGAAACTTTACCACAACCTGCAAGAGTATGCCAAACGCTACTCCTGGTCCGGCATGGGCCGCATTCACAAGGGTATCCGCGAGCAGGGCCGCTACCTCAACAGCCGTCCTTCCATCCAGAAGCCCGAGGTCTTCTTCCTGCCCGACCTGCCCACCACCCCCTATTTCTCCCGGGACGCCCAGAAACACGATGTGGAGCTGCTGGAGCGGAACTTCCAAACCATCCTGTGTGAGTTTGAGAGCCTCTACAAAGCCTTTTCCAACTGCAGCCTGCCGCAGGGCTGGAAAATGAACAGCAGCCCCAGTGGGGCATGGTTCACCTTTTACCTGGTCAACCAGGGCGTCTGTGTCCCCAGGAACTGCCGCAAGTGCCCACGGACGTACCGCTTGCTAGGAAGCCTGCGGACGTGTATCGGGAACAATGTTTTTGGGAACGCGTGCCTCTCCGTGCTGAGTCCTGGTACTGTCATCACGGAGCACTACGGGCCCACAAACATCCGCATACGATGCCACTTAGGTAGGTCGCAGGGAGGGGGCTCCCCACCTGCTGGTACACTGGTAAGTTCGGCCCATTCAGGTTCATGGGAACTTACCAGTAGCCAGAGCAGTGCTACGTCACATCTTCCAGCGTGTAAATGATGTTGACAGCAGACATAGGAGTCACAAAAGAAATCTGTGATCAGGATAAACGCATCCTAATTCTGACAGGTGTAAGGTCAGCGGTTCAAGTCCACCAGCCATTTCACAGGAGAAAGATGAAGCTTTCTGCTTCCATAAAGACTGACAACCTCAGAAACCCAGCGTCGCTATGAGTCAGAATTGACTCCTAACACGAGTAACCCACTGGGTAGTGTGAACAGTTAACATGCCTGGCTGCTCACCAAAAGGTCAGAGGTTGGAGTCTACCCAGGCACTTCAGAAGAAAGGCCTGGCTGTCTACTTCAGCAGTCAGCCTGTCGGAAACCCTGTGGAGCTTAGTTCTACCCTGACACACCTGGGAACCAACACGACGGCAGCTGCTACTGGTAGTTTCTGACAAAAGAAACAACCAAGCCCATTGCTGTTGAGTCGATTCTGACTCATGGTGACCTTAGAGAACGGAGTAGAACTGCCCCACAGGCTCTTCAAGGCTGTCGGTCTCTACTGAGCAGATTGTCTCATCTTTCTCCTGCTGAGCAGCTGGTGGATTTGAACCGCTGACCTTTCCTTAGCAGCCTGACATCTAACCCACAGTGCCACCAGAATTTCTTAGTTCCTGACTGAAGTGCTATCAAAAAGGAATTTCTGTGGTGTTGTATGTGTTCCTTGTCTGCATTCTCCACTATGATACAGTAGTCAGAGCCACAAGGTGTTGCTGTTGGTAAGTGCCGTCAAGCCAGTTCTCACTCAGAGCGACCCTGTATGGAGTGTCCAAGGAGCAATTGGTGGGTCTGAACCACTGACCTTGTGATTAGCAGTCCAGTGCTTATCCTACAGTGCTTCAACAAGAGCCACACAGCATTATGAGTATGCCTGGTGTGGCGCTGTGGGTTAATGCGCCAGACTGCAAAGCCGTTTGAACTGCAAGGTCGACAGTTCAAGTTCACCAGCTGCTCCTCGGAAACCTTATACAGGGTTGCTTAGGGTCGGAACCGACTTGACGGCACTTAACAACAACAACATAATGTAGCTAGTGCAGCCAAGGAACTAGATTTTTAATTTTCTGTATTTAATTTCAATTTAAATTGCTCTTACACTGGAGTACCAAACTCAAAACGCACTGCCATCGAGTTCATTCTAACTCATAGCAAGCCTAAAGGATAGGGTAGAACTGCCCATGGGGTTTCCGAGAGTGTACAACTTTACAGAATCGAGTCGATTCTGACCCATAGCAACCCTATATGTGGTTTCTGAGGGACAGCTGGTGAGCTTGAACCACCGACCTTGCAACTCAGATGGCTTTGCAGTCTGGCGCGTTAACCCACAATAGAAGTAGACTGCCTAATTTTTCTACCTAGAAGCAGCTGGTGGGTTTGAACCGCCAACCTTGGGCTTACCAGCCCAATTCTTAACCCACAATGGCAGTATTGATATTGTTGGTGTTGTTAGGTGCGATCGAGTCAGTTCTGACTCATAACGACCCTGTGCACAGCAGAATGAAACCCTGCCCAGTCCTGGGCCAACCTCACACATCCTCCTGGTCTCGAGTCCATCGCTGCTGCGACTGTGCCAATCCATCTCGCTGGGGGTCTTCCTTTTTTTCTCTGACCCTCCACTTTACTGAGTGCAGTTAGTAGAGCCGGAGTATTTGCTCTGATGTTCGAGATGACATGATGCTCCGGAAGGCCTTTAAGTGGCTCCTCCATCACCAGGATGAACAAACGCCTGCTGAGAGGTTAGAGGTTAACTGCAGTCGGAGCCTAGTAAACTGGTAACGTGGGTCCCATGGATGGCAATGGCTCTAAGCAGAGGGTCTGGGGTCACACCGCCTAGGTGGGTGTCCTGGCCCACCCTGTTGTGCTTGCTGGGTCTCCTTAGGCCATTTTCACCTCTGAGCTGCAGAGTTCCCATTTGGAAACGGAGGTAAATGAGAGAATGTAGGTTGTGAATCCTTTATTAATACAGCTCCTGTTGTCAAGTCAGCCCTCTGCTCATGGCAACCCCAGAACACATGGCAATGGTGGGACTAGATGCTGCCCAATCCTGCACCATCCCCATGGTCGCCTGCCGATGAGACCTTTGTGGTCCATAAGGTTTTCGTTGGCCGGTTTCCCAAAGTGAATCGCCGGACTTTTCTGTCTAGCCTGTCATAGTCTAGTAGCTTGGCAGAAAGTTGTTCGGCACTGTAGCCACGCGTGAGGCTTCACTGGCAGGCAGGGGTGGTGGTGTATGAGGGGCACTGGCCAGGAATCAACCCTGAGTGTCTCCCAATACAGAAAATAGTGCTCAATAAAGCTCATGCTTCAAAACAGCTCGAGAAATAAGGACGTCCGCTCACCAGAAAGTCTCATCCTGATGAAGGTTGGTTATGAGGACAATGACATCACCGTCCTGCGTCCATGGCAAGAGGACGTGCCAAGAGCCTCAGCAAAGTCCGGCTTCAGGAAACTTGTAGCGCAGCCTCAGTTTGTGGATGAAGAAGGAAGAGCAGAAAGAGGGTCCTGTATACGATCTGGAATCTGGGTTCATAACCACGTGTTGTGGAGGAGCCTTGGGGCTGCCTGGGACTGAGTCTGAGCTGGGTGCCTCCCACTTCTCTGTGTGGGAATTCTGAGCAAGACAGAATTTGAACAGATGGTTCTGCTGCTTCAAAAACAACAACAAACAAGTTGAGCAGTTGACATGGGGGTGCTTCACGGGTACAGGCTCTGGAGGAGGTGCCCAGGTTCCTGGTCAGCTGTGACTTGGAGCCACTGAATGCCCCAACTTCCTCATCATTCTTACCTCACAGAATCAGATTAAACAGTGACGTCCCATCTGGAGAGCTACTTGGCACGGCTTTCAGTACCTGACAGGCATTCGGTAAATTGTAGCTCGTTGCTGCCTTGACCTTGACCTTGTTGGACAGTAGCACAAGCTGCCCATTTTGTAAGATACAGTGAGAAATGAATGGGCATTGGAGGCAAGCAGCTGTGGACTCGAATCTGGGCCCTAATAACTGAGAGACCTCACGGTGTGGGGCTGGGGGCCTGAACTTCTTTGAATCTCTCTTTTCTCTGAAGTTGGGATCATGATACCTGTCTTCGTTTGGAAAATTAGAAGTAATGTATACAAAGCAGGTAGAAAGCAAGCAATTCCAGGGGCTCTTGCTAATCCATGTGTTGAGATGGCAACCCAGTGGGTTAAGCATTAGGCTGCTAACCAAAAGCCCACCAGCTGCTCTAAGGGAAAAAGATGAGGCAATCTGTCCCCATAAGACTGACAGGCTCGGAAACCCTAGGGAGGAGTTCTGCTCTGTCCTACAGGGAATGCAATGCATGGCAGCAGGCTTGGTTTGGGGGGTTTTGTTCATCTTGGTGTGACATGGTGGGGAATGACGCTGCATGTGAGAGACCAAGGCACCTGTGAGCTCAGAAGAAGGGGTATACTGGGAACCTGGGATGGGGCCATGACCCTGAAGGGTAGAGCCAAAGTGGTCCCCCTCAGGGACTGGGGGAGCCTTGTCTGAACATTTCCAAGGGGCAGGGTGTTTACCTGAGGTGGAGCAGACCCCAGATGGCCTTGACTGCCAGACTCGTATATTTTGTGTATTTTGGAAAGCTGGTGAATGACAGCTAGGGCAGGGCATTTGAAGACAAAAGTAGGAGAAGAACCCCAGGCAGGTGGGTTGAGTAGGATGAGCTGGTAGCAAAGAGACTTAGCATTTGACGCTTGTGTAGAAGCTGTACACGTGTGTGTGTGTACCACGCCCCTATGTACTGTCTATGGTGTGTCTATACATGTGTGTGTGTACCACACCTCCTGTGTACTGTCTATGGTGAGCCTGTACGTGTGTGTGTACCACGCCTCTCCTATGTAATGTCTGTGGTACATCTGTA
The DNA here is from genome assembly GCF_000296735.1 of Chrysochloris asiatica. Taxonomy (NCBI): domain Eukaryota; kingdom Metazoa; phylum Chordata; class Mammalia; order Afrosoricida; family Chrysochloridae; genus Chrysochloris; species Chrysochloris asiatica. The sequence goes on from NW_006408646.1 coordinate 1,842,294, forward strand.
CACATGCGTGTGTATCACACATATGTAAGCTTTATGGTGTGTCTGTACACGTGTGTGTGCCACACCCCTCCTATGTACTGTCTATAGTGAGTCTGTACATGTGTGTGCCACGCCCCTCCTATGTACTGTCTATGGTGTGTCTGTACACGTGTGTGTGCCACGTCCCTCTTATTTACTGTCTATGTTGAGTCTGTACATGTGTGTGTGTTCCATGCCCCTCCTATGTACTATCTATGGTGTGTCTGTACACATGTGTGTGTACCACACCTCCTATGTACTATGGTGTGTCTGCACATGTGTGTACCATGCCTCTCCTATGTAATGTCTATGGTGTGTCTGTACATGTGTGTGTGCCACACCCCACCTATGTACTATCTATGGTGCATCTGTACACGTGTGTGTATACCACACCCCTCCTGTGTACTGTCTATGGTGCATCTGTACACATGTGTGTGAGTACCACACCCCTCCTAGTACTGTCTATGGTGTGTCTATACACGTGTGTGTACCATGCCCCTCCTGTGTACTGTGTATCGTGCGTCTGTACACGTGTGTACCACGCCCCTCCTGTGTAACGTCTATGGTGAATCTGTACATGTATGTGTACCATGCCCCTCTTATTTACTGTCTATGGTGCGCCTGTACACGTGTGTGTGTACCACACCCCTCCTATGTACTGTCTATGGCATGTCTGTACATGTGTGTTTACCACGTTCTTCCTATGTACTGTCTAAGGTGCATCTGTATATGTGTGTGTGTGTACCACACCTCCTATGTACTGTCTATGGCATGTCTGTACATGTGTGTTTACCACGTTCTTCCTATGTACTGTCTAAGGTGCATCTGTATATGTGTGTGTGTGTACCACACCTCCTATGTACTGTCTATGGTGAGTCTGTACACGTGTGTGTGTGCCATGCCCCTCCTATGTACTCTTTATGGTCCATCTGTACACGTGTGTTGTACCACGCTCCTCCTATGTGCTATCTATGGTGAGTCCGTACACGTGTTTGTGTACCATGCCCCTCCTATGTTCTATGGTGAGTCTGTACACGTGTGTGTATGTACCACACCCCTCCTATGTACTCTTTATGGTGCGTCTATACACATGTGTGTGTACCACGCCCCTCCTATATACTGTCTATGGAGCATCTGTACACACGTGTATACCACACCTCTCCTATGTATTGTCTGTGGTGCATCTGTACATGTGTGTGTGCATCTGTACACTTGTGTTGTACCATGCGTCTCCTATGTACTGTCTATGATGTGTGCACATGTTGTGTGTGTACAACACACCCACACAGATACTTTTTTAAATTCTTTTTTTAATTAATAGAGTATATTTTTTAGAACCATTTTATGCTGACAGAAAAATTGAGCAGACAGAACAAAGAGTTCCCATCTACCCTCCCACCTCCCTCCCCTCAACCTCCCCCAGTGTCCCTGTGACTCACAGCTTGCATTCGGGTTCACATTGGTTACTAGGGGGTGAGCCTGTACTGACACATCATTGTGGACTGAAGTCCACGCTGTGTGGTGCCCAGGTCTGTGAGTTATGACATATGCATAGTGTCTAACGTCCATCGTGACAGCTGTGGATCGGTGGCCATTAGAACAGTGTGTCATCCATGCATCTCACTGGGCTGTGACTAGTTTCCAGTCCAGTTGTGCTTAATGACTTGTTGTCACCATCAGGCCCACATTAGTGCCCACTGAGGAAGACAGAGGCCTTACACAGTATGAATGGTTAACGCTTGTCTGATAACCAAAACTTTGGAGGTTCTAGTCCACCACCCAGATACACTTCTGAAGAAAGGCGTGCTGATCTACTTGCAAAAACTCGATCATTAAAAAGCCCCAATGATGCAGTTCTACTTGGACACACATGGGCTTATCATGAGTTGGAATCAACTCAATGGTAGCTGGTTCCATTTGTCTCAGAAGGAAACAAATGGGTTAGATTCACGTGACCTTGAAGAGATCCAGAAGGAGTGAGTCTGCTCTATACCTGGCATCCACACCTCTGCCGATCACCTGCCGAAAGGTGGAGAAGGTGCCTACAGGTTCACAAGCACCCACCCCCAGTGCCCACCCTGTCTCCTCTCTCTGAGGTGTGGTGATGGTTAGGTAGCCAGTTGTCGAGAAGAGGCAGACGGAGATGCAGGCGTGTTTTCTCGCTAAGCCCAACTAGGCTCATGTTTTCCTCATCTTATGTTGTTAGACTTTGGAGCTGTCTGGCTGGCCACTGCCTGTGCTGACCTCCAGGCTGCTGATGTGGCTGCTGCTGGACAAGCCCTTTTCCAGGCTTCTGCCAGCTTTAGTGGTTAGAGGAGACAAAGCTAGGATGAGGGAACAGGCCAAGGCTAGCAGGGGGCTGATCTTTGGAGAAGGATTGATCACTGCTGCCAAGCAGGCCAGAGTCCTGTGCCACTGAAGCTGGAACAGAATGAACCGGTGGCCGGTGGGAGGGGGTGGGATAGGAAGGCCATCTAGGGTCACTTGTCTATAGTAACATGGAGCGTGGCAGTGAATCAGTTCCTGTTAGTGCCCCAGAAGAAGGAAACGTCTTGAAGAGACTAGGGGTGCGTAGTGCCTGCAGAGAAGGCCCCTAATGGCCTTGTCTACTCAAGCCAGACTCAGCCCCACTGTGGTCCAGTCAATTCCAACTCCCAGCAACCCTGTAGGACATAGTGGAACTGCCCCACAGGGGACCGAGGCTGTCAGTTTTTATGGGAGCACGTTGACTCATCTTTCGCATTCAGAGTGACTAGTAGGTTTAAACCACTGACCTTTTGGTTAACAGATAATGCTTACCCTTAATGCCAGGGGGGACATTGCTTTATAATAAAACATGACATTGAAAGAAATCACCTATGAGAACATGAGCAATCCCTCTAATACCATTGGTGGTGGTGGTTATGTGCCATGGAGTTGGAACTGACTCATAGCGACCCTGTACAGGGTTTCTGAGGCTGTAAATGTTTACAGGAGCAGAAAGCCATATCTTTCTCCCGCGGAACAGCTGGTAGTTTCGAACTGCTGACCTTGAGGTTCGCAGCCCGATTCGTAACCACTACGCTACTAGTATAATAACTAGCATTTAGATCATATGTCCAGTTGTATAAAGCAAGTGGTGGTACAGTGAGTTAAACATTTGGCTTCTAACTCCAAGGTTGGTGGTTCAAACCTACTGATGAAAAATAATGAAGCAGTCAGCTTCCTTAAAGATTAACAGCCTCAGAAACCCTATGGAGCAATATTCTACTCAGTTCTGTAAGGACGCTATGAGTTGGAATCAGCTTGACAACAGTAGGTTTGAACTGTTTGTTTGTTTGTTTGGGAACAGGACAGAAGCCAAAAACACCAAACCCATTGCCATTGAGTTAATTCTGTTCAAATCTCAATTCCAACAACAACTAAATAATCACTTCTGGCCACATAACTAATTTCTTTAAGCCTCAATCCCTCCTTGTGGGATGTACAGTCAGGCTGTAGGTGTGGGCAGCCATGCTCCCTGGTTACAGTGAAGTGCTGGGAGGTAAGTATGCAGATGTTCTCTTTACAGATGAGAGGTCAGTCACTCAGCACATATAGCCAGAGCTCCTCCGATCCCTAGCGTCCTGTCCTGCCCTAGGCACTGCTCCATGTGACTTCCTGGAATCCTGTGTTTCTGGTTTAAAGAGTACATTCACACATTCCAGCTTTTACAGGGAAGGCTGTTTATTGTTGTCATGAGGGGCAAATGCTGGCTCATCTGAGTCACTGAAGAACAGCCATCCGAGAATATATGGGCTCAGTCTTTTCTGAGCTGCTGGATTAGGCGGCTGTTGCGGTGCCTTTGTTTCCGGAGGTCGGAGTCATGGCGGAACCTGCTGTTTCTCCAGACAGTCCCTCAGAGAAGCAGTATTTCCTCAGGGCCTTCCTTTCCTGCTCAGGCTGCCCTGGCTTGGGGACACCACTTGCATTTGGGAGCCAGAGGCTCCTGACTAAGGTGTCAGCCTGCTTTCCTCAGACATTTCCTTGGAGTTCCCAGAACGAGGCTGAGGAATCTTAGACTAAGAATGTGCCATCCTCTGGCCGCAATATGGATTTACTGATTGGAACCCAGAGAGGAGAGCGTTATGGGGGTCTTCACACTTTTCCTCTCACCTAGATGGCTTCAGTGCCCCAAATACAGCTAAAGTGCTCAATGTTTAGCCAAAAGCTGGCAGTTCAAACCCACCCAGAAATACCTAGGAAGACAGACCTGGCAGGACACTTCCTGAAGCTCACACAGCCTTGAAAACCCAGTGGAGCAGTTCTACTCTGCACACACGAGGTCACCAGGAGTCAGATCCACTGGACAGCAACTGACAAGAGCGTCCAGGGTGACCCTGAAGCAGGATATAGTGATTATGGTATAGGCAGCTGCAGTTGGAACCTTACCTCCCTCCATCTCTGGGACCCCTTAGTTAGGTTTCAGGTTGGATCCATGCCTTTCACCAGATTCCCAGCGGAGCCATGACGCAGAACAGGGTGGTCCTTTGCACAGGACCATGGCAAAGAGCTGGCTGTGCCTCAGTGTTGGCCGGAAGAGAGAAGCACAGTGAAGTCAAAGCTCTCACCAAAGCATACCGCTTGCTTCACTTTTTTTCTGTTGTTTTTATTTTATCCCCTACCCCTCAAAGGTCTGAAAACACCAAGCGGCTGTGAGCTGGTGGTGGGGGGTGAGCCCCAGTGCTGGGCGGAAGGTCGCTGCCTGCTCTTTGATGACTCTTTCCTACACACGGCATTCCATGAAGGTGAGCCCTGTTTCCCACAACCAAACCCACTGCCACCCCGCCTCAGGCTGCCCGGGCTCACAGGCTTTTAAGAAGCAGACAGTCTCATCTTTCTCCCATGGGGTGACTGGGGGTTTGAACCGCCGACCTTGAAGTTAGCAGTCCAACGCTTATCCCACAACACCACCATGCTAACTAATTCTGGGACCTGGGACAGAAGGAGGGAGAGGCCAGCCCCTGCCCTGAAGCTAACCAGTAGGATCCTGTTGTAAAGTGCCTTCAAGTTGGTTCTGACTCATAGTAACCCTGTGTAGGACTTCTGAGTGGTGGCTGCTGGGTTTGAACCGCTGACCTTGTAGTTAGCAGTCTAGTGCTTGTCACACAGTGCCATACCAGGACTCAAAGGTGGTTTGAATCTCTTCTGTCTTGCCCATCACAGGCTCAGCGGAGGATGGCCCCCGAGTAGTGTTCATGGTTGATTTGTGGCATCCAAACGTTGCTGCAGCTGAACGGCAGGCCCTGGACTTCATCTTTGCCCCGGGACGATGAGAAGGTGTCCCATGCTGGAGTCGGCAAGGGGCCAAGGCCCAGCCTGGGCAGACAGTGGTCCAGCCCAGGCCCTGCCCAGGTTCAGAACTGGCCTCCCCAGACAGCCCTTCTACGGCATCTTATACCATGTCAGGTCCCTCTTGTCTTTGTGACTGTTAATGGGAATTTTTCAGCTTGTATTTCCTTAGATTTTTTTCTTCTTCTTCCTTCCCATCATTTGCTTCTGGGGTTCCTTTAAGGCCTATTTGTGCTTCCCTCGGAGCCTATGACTAGAGATTGGGGCCCTTGTAGTCTGTGATCTGTTGCTAACTTGTTTTCCCAAGCTCTGAAATTGAGTCACCAAATGGTTATTTGTCTGAGTGTCATCACGTAAAATTTCTTGTGATCATCTCAAAAAGCAACTAAGCAAAATGAAAAATGAAACAAAACAGCTACAGCGCAGAGAGCTGGGGCACATGGCCTACGGGATCCTCCGGCTGCCAACGCAGGCCAGCTCCGTTGGCAGGGTGGACAGCTGCCAAACCCCGGAAGAGGTGCAAACAGTGTCAGGGCCTGATTGATGACAAGGCACCATCCTCAACTTACCCCAAACCTTGGCAGGCCCAAAACAGCAAAGAGCATCTCAGCTGGTGGGCCCAGGGGCTTTGAGGGGGGAGTGGGTGAATGTTGCTTTCCTACAAAGCTGCAGCTGGCGTTCCTGAGAGCCAGGGGCCTCCCAGCCTCAGAATGTGTGATTTGCTTACCTCACTGCCTATAGAAGTCCTACTGCCAGTAGGGGCTCAGAAACTTCCCAGGTGGTGCTGTCTGAGTCAACATTCAGGAATGTTGCGGCCACCAGGATGGCTGGTAGGGGCTGTGCTGGTGATAAGACATCACTTCGCCAAGAGTCTGGAAAGAACTTCCTCTGGCCAAACTGGAATTGCAGATCTGACCAAGTGTCTGCTTTGCTTTGGCATTTTGTTGCCTATGTTTCCCATGTCCTCGTCCATGTACAAGTGTCTAAATGCTGGACTCAAGAGTGGAAAAAGTGTTTGTGGGTCCTGTGTCTGAGTAAATGTGACCTCAGCCAGTATGTAGAAGGGAGGACATTACAAAGACCTCCAAGCCCAAAGGATCAAGGTTGCAACAAACTCTGTTGCTTTGCTGACCTTTTGTCTGCTGTGAATACGATGCTGCCAGCCCTCTCCCAAAAGGAAAACGCCCAGCGAGGTCTGTTTACCAGCCTTCTGTCAGCCAGGTATGAAAGAAACCCTTTTGTGAATTTCATACCATGGTCAGTGTGGGATTCATAAAGCCAAAGGTGGCATGAAATAGACAACTAATCCCATAAACAAAGAGGCTTCCAGAAGTTCCTGGGGAAATTCCATTCTCTTTTCATTCCATTTCTCCACCAACTTCTGGAAACCCTCTCGTGTATAGGTCCAATGTGTGATCCAACTAAAAACCAGCAGCTTCTCTGAGGAACAACGGTGAGACATAAACCTGGTCTGAAGTGGACCAGGTAGTTCCTAAGCAAGTGTGCAAAAAAATAAAGTTTAAATTTGAGTACAGATATTTTTCAGTGATGTGAGTGCAGGGAAAGACAGATTTCTGACCTACCTGAAAGTCTTTCTACTCATTAGTATCTTGTAAAAGAAAATCCGAGGTGCATGCTTTCTACGCATCCCGACTCTTATGCGTTTACATTGGTACCTGGCTACCTGTACTGGATGTGACCTGATTGGGGAAAGAAGATAAATAAAAGATCTTGCTGAAGACCAGAGTCAAGTGGTGAATGAATACGTGTCTGATGTACCTGTTATTGTTAAGGGTTGTTGAGTTGGTTCCAACTCATAGCGATCCTGAATTGAGTTTCTGAGGACCGGCTGGTGGGTGTGAACCTCCGATTCACAGTTAGCAATCCAGTGTTTTTCCTACAGCGCCATACCAGAACCCACAGATGTGCTTACTAGACTTTTACTATGTTTTTTTTTTCCCTGTGTCACAAAGGCACTATGTAGTAAATGAAGCAAAATGGACTATTTAATGAATGGGAGGGGGTGGGGACAATGGTAGCAGATCCATGGAAGGTCCAGAAACTACTGGCATCTAACTGGGCCAAGCCTAAGGGTCTGGGCTTTGGGACGACTGGGGACTCGGGGCCCAGAGTGTATTCCCAGGTGTCCTTGGGTACGTCACGAGGCCTTGAGGAATATCTGTGTTCCTTGAACCTTCTGTGACGATGTCTGTGTGGTACAGACAGGACACTCAGCATCATAGGCTCCCTGCCTGCTAGAGCAGTGGTTCTAGAAGTTAGAGAGAAACAAGTGGAGAAGGAAGCTCAGAGAAGTCTAAATATATCAGCATTACATACTGTTGTGCCTTCCAGTTGATTCCAACCCTTTGTGACCCTGTTTAGGGTTTTTGAGGAGCAGCTGGTGAATTTGAACTTCTGACTTTGTGTTCAAATGAGCCTTGCAATCCAGCACGTTAACCCACAGTGCCACACCAGGAGTCCTTATGTCTATAGGGAAGAGTTCTGGCGTGGCGCTATAGGATAAGTACTGGACTGCAATATCATTTTGAACCACAATTATAGGGGAGCATGGTGGCTCAGTAAGATAAACACTGGATTGCAAACAATAAGGTCAGAGGTTCAAGCCCACCAGCTACTTTATGGGAGAAAGATGAGGTTTTCTGCTCCTGCAAAGATTTACAGCCGTGAAAACCCTATAGAGGAGTGTTGTGAGTGGAAACCAAGTCAATGGCACTTAATGTCATTACAGGGGATGTCTCTGGTGGCGCTGCGGGTTAAGCATGGGGCTGCTAACCAAAAGGTTGGTGATTTCTCCATGGGAGAAAGGTAAGGCAGTCTGCTTCCAACTTAAGGTTAGTCTCAAAAACCCTAAGGAGCGGTTCTACTCTGTCCTATTAGGTCGCTGTGAGTCAGAATGGACTCTGTGGCAGTGGGCATTGGGTTTGGAAATTACAGGGGAAGTCTCTGGTGGAACAGTTTGCATTCGTTGCTCACTGAAAGGTTGGCGGTTCGAGCCCACCCAGCAGCACTGTGGGAGAAAGACTTGGCCGTCTGCTTCTGTAAGGATGGCAGCCAAGAAACCTTGGTGGGTCGCAGGTAGGTCAGTATCAGCTGGACGGCCCAGAACCACAAGAATTACAATGAGAGCCAAAGCACTTAGTCCCTTAATGGCTGTATTTGGAGTCTTTTCCCCTTTGTATAAAAGAGGAAGCCTGCTGGCAAGGCATAGTCAGTGCAAGGCAGTCTGCAGCCTACACTGATGGGAGGGGACAAGATGATGACCTGCCTGGGGCTGGGATGCTTCTCACTCTTGGGATGCATTGTGAACTGGACAACTGCTATGTGATAGCAAGGGATACTCTAGTGAGAAACAGCATCCAGTCTAGTCCCAGCTTCAAACTGGCTGCAAAGGAGACCTCGCGTCTTGTGATGGGATCTTCACGTCCCTGTATGGACTCACACTCAAGGCCAGGTAAGTTATTGCACTGGCGTAAGTTCACACCCACAGTCTCTGGATACCCACCTTCCTTCCAGGCAACAACTAAATATCCCAAAAGGGACTTGCATTGTAAGAGTCCCTCTTTGGTGACAGGTATCAGACTTGGAATATTGAGCACCCAAGACAGTGTGTGAGGATGGGAAGAATACTCAGAGTCTACTGGTTCTTGATTTGGCTGCTTCCACGGGAGAAAGACGAGGCTTTCTGCTCCCATAAAGATTTACAGCCTCAGAAACCCTGTACAGGGTTGCTATGAGTCAGAACCAACTCCATGGCACATAACAACAACAGGAAGTTCAAGCCCATGACCACCTCCCCACCCTCCTGCCAGACACCTAGTCTCTTTTCATTGCCTCGGGGTAGAGCCAGGTCTTGGCATCTTACATCTCCTTCTATGGGACTGAGGGTCTCTGCTCTGAGTAGCCAGAAATGACAAGGCCTTTGGAGCCAGTCAGCAAGCATGTAATGCAAACCTCGCCACTTAAGCTTAGCCTCTAGGAGCCAGCTGCTGCTTTGAACCATCTCTGGCCAGTCAATAGTACCCTAATTGGCTTCTAGCAACACCATTGCATGCCCATTCTCTGTGCTGGGGGTTCTGTGGATGTGGCTCAATCCCAGCTTCAGGTTGCACACATGCTCTAGAGCTGACCAATCAGAGCTTTCCAAACTAATGGCCTCTCAGAGATGCGCAAAAGTTTGTTTGCTGGATCATTGAGAAAGAAGAGCAACTTTCTCTGGAGTATGTGCGGGAAGGGTGGGAACTACAAGAAAGAAAATCTAAGTGAAACACACACAGATCATCTAAGCCATGAGCATAGAGTGTGGTAGCTCTGTGGGATATGCACTGGGTTGCAAACCACAAGGTCAGCTGTTCAAGCCCACAAGCCGCTCCTTGAAAGAAGACTTACTACTTCCGCAGATTTACAGCCTCATAAGCCTATATAGGGTCACTATAAGTCAGAACTGACTTGACATCAGTTAACAACAATGATAATAAATAGCATAACAACTGAAGTTGTCAATGATTTCATTTTACTTGGATCCACAATCTACACTCATGGAAGCAGCAGTCAAAAAATCAGATGAAGTATTGTAAAAGGTAAATCTGCTGCACAAGACTTCTTTAGAGTGTTCAAGAGCAAAGATGTCAGTTTGAGGACTAAAGTGCAGCTGACCCAAGCCGTGGTATTTTCAATAACCTCACATGCATGTGAAAGTTGGACAGTGAAGAAGGAAAACCATAGAAGAACTGATGCAGTTTAGTAGTGGTGTTGGCAAAGAATGTTGAAAAAAACAAACAGACCTGTGTTAAAGAAGTACAACCAGAATGCTCCTTAGAAGCGTGGATGGTGAGATTTTGTCTCTCATACTTTGAACATATTATCAGGAGGGACCTGGAGAAGGACATCATGCTTGGAAAATGGAGGGTCAGCACGAAAAAGGAAGCCCCCCCCCAACAAAATTGTTTGACACAGTGGCAGCAACAAAGAACTCAGACATAACTTGTGTGAGGATGGTACAGGACTGGGCAGTGTTTTGTTCTGTTTTGCATTTGGGTTGCTTTGAGTTGGAGCTGACAACCGCATGTTTATACATTTGAAGATGAGGTCTCTTTTCTTCCCTAAGGAAAATCATCACCTGGAACGAGTCTTGTCATTAAGTTGATAAGTGCCATCAAGTCTGTTGCAACTCATAGTGAGGGTTTCTGAGGAACGGTTGGTGGGTTTGAACCACCCACTTTATAGTTAGCATTCCTACAGCACCGGGCTTTTCAGTAACGTGAGCCAATTACCCCTCTTTGTATCTTGACGCTACGTTTGAGTTGTGGCCTCTTCTGTTCCTTGCCACCCTAATCCACATCATGAACCTCATCTACAAAAGAGGCCTAATGCTTCCTTCCCGTAGACTGAGTGAACAGGAAGCGCTCTGCATGTATTCCAATGTAAATATAAGTAGCAAAGGTTAAGTACAAAATGCTTTTTTAAAGGCCACCATGCCCTGCCGCCTGCAACTTCCCCATAATGTTCCCCTCCCTGGCTGACGCTTGCTAACCAGATGTAAACACAGGACATAACAAGGCCCTGTCTTTAGAGCTGCTGACAGATGGCAGTGAAGAGATACACGCAGATTGCAGCATGAGGTGGGAGGAGGCAGCACACACAGGGATGGATTCACTTTCTGCTTCATTTGCAAGCACACGCATTGGTCCTAACTTTTACCCATTCCTGAATTTGCCTCCTCTGACGCTTCGTGGCTGTTATTGTTGTTAAGTGCCATCAAGTCATATCTGATTCATAGTGACCCTACAGGGTTTCTGAGGAGCAACTGGTGGGTTTGAACCGCTGACCTTTTGGTTCACAGCCCAGTGCTTACCCTACAGCCCCCACACCTCCAGTTCCAACTCAGAGCAACCCTACATGACAGTGTAGAAAGGCCCCACAGGGTTTCCTAGGCTGTAATCTAGTGGTCCGCTGGTGTGGCACTATAGGATCAGCACAAGACTTCGAACCACAGGTCTGCAGTTCAAATCCAACAGCTGCTCCTCAGAAACCCTATACAGGGTCACTATAAGTCAGAATCGATTCAACGGCACTTAACACCACCAATCTAAGGGGACTCCAGGTGTGGTACTGTAGAATAAGCACTGGACTGCTAACCACAAAGCCAGTGGTTCAAACCCACCAGCAGCTCCTTGGAAACCCAATACAGGGTCACTATGAGTTGGAACCAACTCCCCGGCATTCAACAACAGCAAAATCTTTATGGGAGCAGACCGCCATATCTGTCTCCCATAGAGCAAGTTAAGGTTGAAGCTGAAGAAAATTAAAAGAAGTTCACATAAGCCAAAATATGACCTTGAATATATCCCATCTGAATTTAGAAACCATCTCAAGAACAGATTTAATATATTAGATACGGATGACCAAAGACCAGAAGAGTTGTGGGATGACATCATGAACATCATATAGGAAGAAAGCAAAAGATCATTTAAAAAACAGGAAGGAAAAAAAGGAGACCAAAATGGGTATCAGAAGAAACTCTGAAACTTGCTCTTGAATGCTAAAGCAACTGGAAGAAATGATACAAAAGCACTAAATAGAACATTTCAAAGGGCATCTCAAGATGACAATAAAGTCTTAAAATGAAATGTGCAGAAACCTGGAGTTAGAAAAACAAAAGGGAAGAACACATTCAGCATTTCTCAAGATGAAAGAACTCAAGGGAAAGTTCAAATCTTGGGTTGTAATATGAAGGATTCTATGGGCAAAACATTGAACGATGCAGGAAGCATCAAAAGAAAATGGAAGGAGTCCCTGTACCAAAAAGAAATGGTCCATGTTCAACCATTTCGAGAGGTACCATGTGAACAAGAACCAATGGCGATAGTTTTAAGGAGAGGAAAGAGACCTCATCTTCAAATACATAAATATGTTGTTGCATCAAGCCGGTTCTGACTCATAGCAACCTGAGGAGTGGCTGGTGGACTTGAACTGCTGAACTTGAGGTTAGCATGTTTATCCTCCAGAACCACACTTTATAGAGACTTTTTCTTTAAGTCTCAAATAGGAATAAACTCAAGACAAAGACAAACATAGATCACCGAGTGAGGAAAATCATAGACTCTATGACGTGTTTCCAAAGTTTCATCTCCACGTTGTTGTTGTTAAGTGCCATTGAGTCGGTTCTGACTCATAGTGACCCTGTATAGGGTTTCCAAGGAGCAGCTGATGAGCTTGAACCACTGACCTTGAGGTTCAAATTGACCTTGCAGGCCAGCTCTTTAACTCACAGCGCCACACCAGGCCTCCTGGCTCCATGCAGTGACCTTTTATAGAGCACAGAGATCAAAGGAATCGCCCTACCCCACCCCAGCCATGACTGATGGCATTAGTCAATGGTTACATATGGAAAGCAGGGAGGGGGCTATGGCCGTAGGAAAGATTAGTTTCTGAGTCTCTTGGGGTCTGACATCACAATCAGGTGACCATTCAAAGATGTATCTAGGAATGTTCCTGTGAGGGCTGGCTGCGGGAAGAAGCCTCAAACCCACTCTTGTATATACTCTGCTTCTAACTCTGGCAGTTCAGCTGTCAGAGGTGCATGAGGTACTCAAGAAAAATTGACATCTGAATACTTAAGCCTTGGCACAAGATGGAATTAAGCTCTGCCTGGCTGGAGTCATTCGTAGGCAGAAAGCCTTCAGATTTCATGCTCTACAGCATATTGAAGGAAGAAGTCCAAGCTGCACCAAGGACAGCGGCAAAAAAAATGAGGCTTCAGGAATTGACAGAATACAAATGGAAATGTTTCAACAAGCAGACACAGCACTGGAGTTCTCCCACTCTTCCTCCCACACCTGGTCATCCTGTGTGTCTACTCATGTAGATCACTGTTACTGCAGAACTGTGGGTGTGACAGGATTTACCTCTGTTCCCTTTACTCTGGCACTCCTCCCTGTGTCTTCCCCTGCCTCCCAACTGAACCCAGGTCTCCAGCTGCTGCAGGCCTCCATCAAGCCTGCTTGGGGGGTCAAGGGCAAGGAGTACCATTTCGCCAGCACATACACGGACCAGACAAGATTGCCTGTCTTGTCTGCTGGGTGTCCTGCCCAGTTGTTAGGGTCCCACGGCCTTCCCTTGAGGCTCTGAAAACAGCTGATGAGGAAGGTGGACGTAGACTAGGTCTTGCAGCTGGGTACTTGCAGGAAATCATGAAATGATCTCTTAGCACATGACAGCATCCCAAAGGCACTCTGGTTCTTATTCCCAAGGGAAACCCAGCTGGTTGGAGGTCTGGGCACGTGAAACAGACAGAGGAGGTGTCCTTTTACCACCTGGCCCCAAGCCCTCAGCGTCATCTTAAGCTTCCCCAACTCCACAGGTAGGTTAAAAAGAGTCTCTATTGTTCCCTAAGCTAGGATGACAAGTGCTGATCTGACTTCTGCCTGTCCCAGTCTTCTCACAGAGGGGCCCAGAGCAAGGGACAAAGCAGCATCAACCTCTAGTGAAGGGCTGGGTATAAGTGCACTTGGGTGTGTGTGGACGTGTGTGACCAGAGCAGAGTAAACCGTCACGCGGTACCATTTGGCAGTACCAGCCACTGATTCCTGCCTACTTTCTGGACCAGGAACATCTCATAAGCCCGGTTTTCCCTGGCTGCTTTCTCTAGCTGAAGACGAGTACCTGTCATAAAGTAACCATGCCCCTCTACCCACCCACCACCAAATATTCGATATCTAAGTCTCCACTTCCAAGCTACCAAGTCGTCCTCATTACTGTCTTTTAACGTTCCATTGTGAATTGGGTGATGGTGTGCAGAGCAGCGCATCAGTTTTTTGTTCAGCAATTAGCACATTTTCTTTCATTTCATTGGTTACCATCTCCACAATGTAACATCCCACTTCCTCCCTGTGTTTCCTGTTTCCATTCCTCCCCCTCTCCGAGCCCTTCTGAACTTTGTCCTTGAGTAAATGCTGCCCTCTTGATCTCAAATGGTTGATTAGTTTAAGGTGTATGGACGTCTCTAGTGTTTGGCTGAAAAGTGAAGCCACAGAGGTGCGTTTAGTTCCAGACCTGAAGGGTGACCACGGGCCACAGTCTCGGGGGTTCCGCCTATATCCATCTGACTAGTAAGCTTGGTTTTTGTTTTATGATTTTGAGTTCTGTTCTACATTTTCTCGCACTCTCTCCAGGACCTTCCACTGTGATCTTTCAGAGCAGCTGATAGTGGCAGCAGGGCCTCATCTAGTTCTTCTCCTCTTAAGAGTGGTGAAACTAGTCCTCACCCTGCCCATTGTCTCTCGCCTTCTCCAGTTGCTCCCTCTCCTACCTGCTCCCATCTTCACCACAGCTTTCTGCTACTTGCCCTGCCTGTCATCCACTCAGGAGCCGGTGACCTTTCTAATGAGAACCAGATTAAGAGACTCCTGTTTAAACAGCCCTCCTCTGCCCCTGTGTGAACTTTCAGCCCCTGCAATGACTCAAGACCCTTTGTGGTGTGGCTCCATCTCTGTGTGCCCTGCAATCACTCTGTGGATCTGCCATATTGAAAGAGAAGGGACTTGGAGTTGCCAGCAGGACAAAGAAAGGTACCATGTTGGCAGGGTCTGTTTGCTCCCTGTGGCTGCTGTAAGACATGACCACACACTCAGTGACTTAAAGCCCCTGAAATTCACCCTCTTACAGTTCTGGAGGCCACAAGTCCAAAATCAGTTTGACTGGGTTGAGATTGCTGGCTGGATGCCATGCTCTCCGGCGGCTCTGGGGAGAATCTGTTTCTTGCGTCTTTTCATCTGGTGGCTGCCAGTCCTCCTTGGCTCCGTCTCTGCCAGCCTTCATACCACCTTGTCCTCTATCTGTATAATCTCCCCAGCCTCGCTCATCAGAGCATTTGTAATAATGTTCCAGGCTCATCCAACAGCCTAAGACACTCCCGTCTCCAAACTCTTAATCACATCTGCAAACACTTCATTCATCATCATATAAAGGGGGGGTACTGATCCCATAATGCAGTGCCTCTTGTGAAGAACACTTCAAAGGGTGAAATATGCATGAGAAACACTTAACCTACCCACTGCGGTCGCATCAATTCTGACTCATAGCACCCTTCTAGCACCCCTACAGAACGGAGTAGAACTGCTCCCTGGGGTTTCTGAAATAGTAAATTTTTATGGGAGCAGACAACCCGTGGAGCAGCTGGTGGGCCTGAACTGCTACCTTTGCAGTTAGCAGTCTAACACTTTACCCAATGCACTACCATGGCTCCTTTGAGATAGACTGAGGAGAGGCTCGCCTGACAGGAAGAACTGTGCCCAAGCATTTTCTGACCCTGAAATGTAACCTGAGAACTTCCCTAAGAAACCCCAGAACTGTGAGTATGGGATATGAGTTCTGTGAACCCAGAGAAGTAGATTGCTGTGGGAGTGACGGTTTGGTGGCCCTCTTTGTTCTGGGACTCCCGATGGGGCTTAGCCAGGTGGTTCTGGCTCACAGTCTCTCATCCTGGCCCACTCACATGGGACAGCAGGCGGCCTTGCTCCTCACCACAAGTGCATCTCCACAGGCCTACTCAAGAGTCTGTCCTCAGTATGTCACCAGTTTCCCCCCAGAATGAGCGGGACAAATGTGCATGCCTGAGAGAATTGGAGGCCCGAACGTCTTTATGCCGTACTCTGTATTCGTCAGAAATCAACCAGCTAGCACAGCTCCCACTCGAGGGAAAGGCGATTCTCAAATTGGTAGAAAACATGTGGGCATGTTGTTAGAAGACACAGAAGCGGGCTTGTGGTATTCTCCTCACACTCCTTGTTTGATGAAGACTCGACTTGGGGGGAAACTTTGAAGGGGAGCCGGCTGGCTGCCCAGAGTGCTGGTTCTTAGAAACAAGAGCATTCTGAATTAAAAGCAGCGTTACACAGGCTAACTGATGAGGTTAGATGGGAACAGGTTTCTGGAAGCAATGCCAGTAAGATAACTCTCTGCTGCTGACCTGGTATCCAGGCAGGGTATAGAGATGGCCATGCAATGTTCTCAGGACACAGCTCTTCTTTGGAGAGTCCTTGAACAAACACTCTGGGGGCTGAACGACCAGTGCACTCCCGGTTCCTCCCGTGTTGCACCTGTAATGGGTTGTCACTTCACAAGAGCTTGTGACTGGGGACTTCTGGGTTCTGAAGACATTCGGAGTGTGCTGGCTTAAAAGCAAACCCCGTGCCAGAGAGAAATAATGCTAGGTATACGTTATTCAGGGAGGTTCCTCAGGGAGGACACAGAAATGTGTAATGACCTTTTTCCTGGAGATTTTAGCAAAGGAGGAGGTCGAAGTAGGACCCTAGTTCGAGGGAGGAAAAGGTCACCCTCTTTGGTCAGCCAGGAGAAGAACCCACAGAGAGGGCAATGTGTGCATGGTCAGCTGCAGCCCAGTCATCTTCACAGGCAGGCCTTTCAGAAGCACACATTGTCTCTGTGGAAGGAAAAGCGAGCTGTGTGCAGACAAAATGCATGCAGACAGAGATAAAGGGGTGTGATAGCTAAGGTCATGTGTCAACTTGACTGGGCCAGGTTTCTCAGTGGTTTGGCAATTTAGGCCATCGGAAGAATATGATGTCATCTTCTCCACAATGAGGTCGGCTAGGAGCAAGTTTCCCTGGTGCTTTGGCCTGTTTCCAATATATGAGCCTCTCAGGCAAAGCTTGTTTGCTTTTTCCTGGGTCTGGATCCTGCCTCTGACTCCTCATCTGACCTTGGGTTTTTCTTGCCATCTGACCTGCTGACATTGGATCCATTCATCTCTGCAGCCAGAAGCCTGCCTTCAGACCAGCTGATCTTGAGTTCATCCTGCAGCTACCTGAGTCGGAAGAAGCCTCCACCCTGACATCTGACCCACAGATGTGGAACCTGTTTGATATAAACCTCTCCCTTTCTATATACACACACAGACGTTTCACTAGTTTTGATTCTTTAAGATAAAGGACTTTAAGTTTGTGGAAAACTGGAATTAAGAGGCAATGGGATTTTTCCAGGAACTTCTCAAAGGCTCCGTATCTGTAGGATCTATTCACTTCACCTTACGAGTTCCTGGGTGCCTATGGACTGCTAACTGGAATGCTGGTCATTCGAGTTTAAACACAGGCACCTCAGAAGAAAGGCCTAATGAACTACATCCCCAAAATCAGGCACTAAAATCCCGTGGCACACAGTTCTACTCTGATACACACCAGGTACCATGATTCAGAACGGACTCAGGACAACTGCTTTTTGCTTTATGGTTTTGTTGTTTTGGTTTTTTTTAAACCTTAACTTTGGTATGAGAAGTGCTACTGTTAAATTACAACCCAATCATGTTATTACTTATTTTATTTTTAGCCCTTGAGAGTTTCTTTCCAGAAAAATACATCATGCCATAAACATCAGACATGCCTGAACATGAAATCACTACCATCATACTTCAACAGGAACCTCAGGCACATTCAGATAAGATTTTGGTCAATGTTTTCACCGTGTGATCCATGAACAATCTGACAGCCACCACAGAAAAACCCCATGTTGGACACTCTCTGAGGACCGCCACAGGGTGTAGCCAGCTCCACAGCCCACTCTAACCACCCAGCACCACCAAGGAGCCGTCACGGGAGGGCTCTGGCCTCAGCCACTAGGGCCCTGCACTTTCTGGAACCCAAACCACCCTCCCGTGGTGTCCAGACCAAGAGACCCTGATTTTAAGGAAATCTCCATGGGTGCCTGCTCCCATGGAGATTTCCGACCTCGGAGACCCTAGGGAGCGGTCCTATTCTGTCCTATGATTGGGGGAGCTCTGAATTAGCAGTGGGTGCTTTGAAACACAGTCCCGGAGGAGTCCCTACATGGAGAAGTGGGGGACCGTTCTCCGCACGATGAAGCTGACCCTCCAACCGTCACCATGGTGACAGGACTAGACAAGCCAGATCTGCTTCAGGCCAAACCCAGACCCAGGCCGGGGCGGCAGGAGGTCCCGCCTCGGGCGTCATTTCACAGGGCGCACAGGTGACCCTGCCTATCTTTGGAATCAGGAGCCCAAGTGCCCCACACTGGCCCCAACGCTGCCCCCAGATCTGCAGAAGGGGCAACAAAAGCTCAAACACATTTCTAAAATAACAAAAACACGCCAATCCCCCCCCCCCAAAAAAAAGGGCGAGGGGCGCTCTTTCCTCTGTGAAGAAGGCCCAGGGGCCCTGCCCCCGCTGGCTGTGGCTCAGCAGCTTCCGCCAGGGGGCGCAGCTCAGAGCAGGTTCACGCCGTGCTTGAGCAGCTTCTGCTTGGCTTTGCCTGCGAGGCCAAAGGCGCCTTCCTGGGGACTGGGGAAACCCGAGCTCTGGGGCTGGGCGGCCAGCGGCTGGAAGTAGGTCTCCTGGACGGGGTTACAACAGGCGTACACAGCTGTGGAGGCATTCCTGCGGAAGAAGGTCCAAAATCAGCCCACCAGGACCCTGGGGAGCTGCGCTCAGGCTCCCAGTGATGAGCAGTACTGTGGCTACGGTGGCCCTGGCTGTAAGCACCTCGTCCTTGGAGACACCCACCCGCCTCTCCCACAGTGGAAGGACATGGCAGAGGGGGCAGTCTGACCATGAGTGAGGGATGGACAGCCACAGGACAGAAACCCAGGGAAAAGCCATTTGGGAGCAACTGGTTCAGGACCTGGGGTCTAGCTGGCCGCAGTCCTGCCTACTGTGGGACCTTTGTCTAGTCACATCCTCAGTGGACCTCAGTTTCTCCAAGTGAAGTCAGCGAAGGTAGAGGCCCCTCCCAGATCTTCCGTGGCCACCAATTTCTCAGGGTTTTAAGGGGCTTTGGGCCCCACCTGGCTTAGATACTGCAGCCACTCACTGGCCCTGCAGTCAGACACACCAGCCCTACCACTCCCTGGCTGTGTGCCCTTGGCTGAGTAACTTTCCCTTTCTGAGTCCCTTTGCTCAACCATAAAGGGGAGATGATAAGAGGGCTTATCTTCACAATGTTATTTTAAAGAGGCGAAGAAGGGAAAAATATGAGACCGTGCCTTAGAGAAGCTGAGCCCATGGTGAGTGATCAACAAACATTCCCTGTTTTTATTACCACAACTGAAATCATCTCCCAACAAACATCTTGAGCTCCTGATCGTGAAGAATCTTAAAGGTTAAAAAAAACCCTCTCAGGCAGGACCCTACCCAGAGAAGCAGTGATGCCTGAGATGGAGGTAGAGACGATGATGTGGAGAGATGGAAGTGTTGGGGACTTTAGACACAGAGAGGGAGAGGGGCTGTGTGCTGATGACTAGGGGGCAGGCTTGCAGTGTATACCCTTTGGTTGGTTGATGATGCATGGAGGGGATTATAACCATAGCAATGAAATGATATACTATAGGATGAATGTAAAACTAATGTTCGCCCATATAAACTATCACATAATTCACAATAAAATATTAAAAAACAAAACAAAACCCTCTCAGTTCCAAGGGAGTGTACACACTGAAGCCATAAGAGGCTTAGGGGATCAGAGGCTGACTTCACTTGCTTTTTCTTCAACAGAACACACACGCACACAGACATAAAGACACACAGAGAAGATATACATAGAGACCTACACAGGGACACAGACACACATGCCCAACACAACCAGTTCTCACACCAGTGACAGGATGGATACAAGTCCCAGTTCAGCTGCCAGCCTGGGCAGCTGGGAGAGACTGGTGGCTGCAGCAGCACCTGGCCTCAGGTGTGACGGGAGGCTGCACATTAGCTCCGACATAGGAACAAGACTAAGATGCCAATGCATGCATGTCTGTGAGGGTCTAGAGCCCACACCCTTCTCACGGGGCCCACAGCCTGGAAATGTGTGCAGAGAATATACATATTACAGAGGGACCTGGGTTCACATCCCGGCTCAGCCCCTCATTTATCCGGTGCCTCAATATCCTTGTCTGTAAAATGAGGAGGAAACACTAAGTGGAATCCTGTGTATAACAAGTGACCGCCAGCCCTCTGGCCCCATAACGTGCCTCATCGTCTGCTCCCAGTGTCACAGGAGAAGCATGAGAAGAAAAAAAGCCAGCCTGGCAGTCACATGCTGCAAGTCACAGCAATAATGCGCACTGACCGGGGGCTGGTCAAGGCACACAGTGAGGTGCAAAATTCAGCATGCAGCACATTAGTCTGATCCTACTTTTAAAAAGACCATTAAAATACAAATACACTCTGTATACAAAAACATAACCAAATTCAACAAAGTCTGAAGTAGCACATGAAACCACTCAGTGTGGGGGTTTCCCGAGTAGGTGATGGGGTGGGGAGGGGAGCATGTTCCGTTCTAAGTTAGGCCAACAACAACACTATTGAAACCCCACAATGACCAGGGAATCTAGCCCTGTCCTCAGTAATGATGGTGAGGGCCTAAGAAGTCTTCTTCACTGTCTTAACCCCAGAGCCCAGAGAGGGACTCAGCAAACCCAGGACCCCTGCATGAATGATGGCAGCAACAGGAGCCATGAGAGGCATGACTAGAATGTTCTTCCTTCCGGGGCCGAGCCTGAGATCAGCTAGCAGCGCAGGGGCACACTCACCTGACCGTCACCTCGTAGAGTGCAGGCCGCTGGGCAAAGTCAGAATGAACCAGGCTGACGGCCTGCAGGAAGCGGCGATCCTGGGCTGTGGCTACTGGCGGCAGGTTGGCTTCGGGAAGAGGACAGAGAGGCTGTGGTTGCAGACCCATGCCTCCCACCCAGCCAGTCCCCTGCACGGTCATCAGGCTCACGGTCAAGGATGTGGATGGTGAGGAGGACACAGGCAGAGAGGCATGGGGTGCTCGAGACAGCATACCCTATCCCTAGTGATGGGTAGCACCCAGTTCTGCACCCACCAAAGCAAGCCCTCTGCTGCCAAATCCATGCTGTCTCCCAGCGACCCTCTAGGGAAGAGAAGGATAGAACTGCTCCTTAGGGTCTCAGAGCTGTCAGTCTTCACTAAAGCAGGCTGCCACTGCTCCCTCAGAGGGGCAGAGGGGTTTGAACTGCCACCCTTGTGGTTAGCAACCCGACGCTTAACCAACTGTGCCATCAAGGCCTCAATGCACCAAAAACACTGTTGTCAAGTCAATTCCAACTCACAGGGAACCTGTAGGACAGAGAACTGCCCCCATAAACTTTCTGAGGCTGTCAGTCTTCACCGGAGCAGCTGGTGGGTTGGAACTGCCAAAGCTTATGGTGAACACTTCAATGCTTAACCCATTTCATCACCAGGGCTCCTTTGCAAAATAGTGGCAGACCTTCTCACACACATTTGAGCATGTGTGAGCGTCTCTCAACAATCACAAAAAAAGGGTCAAATGAGCAAATGGGTGCTTGCCAAGTGAAGCCCCATCTCGGCAGGAGCTGGGCTGCAAGTGAGTGCCATCTGCTTGGTATCTGATGCAGAATCTGCTCTCGGGTTTCCTTCTTTCCAGAGCACACCCGTTCACACCCAGGCCCTGATCCGTTCTAGGTGAATCTGAATTCCTCCTCCAGCCCAGGTCCTACCCTATGTGCCCCACTCACGAGGACAGCAAGCGATGTGATACTAGGCCCCATGCTGCCCACTCCTGAAGACACTCGCAGGGCCGGCTCCTTACCTGTCAATATGTTCTGAATGCTGTCGTAGTGGGTAAAGTTGTAGGCACTGCTCCCTGGGGCAGCCTGGTTCTGGGCGAGCATCTCCTTCAGATGAACCTCCAGCCCGTTCAAGGAGGCCAGGCTGCCATGGTACTGCAGGGGGACCAAGAGAGAGGATGAGGCACTGCTGGACTTGCCCTGGGGCCTCAAGAGGCTTCTACTTTTCCCAGGAACTTAGTTCACAAAGAATACCACCAATGTCACCTGTGTTCACTTCTTGGCCCCTGACCATCTGTGCCTGTTTTTAGAGTCACTAACTTCTACCCTTATGTTCTCTCTGTGTTTTCACATGAAGGACTAGCTTGCAGAAAATGAGAAAACATAGAGGCATCATGGAAAACTGGAATGGAAAGAGAATGAAATTTTCCCATGAACTTTTCAAAGCCCACTAGTAGAGATGAAGAGTCCTGGTGTTGCACTGTGGGTTAGGGTGCTGGACTGCAAGGTCGGCAGTTCAAGCTGCTCAGAAACCCTATACAGTGTCGCTATGAGTCAGAACTGACTCAATGGCACTTAACAACAACAGAGATGAGCAGGGAGAAAATGTAAAAGGAGAAAATCAGCAAAGAAAGATGACCCTGCTCTTCCCATCCACTTGAGAGCCACTGCTGACCATGGGGGATGTGCTGTGGGAACGATCCAGGAGGCCTGGCCTCCCAACACACTCCCCCCGCCTCCCTCCCCACAGCCTGGGCTGTGACCTTCTCCATCTCTCTGCTGAGCCCCTGGGGGAAGTAGCTTCACACTGAGCCGAGCCACACAGACAGTCCTCTGTGTTCTGGGGATCGCAGGAGGAACCCAGGAAGCAGGGCTGTCATGGAACTGAGGTTCAGGCACCTGGACTTTAAACCCTTCTACCAGCAGATAGGAGCCCTGGTGGTGCTGTGGGTTAAACACAAGGCTGTTAATCACAAGGTCGGCAGTTCAGACCCACCAGCCATTCTACAAGAGAAAGATAAGTCTGTCTGCTCCCGTATAGATTTACAGTCTCAGAAACCCTATGGAGCAATTGTGTTCTGTCCTGTGGGGTCACTATGAGTCAGAATGGACTTGATGGTAGTGGGTTTGGTTTTGGTCCATCAGGAGTTGAGAACGTTTTCATGTAAATCTTTTCTTACAAAATAAGAATGCAATCAAGCCATAAACAATGAATTAATCAAGTCTTTTAACCTAATGGGATAGCATGAACCCCCTTTTAAAATATTCTTCACCTTCCCTGTTCTAGAGCTCCGTTGTGGGCTGGGCTAAGGACACCTTAGTGATGGGCTCAGGCTGGGAAGGGGGCTTCCAGTGGTTCGTCCCATGAGGCCAGTGTTTCTCAGCGTCAGACAGCTCGCCCAGGCAGATGCTCTGGCTCTGACAGAATGGCCCAGGCTACGTAACGAGTGTTCTGTGCCTCAATTTCTCTGAGAAGTGGGCTACCATGCAGAGCTGCTGAGTGGAGGGAGTGAGGGAACACATGCAAAGGTCCTCTCTAGGCTTTTAAGTGTTACCCTGAGGCATGGCTTCTAAAGAGTGGCACTAAATGACAATTCGTGTTAGTATGCGGCACAAGGTCAGCAGTGGGAACCCACCAGCTCCTCCGAGGGAGGGAGAAAGAGGAGGTATTCTGCTCAGGTGAAGACTGACAGCCTTGGAAACCCTATAGGGCAGTTCTCCTTTGTCCTAAAGGGTTGCTATGAGCCGGAAGCAACTCGATGGCAGTGGGTTTGGTTTTCTGGTCTCTTGAGGAGGACAGGGAATCCTGGTGTGTCATTGTAGGATAAGCACTGACTGCTAACCACAAGGTCAAACCCACTAGCCATTCCTTGGACACCCTATACAGGGTCACTATGAGTTGGAACGGACTCAACGGCGTTTAGTAACAACAACAAAGGCAGTGGCAGCAACAACAGACTCACACGTTAACAACTGTGAGGATGGCGCAGGCCGGGCAGTGTTTCCTTCTGCTGTGCATGAGGTTGCTATGAGCTGGAGCCTAACAACGGCACCTAACAACAAGTAGGAAGATGGAGAACTTGTCTGTGGACTGATGACTGTCAACAGCCATGTGAGAAAGCTGAGTGCACACCACCAGGCCAGAAAGGCAAACAGAAGGCTTCGGAAGTGATGGCTATGGAGCTTGGGGGTTGTTCTGTTGGTGCATTGGCCTTCAATCAGTAATGTCTCAGGAGTAAAAGCACACATGGCTTTATTGCATGCACTCATCTCTGTACCTATAACCCCTCGCCGAGTTCCAGGCCTCTAGTAGGCATTAATTAAGTGGTTGAATAAATGTGGCCAATGCCGTGCATATACAACTTGGGAGATGTCATGGATTGAACTGTATCCCCACCAAATATGTGCCAACTTGGCTAGCCCATGCTTCTCTGGTTTGACAGTTGTGTAATGCTGTAATGGGACAGTTATGTGATGATTCCCCACGTTAATCTGATGTGATAAACCAGCCAGTTGTTAAGAGGTTAAAGGTGGAATGTCCTGATCCACAGTCAGGGGCATTTCCCTGGGTGTGCTCTGTAACCCTTTAATCCTACAAGAGACAAAGGAGAGAAGTAAGCATCTCAGAGAGTGGCACCTACTTCCACCAAGACAGAAGAGCCAGGAGCAGAGGGCAGTCTTTGGATCTGGGGCTCCTGACCTCTGAAAATCCTAGACCCAAGGGAAGGCTGATACCAAAACACAGGGATCTCTGAGGGACGCTGAAAGGAGACAAGGGCCTTTCTGCGGAGCTTGGACTTGTGGGCTCCTAAACTGTGAGATCATAAACTTCTGTTTGGTAAAGCCGTCCCTGCAGGGCATTTCTGTTCCAGCAGCGCTAGAGAACTAAGACAGGAGCACTCTGCAGAGTACAAGGATGTATGTTCAGGAGGGACAAGACCCATCGCTCAGGCTGGGATCCAACCAGTTTAACAGATGCTAATGAGCCTATCTGAACTAGCGTGTGTGTGCCCACGTGCATGTGTATGAATGTGTGTGCACATGTGCAAGCCTTCCTCATGATGTCACTGGTAGCTGCTGATACACAGGAGACTGGTAACCATTGCGTCTCCCCTCCCAGGCCAGTAGACAGAGGAAGTGAGGCAGGTCTACCCTGAATTTTCCTGCAGGCATACAGCCCCACTGCGGGAGTCTCTTCAGAACTTATACTCTAGAGAAAAATCAAGAAACCAGAAATGCAAGAGATTATGTTTGATGACATGAGGACCTTTTTTTCTTGTTTTTCCTGATGCCCAAGTCCATTCGCATACAAGGGGGATTCAAAACACGGAAACATGGAATTAAAAGATAATTTTTCCAACTTTCTGATAGTCACTTGGACACCTGGGGTCAGCAAACTCTGGCTGCCAGGCCAGGCCCAGTCTGTCACCTGTGTTTGTACAGCCTGCCAACAAAGGATGTTTCACATCTTTAAGTGTTGGAAAATTGGGTCAAAAAAAGACGACTTTGTGACATGTGAAAATAGCCTGGGATCCAATGTCCAGGTCTGTAAGACGGGCTAGTGGCGCACACTGACTCCTATCTACGGCAGCTCATGCACACCACCAGCGGGCTCTCAGAGTTACGCAAAGCTGAAAATATTGGCCACCTGGTCCTTTCCAGAAAAAGTCTGCCAACCCCTCATATATGCTACTACTCTCAGAGTTCTGGTGTGGCGCTGTAGGATAAGCATTGGACTGCAAGGTCAGTTTGAGCCGCAAAGTTGGTGGTTCAAGCTCACCAGCCGCTCCTTGGAAACCCTATACAGAGTCGCTATGAGTCGGAACCAACTTGATGGCACTTACCAACAATGTGACCCTCAAAGTGGTCACAAAGGAGTCTTGGTGGTGCAGTGGTTGAGCTGTGCGCACAGCCGCTAGTGAGGAGGCGGTGTCTAGAGCCTACCCAGTGGTTCTATCTGGCGTGCTGCTCCTGCAGAGATGTCAGCCCTGGATGCCCCGTGGGGCAGCTCTACTTGGCCTTTGAGGGTGTTTGGAGGCTAACTA
The DNA here is from genome assembly GCF_000296735.1 of Chrysochloris asiatica. Lineage (NCBI taxonomy): Eukaryota > Metazoa > Chordata > Mammalia > Afrosoricida > Chrysochloridae > Chrysochloris > Chrysochloris asiatica. The sequence continues at coordinate 1,868,259 of NW_006408646.1, forward strand.
ATTACCAATTGCCAGTCGATTTTGACTCCTGAAAACCCCATTCGGGTCAGAAAACCCTGTGCTCTGCAGGCCTCCGCTGGCTGGTTTCCTAGAAGTAAACTCTCCAGCTGAGGCCGACACTTGTTGTTGTTGTTGTTGTTAAGTGCCGTCGAGTCGGTTCCGACCCATAGCGACCCTGTACAGGGTTTCCGAGGGTGTAAATCTTTTACGGGAGTAGAAAGCCTCATCTTTCTCCCGCGGAGCGGCTGGTAGTTTCGAACCGCTGACCTTAAGGTTCGCAGCCCGATTCGTAACCACTACGCTACCAGAGCTCTTTAGCAATCCTATTTGTTGATATATAGTGCCATTGAGTCAGTCCACCTCATAGTGACCCTGTATAGCGTTTATAAAGAGCAGCTGGTGAGTTTGAACTGCTGATCTTGCAGTTAGCAGTCTAGTGTTTACCCTACAGTGCCACACCAGGACTCCCTAACGACCTGATAGGACAGTTTTTAAAACTTGTCAGTCTTTACGAGAGCTGACTGCCATGGAGTGGCTACATTGCCTTGTAGCTAGCAGGCCAATGCTTAACCCAACGTACCACCATGACTCCTCAAATTCATCAATTAGCTGGGGCAAATTCCTAGACCTTCCTGACTTTTCATCTATACCAAAGTCAATGGCTATAAATGGGAGGGAGTTTGTAGCATCCGGAACACAGGCTCCCTTAGCAATCCTAGTGTCATGAGGGTGGGGAGAGGGTGATTGAATTTCTCAACAACACTCACACTGGCATCAGCCCAAAGGCCCCATGCAGCCATGACTAGCTGCCTGTGAAGGGCACCACCGCCTGGTTCTGGTTAGAACCAGAACCCATCCTTGGCTCTCTGCTGCCCCCTGGTGTGAGCCTTCTCTCATTGTTCAGAATCTGACCTCCTCTGACCCCAAACACACAGGTGGGGAGTGAACCACTTGAGGACAAGGCACTAACTGAAGGTTTGTAAGGTCTGAAACATAACCAAGGGGTGGGGTTCAGGGCACATCTGGACCGGAGTGTACCATTCTGCAGGTGACTGGTGGCAGGGATCCAGGGAGAACTAGGTCAAGCATTTTAGATGCATGTCTGTAGGACAATAGAAGATTCCTCCAGGTTGCATCTGATCAGTAAACCAGCAGGCTAATCCTTCGGTGTAGAAAGACGAGTTTTCGTCTCCCATAAAACCTCATCGTGAGATCAACTAGAAGAAGAAAGAAGAGGAAAAGAAGCAATCTGATACAATTTGATGAACTTGACCTACACCTATGGATGCAGTAGCTTAAAAGAGGGAACAAATCTTTACAGCAAGGATCATTCCCAACCCCTCCATACACAGGGTAGACAGGGATGGGCAATTTGGACACTGGCTACTCAAAATGGAGGGGTTGGTTGGTTATGTGCCGTGGAGTCGGTTCCAACTCATAGCAACCCTGTTCAGGGTTTCCAAAGCTGTAGATCTTTACGGGAGCAGAAAGTCTCATCTTTCTCCTGTGGAACAGCTGGTAGTTTTGAACTGCTGACCTTGAGGTTCGCAGCCTGATTCGTAACCACTATGTTCCTTAAAATGGGGTGGGGGTGGGGGGAGTACAAAGGCAAGAAGTGACTGGCTTACAAGCTTTCAAGAGGGAGCCTAGATCCAGAGGGCGGAGGAAGATAGAATCTCCACTGAGTAGTATCCAATCTGTCTGGGCGGGACTGATGAAAGGAGATGGGGATAGGTCTCTTGTAGTACAATAGTGAATAATTGTTATCAGGACTGACTGTGAGGGTTGGAAATGTAAAGGTAGACATTTTGTAGTAAAAGGAGGGGAGTGGTTGACTTTGCAGTCCAGGAGCCGAGGTCTCTGGGACCATCAAGGGGGAAAAGAGGAGTGCGGGACCCTACCCAGAGAAACAGTGATGCCAGAGATGGAGGCAGAGATGATGACGTGGAGAGATGGAGTGGCTTGGGATTCTAGACCCAGAGAGGGAGTGGGGCTGTGTGCTGATGACCAGTGAGCAGGCTTGCAGGGTATACCCTTTGGTTGTTTGATGACGCATGGAGGGAATTGTAACCATGGCAATGTTTAATGATGAATAGGATGAATTTAAAGCTAATGTTCTCCATGTAAACTATCACATAATTCACAATAAAAAAACAACAACAACAATAAAACGCATCATTTCTTGAGGCTTACACAGAATCACCGTAAGTTGGAATTGACTTGCTGGCAAGTAACAACCACCCAGCATGAATTCCTACTTTATAAGCATCCCAGGAGGCTGTTGTCATAACAACATGGGTGGGCTTTGACAAATCAAGTGGTATCACTGTATATCAAGAACAGGGAAGGCAGGGTCTAACCCCTTTGATTACCTTCCCACCTATCACTGTAAGGGCAGAGCAGTGGGAAAGCAGAGGCTGGAGCAGGGTGGGGTGGGGAGGGAGAAGAAACAAGTGGAAATTTTTGACCTGCATATTGTATCCTACTTTTATCTTAACGAGTCTGCTTCCCAATTGGTTAAAATGGACTGTCAATGCCTAGCTCACAGGGCTGCTCTAAGGCTTGGCTGAAATAAAAAGATAGCAAGTACTTAGCAGATACTGGACTTCTGGTATGGTGCTGTGGATCAGCACTGGCCTGTGAACCACAAGGTCAGCAGTTCAAGCCCAGCAGCTGCTCCTCAGAAACCCTACACAGGGTCACGATGAGTCAGAACCAACTTGATGGCACTAACAACAACATTTAGCACATGACCCAACTCCTCCCCACTGCCATCGAGCCCATTCTGAGCCACACAGCCCTGAAGGACCAAGGAGAACTGCTCCATCTATGTGGGAGCAGTCAGTGGGCTAGAACCACCCACTCCTAGTGCCACGTTGATCCCGCGGTGCCTCCAGGGCTCCTATTTAGCAACCAGGTGACGGAGAAGAGATCTTAAAGTACTTTGTCCTTAAGGAGCAGCCAGCACTGCTGCTGCCTTTTCCTTATGGGAAGGGAAGTAATGAGACAGACACTGAAGCCCTTTACTGCATGCACACCCTAAGCCTTCATGGGTCCTGCGTCTCAGTGTTGTACAGAACAAAAATAACTCACAGCCACCCTACCGGCCTAAGGAGAACTCCTTCTATCTGTCTATATAGGAGCGGATGGCCTCATCATTTCCTATGAGCGGCTGGTGGGTTTGAACCACTGACTTTTTGGTTAGTAGGCCAAAGTTTAACCTATCACGCCACCAGGGCTCCTTCTGTGCAGAGTGGATGAGGAAAATGGGGGCTGTGCGTACATGGGGGGAAATGCACAGCACTGTGACCACAGCTCCCCAGGCTGCTAGAAAGCCTGACTCCCCTCCTCCTTCGGGCTCCAAGGTGACTCACTCAGAGACTGGGGAAGCAGCATAGAGATTTACAAGGGGAAAGACACAAAGCCCAGGACGCCTTTGCCCTGCAGCAATCCTAACCTGCAGTCTCCCAGCACCTCTTTCCATGACAAGTAAAGCACTGCTGTTACTATAGCAACGGAACCTCCAGAAGCTTCCCTGACTGCTCAACATGGGGAAGGGGCCGGCCAGGGGTTTAAGACAGCCCTTCAGGCCAGGTGGGCTTTTGGATGTCCTCCAGGTAACCAGGCTGTTTCCCGAAGACTCCCAGCCCAGGCCACGGGGGCAGAGGTCAGGGCTCCCAGCCAGGGAAGTGAGAGCATGGCAGCTGCTGCAGCAGTGGCAATAGCCAGGCCTGTGCGGGGAGGGCAGCGTCCCTTCTCACCCCAAACTACTCAGAGGGAAAGGCGTCTGGTTGGACCTCTCCTCCCTTTAGGGCAGACTGGAAGGGGCAGAGACCACACGCTGTGGGTGCACTAGGTACCACGCTGCGTGCTGCATTCAACACCTGACCCCAGTTCTCTCTCTCTCTCTCTCACTCACACACACACACACCCACACACACACACACACACACACATGAGATCCTTCTCCCTCCCCATGGAGACCTACGTGACCCCAGTTTACACACGCAGTCCTACTCCTCCCCACAGAGACCTACATGACCCCAGTTTACACACACGGTCCTCAGAGTCGTCTCTGACTCACAGGGACCCTGTGGGATGGAGTAGAACTGTTCACTAGGGTTTCTGAGACTGGCAATCTCTGCAGCCTCAGCTTTCTCTCTCAGAGCAGTTAGTGGGTTTAAACTGCCTACCATCACTTAACCCATAGCGCCACCAGGGCTCCCTCCGGGAGCTATAGGCATCCCTGTGTGTCAGGGTGGGCTGTGTGGAATGGTCCCTTCAGCCTACATAGGCTCCCAGGAAGTAGAAGGCTGGGAGTGCTGGGGGCTACTCACCACCTCCTTGATGGCCGAGTCATCCCCCAGCAGCGGCTCCTTGGCCAGCAGGGCCAGCACCAAGCCCTTGACACTGTGCGTGTACAGACTCATCCTCAGGAGGGGCCCGGCAAGAGGGCCCGCACTGTTCTCAGTGGCCCCAGTGTGCTGCTTCTCCCTGGGAGGGTTCCCTTCTGCAGGTTGCTGCTGGGAAGCTAAGGGAGATGGTACCCCAGTACTGAAAGGGAGAACACACGTGAAAGGGCAGCAGTGTGGGGACGAGGGGCAGCAGGAATGTCTACTTCCTGCTGACCACAAGACATTCCTGGGTCCATTGTACAGATGGAATAATTGAGGTTGAGAGAGGGAATTGAACGCACCCAGGTCACAAAGCACATCAGTAACAGCTCTGGGATGGAAGTCCACGCCCGTCTCACCGCTAGGCCCTCCCTGCTATCCCTTGTCCACATGCTGTTGCCCTTTCAGGTGCTCCCTCACAAAGTAGAGGACTGGGGAAGGTGGACAGAAGGAAGGTGAGATGAACCAGGGGCTCCTGTGAGCTGGCTTACCTTGGCACCCGCTCCACCATGAACTCACAGAGACCAGTGGCTTCCTCTTCGGTCACAAACACAGGCATGACCTGCACATTGGGGGGAAGCTCTGCTCCTAGAATTGAAAAGTGACAGGCACAGGGAGCTTACCTCTTGGGTGGACAAAACAGAGGGGTGATGGGTCCCACCTACCTGCCAGCCCAGATAGGTTCATGCCCTGATGGCGCTGGGCAGCAAGGAATGAGCCCACTTGGGCCCCATGACCCACGGCTGTGTAGAAGGGAGATGTCCACTAAAAGATAGTTGCATGACACTTACAAAAGTGATAGAAGGCATATTCCCCAGCCTATGTCCCTAAACCAAACAGAGCCCCGTTCTCGGGCTCGTCCACATCCTGCAGCATTTTGGCAGCACTCCAATGTCTACACTAACCCACACACTGTCTCTGGGACTTGTCTCTCAATACCGGGGTTAAAATCTAAAACCACTGCCCTTGAGTCGATGCCAACTCACAGAGACCCGAAAGGACAGACGAGAATTTCTCCAAGACTGTCAATCTTTATGGGAGCAGACAGCCTCATCATTCTCCTGAGGAATGGCTGGTAGGTTCAAACCAACTTTTGGGTGAATGGTGGAGAGCTTTAACTGCTGTGCCACCAGGGCTCCCAGCTTATTGAGGCGGCCCTAAAATGGGGGTTTAAAAGGTCTAACTAAAGAACAAGCCTGGCAGTTCAGACTCTGATGGCATACCTTGTTCACACAGCTGTACGTTTGCATCTTCCTAACCTTATGACCAGATGAACTAGACGTATGGGGACCCTCAGCCTCTCAAAGGGTTTGTGCAGGGGCAGGTATACTACTCACCCTGTCCCTGCAGGACAGCCGGCCTCGTAGGTGCTCCCTGCAAAGAAAAACAAACACAGGTCGGGCAGGCAGTGGGCCATCTGTTCAGAAAATGTCGCCAGACCCAGACAGCTTGTCCCAGTGCCAGGCCAGGAGCAGAACAGATGGAACAGAAGCTAGGCAAGCTGCTGGCTCCCCCCACAGCGGGGCCCAGCACAAGACTGGGCCCGCACGAGCTGACAGGCAGCAGCTGACACACAGCCAGCTCATGCGCATGTCAGACTGGCTCAGTCTCTGCCCTCTGGGTCCGAGAACCAGAAGTTGGTCCTGCTAATCCTCACCCTTGGGGAACTGGTAGGCTGGAATCCAGTCACGTTGGTCACAGCCCTGACCTGATGGCTGTCCAGCCACTCTACCCCTTCTTCACCTGGTTAACCCAGCAGCATGCAATCCATTATATCTATTAGTGATAAACGTACAGAACACCAACATTCACTGAGTTGACTGCATGTCATGTGCTGTCTGAACTCCTGTAATCCTCCTGACAATCACGTGCATGCGAGAGAAGCACTTGTGCAGGACCGAAGTCAGCAACCATGCCTGGTCTACCCCAGTGCAGTGCAGAGCCCGAACCCACAGCCGGATACTCAACTCCTCTAAGACAGAGCAGGACCGCTCCCTGGGGTCTCCCAGGCTGTCAGTCTTGACGGGAGCAGACAGCTCATCTTGCTGTAACTCCCCTCATTCCCCAGCACTCAGCTCTCCACCTCCTCCTTTCACAACCTCACCCCCAGCAGCTCCATGGGAGAAACCTGGCAATCTGCTCCCAGAAAGACAACCACCGAGAATAACCGCTGAGGCAGATCTACTGTTACACCGGGTCACTATGAGTGAGAATCGACTCACTGACAGCCAGTAAGAGCAGATGCAATTAAGGATCCATGTCCCGAACAAATATCAGCCGAGTCCAGGAGTCCAGGATGGGTATAGGAGTGATGACAGACCTGTTGAACCTCTCAGATTTGTACGTCTGCCTCCCCCATCAGCTCATGCCTTCCCAAGCCCCAGCGCCTGGGCTGTTCCTCTTGTCTGGGTGAACGGAAGTCTGGGACGAATGGTGCCCAGTGCCACCTCCTCACGCAGCAAGATGCCATTAGAACACCGCCTGAAAGCCTCATGCCTGTTGATTTCTCAGGGAACACACATCCTCATCTTTCTCCTTTGGAGTGGGCAGTGGGCTTGAACCACCAACCGTGTGGTTCACAGCCCAACACTTAACCCACTGCACCACCTGGGCTCCCTGAAGGTTCAAAAGGACCTGCCAAAACAAAACAACAGACAAACCAAACAACAGCTCTTCTAGACAAAATAGCTTTCCTTTGTCGTTTCTTCTAGACAAAACAAGCTGGCTTTGTCTCCTTTCTTCAGTGATTGAAAACAAAACCCTGTTTTAGACCATTAAAACCACACTGTTGTTGTTAGGTGCTACTGAGTCATTTCTAACTCATAGAGACCCTGTAAAACGTTTCCAAGGAGGGGCTGGTGAGTTTGAACTGTTGACCCTGTGGTTAGCAGTCCAGTGCTTATGCCACAGCACCACATCAGGGCTCTGTTAAAGTCATACATAGAGCTTATTCACTGATTTTAGGTAAGTTATTTCTTTACATGTGATACTGAAAGTGCCATGGACTGCCAAAAGAACCAATAGATCTGTTTTGGAAGAAGTGCAGCCAGAGTGCTCCTTGGAGGCCAAGATGGCTAAGCTTCACCTCTCATACTTTGGACATATTGTCCAGAGGGAACAGTCGCTGGAGAAGGATACTGGGTAAGGTGGAGGGTCAGAGAAAAAGGGGAAGACCCCTAACAAGATGGATTGGCCAGGTGGCATCATTGATGGACTCAAGTGTGGCAGCGGTAGTGAGGTTGGCCCAGGATCAGACATTGTTTCGTTCTGGTGTGCATGGGGTCACTATGAGTCGGTTCCGACTTGATGTCACCCGACAACAACAACAACAAATACCCAGGAAAGTATGGTGGAGCCAGTATTCATATACACATACATGGATCTATAGATGACTGACTCACAGCTATTGTTGCAGTTAGGTGGTGTCGAGTGGTTCCAACGCACAGCAACCCATATGCAACAGAACCAAACCCTGCCTGGTCCTGCTTCATCCTTACAATCAGTCCTACATTTGAGCCCACTGTTATAGCCACTGTGCCAATCCATCTCACTGAGGTGGATAGATAAGAGGGAGCTTCAAAAAGTTCATGGAAAAATGTAATTGAAAGATAATGGAAAATTTCCAGGAACTTAATGAAGCTTCCTCGTATATATAAATCATGTATACTCCATTTATCCAAAGCTGACAGTGTTCATAGTTAGAACCTATTTCCTTATCCTTTTTAGACCACATTACATACAATTCCATTTTTCTGTTTCAGATGGTCACCTGCAATTCCTGTTGCTAAAATGTCGTTGGCCGTTTTACATGGTTTACTAAAAGCTAGTAAGGATTAAAGTGATCTGAGAGAATGCATCGCTCCCAGCTCTTAAGCCAGAAGTTGACATACTTTCTCGGAAGAGAACTAGTGAGTGAATACTTTTGGTTTGGGGGCTGTACGGTCTCTGCTTGGACTCCTGGTGTGGCGCTGTAGGATCAGAACTAAACTGCAAACAACAAGGTTGGCAGATCAACCACCAGCTGCTCCTTGGAACCCCTCTACAGGGGTCTCTGTGAGTCAGAACCAACTTGATGGTACTTAATAACAACAACACAGTCTCTATTGCAAACACTCAACCCTGCTGCTGACATTCCCAAGCAGCCAGGACAGGAGGTAAGGAAGGGGGGGGGGGCAGGGGTCAGCAGTGCTGTTTGTAGGGCCCACAGGCTGAGGGTAGCTGGCTGGTACCCTAGGTAAGCCCATGGTGGTCTCATTTTGAGTGTCCCATCTTTCTTACAGCCTTTTGATGATTTTGCTACGGTGGACTCCTAGAAGGTGAATTATTAGGAAAAGGAAAGGATATCCCCTGAGCTCTTACAGGCCAACCTGAAAGTGTGTTCTGTTCTGACGGCCACCACCAGCTATGCAACATCCACTGACTTAGTACAGGTAGCCAGCTAGCCTTCTTTGTACACCACTCAAGCACAGGACTGGGGCAGGGGTGTCACCAAGCAGCCCGATTGTGGGCACCGTCAGTCCCCCATACTCTTCTTTAACCTGACGTTTACCAACAATAAATAAAAACAATGAATCAATGCAAAAGTGTGTCCCGCCTGCCCCTGCTTCCCTAAGCACTGCTGGAGATACATCTTTTATAGTCTGCCTCTCGGAATCCAACTGCACGGACACAAAGCCAGCCTTGTAGGAAGTGAAATCGGCCTCATTCCGTGTGGTCTGAAGAAAAGCTAAGGCTTGATGCCAATAGCACACAAGAAAACCTGTCCCTTCTGTCTCATCAGCGCTTCCTCCATACAAAGGCCACACCGAGGGATGGGGTTGGGATGGGGTTCTGGTATGGTGAACTGCATCAGCACCCCCACGGTGCCCTCTATGGCCAGTCTCAGCGGATTTCCCCTGCTGCAGACTCTGCAGTAAGCGAACTGTGCCCCAAAAAATATGGTGACACTGTCTACCCCAAACCAAACCCAGTGCTATTAAATCAATGCTGACTCAGCGAGCCGTCTAGAGTTTCCGAGACTGTCCATCTTTATGGGAGCAGACAGCCTCATCTTTCTCCCTCACAATGGCTGCTGGGCTTGAACCACCGACTTTGTGGTCAGCAACCCGACACCTAATCCACAACATCACTGGGCTTCTTAATTCATGCTCTCCTGGTATGGCACTGTAGGATAAGAACTAGACTGCTAACCATAAAGTTGGCAGTTCAAACTCACTAGTTGCTCCTCAGAAATCCTGCACAGGGTCTCTATGAATCAGAACCAACAATAGTAATATGACCTTGTTTGGAAATAAGGACTTGGAAGGTGTTATCAGTGAAGTGAGCATGCTGGAGTCAGGTGGGTCCTGTCCTGAGAAAGGAGGAGGAAAGGCAGCAAGGAAAGCTGCCACGTGATGATGCATCCAGAGGCCGATGAGAGCCAAGGACACCCGGGAAGGCTCCTCCCTAGATCCCAGAGAGAGCCAGCACCGTGACCTCAGGGAACTGAATGCTGAGTGCTCTGTTTCTGTTCCTACAAGGCCTCCTCCGGTGGTGCTTTGTCGCAGCAGCTCTAGGAAGCAGACATGAGCTTAGAGGCCCTGGGTGGGGCACTCCTGCTGGCCAGATGAGCTTCACAATACCTTGTCGTGAGGTGCCACATGGTGCAGCAGGACCTTGGCGGTGAGGGATGGCGGTAGCTGGGTGCTAACAATCCTAGGAGGTGAGACACAGGAAGGAGACACACTGACAAACCCGGAGTTTCCAAAGGTTCCTAATGTCCCGTGGAGGTGGTGAGAGTTTCAACAGGTAAAGCAAGCCCTTAGGGAAGGTGTTTGGGCAGCTCCTACCAAAATGTCCAATGGCCAAAGCCCTCACCCTGACCTGCACTTAGAAGCATGCACAAGGAGAGTCACTGCAGTAATACTGTCCTTGTAAAAATGAGCAAATAACGCGTGTCAGAGAGTGGTTAAAGAAACTGTGGCACAAGCCTTAACAACAAAACATATGCAGCCACTCCGAGAACACGGCAGAGCTGTACCAACTAATGGGGAACAGATCTGTGGCACAAATGGTTGAATGCTCAACTAGTAACAAGAGGCTGGCAGTTCCAATCCACCCGGATGCACCTTGGAAGAAAGGCTTGGCAATTTACTTCCAAAAGGGTATGGGGATGCCATGAGCCAGAACAAACGCAATGGCAACTGGCTCTGGGTTTAGTCTTGTTTTCATAGGGAATGACTAGGAAATCTCTAGGAGCCAGAAAGTGAAGAACCATGAGATCCTATTTATGTGAACAGCAAAATCAACAGATGCGCACATGTACACGTGTGTGCAAACCAGGGCTTCAAACCACTTTCTTCCCAGCTCAGTCACGGCAGATAAGGTGAAGTCAGAACGAACCTGAATCTGTAAAGTGTGGGTGTACCAGAACGATAACCAGAGGGGGCAAATCACAGGTTCTCCTGCTAGAAGCTAATCCTCTCTCTTGAAAACAAGGGCAGCATATGTGTGGTACAGCAATCAAACCTCTTGACAGCCAAAGTCTGAAACAACAGTGCCCGACTCAAAGATGGTGGCCTAGCATGCCACTCTGGATGTGTGGTGTTCTCCACAGTCCTGGCAACAATCCAATCTCCCACTTCAGGGTCCTGGGAGGTTCACCAAGCCTCTCTGGTCTCCCATTCCAGCACTTCCCCCCTAATTCTTCCTGTTCTAGTTAGCTTTCTGCTGCACCTGCATCTTTTAAAATTTGGGTCTGTTCTGATTTCACATTTGTTGGCTGATCAAAGCCCTGGTGAGCACACAGTGACAGAGCAGTGGAGGGGCCACCTCACTGCTAATAGTGGAGATGGGGTGAGGGGAAACTTGTAAATTCTCTATGAGCTTTTCATTTTTGCCATGAAAATATCTTTATACATTAGTTGTGATATTTTAAATACAAGTGAAAACCAGCTGCCATGAAGTCAATTCTGACTCACAGCAGCCCAGGAACTGCACTCCATGGGGTTTCCATGGCTGCTGTTTCAGAAGTAGATGACCAGGTCTTTCTTCTGAGGTGCCTCTGGGTGGAACTAAACCTCCAGTTCCATTTGCAGCTGAGCATTTCAACCCTGAGTAAAGGTGATCGCTGGTGGCTGTGTACCAATCAGCCTCTAAAGCACCAGACCCCAGACCTGCTGTGCTCATGCTCCCCCCCACCGAATCATACACTGAGGTGAAGTACCTGCTCAAGGCCCCCAAGTGGATAGAAAAGAGACCAGAGCTCAGGCCCAGGCAGTGAGGCTCAGAGTCCCAGCAGGCACCTGGAAATTTGGGACATTCTGGTCACAGCGCCATGGCCCTGCCTGCCCTGGACTGTGTGCTCAGACTCATGAGGAAGCTCTCAAGGCTGTGCTTGCGTAGAGCCCAGCTGGGCCGCCAACTCCAGCCTGGGGGAAAGCCTGCAATGCACTCAGCCAAACTGAGTCACAGAGAAGGAGGTGACAGTGCTTTCCCTCACATGCTGTCTGCTGGCAGGGCTGGAGGCTTGGCCTTCTGCAGACAACCCCAAAGGAAACCTGAAGAGACTTGCCCCACCCAGATGCTGGCAAAACACCACATCATTCCAATAGCCCATTCCTTTTGAAAGGCCCCAGTCAAACCTAGACACCTACTATTTGCCACCCCAGCCCACCTGGTGTGAGAGACAAAGCCCGTTGCCTGGCTGTGGCAGGAAGGCAGTGGGAAGCCGTTGCTGCCTTGGAGAAGCTCCGGTGCTACTCACAGGCCCTTGTGGAGGATGCAGCCGGCAAGGATGTGAGGCGAGCGCTGGCAGGTCTGCAGGATGAGGGTGGCTTTCAGCAGCAGCAGGGGTTCCACCTGTGTACACATGAAGAGCACCCCGTAAGCATGCACCCCACCCATCAGCCCTCCTGCCAAAGCACAAGTCCCACTAGGATACAGAAGGCTCGACACCCATCCGGGTCCCATACATCTATCCCAGTCCAGGAAATGGGCCCTACAGAGGATATACTTGCTTCCATACTCCCTAAGGAGACAGCTGCCTGGGGGTTCCCGAGAGCTGACCTGGTCCTGCAGCCAGACCCACCCAAACCCAATGCTGTCCAGTCATTCTGACTCGGAGCGACCCTACAGGACAGAGAACTGCCCCATAGAGGTCCCAAGGCTGTCCACCTTTACAGGAGCAGACAGCCTCATCTTTCTTCTCTGGAGTGGCTGGTGGCTTCCACCCGCCTTGCAGTCAGTAGCCCAACACTTAACCCACCACACCAGCAACCGCTGGCTTCGATGTCAAATGGTTCGAGTTTCTGTTGTTGCTTTATTTGAGTCCCTGAGCACGGTCTCGGGTCACTTCAAGTTCAGCACTGTCTCAATTTCTCATGAAAACAGTCCTGGGAAGCAGGGCTGACTTCTCCAGTCCATGGTATGGAAAGCGGGTTAGTCTCTAGGAGAGATCTAACTCCCCAAGCTCACACAGCCAGTGAGCAGAGCCGTGCATGGGACGTGAGTGCAGGTTGCAGTCACTCCCCATACTGAGAAATGACCCATGCCAGTCAAGGAAAAAGAGAAGGGATGGAGAGTGGGGGCAAACTGGGTTCTGAAACATAAATGGATGAGGAACAAGGGGGCCTTACTTTCGTTCTGTCCAAGTTCCAAAGGGAATTGAATATCTTATGCAGATCACTGGTGTTTTGCAGAATTTGCTCAATGAAGGCGTCCCACTGCACGCTCAGTTCTTCCTGAGAAAAATTCTACAAAGGAGAGCCTGGAGTCAGTGTTTGAGATTTTGAGACACAGTGTCTGTGGTAAGGACCCCTAGGAGCTCAAAGAATGGTTCTTCACATGGACACCAGCCAGAAGGGCTGTGTGAGACTGCCTACTCACAACAGAGCCCCCGCGATGCCCTCAGGAGCCTCCCTGACCATGGGCACCTGGGGGGCCAGGCTGGCAGCCAGGCTTGCTCTTTCTCGAGGAGGAAAGTATGATGCCCCTGGGAATGAGCACAGAACAGGCCCCAGAGTCAGTGTTCTCTTCCAGACACCTCAGCCCCTCAACAGAGACTCGTACCTGGTAAGCCAGAGAGACAGGTCCATTGTAAAAGCAGAAGCAGCCGATGAGCTGATCCAGAAACTTCTTGCAGCTGATGTCTGGGAGCTCCACAGTACAGCCCAGGACCTGCAAGGAGGGAAACCACGAGGGCTGGCTTTGCCCTTCCTTTACCCCAACCCACAACTTGGACAGCCAAGCTCACTATAGCTAGACCTCCTGGACCCAGCCCAAGTGTGGTTCCACTGCCCACGCTGGTCTCCCTCTAACGACGTGTGTTGGCCAGTCTGAAATGGCCTTCTGCAGATTCTACGCCTCCAGCCAAGGTGGACCAAGGTGGGCCTCTCTCTGACTCCTTCTGTTGTAAGGACTGCAATTTGGAAACGATTTCACGGGGTCTCATTACTAACACTGGACCCAGGGTCTGAAACCATTTCAAACATGAAGGAAGAGCTTGGAAAGCAGGAAATGACCAACTCGTACAGTTCTAGGTGCAAAGGGCTGAGCAAAGGGCTCAGTTTTACAGAAGAGAAGTGCTTGCGGACTTAGAAAGACATCTGGCCATATGTTTAAAGAACTTGATAAAGCTGATCTTCTTTGACATGGTAATTCTATCTCAAGGAATCTATCAGAAGGGAAGCACTGGAAACATAAAAAAAAAAAAAAAAAAAAAATGTACAAAAAGATCCCCCTACAATGTTATCTACGTTAGGGCAGATCTCTGTTCTGCTCCCAGATGTTCTGCTTCAGAGCTCACAACATTCAGTGTCTACATAGCTTGTCTGAAAGGAATGACAGATCCCATGTACTCCCAGCCCAGTCCACTGAACTGTTTATAAAGCTGAAGGAGCGCAATTTAAGACAGAGGTGCAAAGGACTCGGTATACCCAGAGCAATCTTCAGACGCAGCAAGGTCGGACGGTCTGACGTAAGACTTACTGGAAAGGTACAGAAAATCCAGGGCTGGCACTCTAGGATAAGTACTGAACCACTAACCACAAGGCCAGCAGTTCAAACCCAACAGCTGCTTCTTGGAAACCCTACACAGGGTTGCTATGAGTCAGAACTGACTCCAAGGCACTTCACAACTGTTGGAGACAGCAATCACTGAGATTTTGAGGCCCTGTGTCATGGACGAAAATCCTACACAATGGCCCCACTCAGGATGGCTAGCCAGGGACCCTGAGGGCCCAAAGAAGTGACCTCCTGATGACCCGGGTTCATTGGCTTTTACGAGCTCACTGTTGGGCTAGCTCTGTGTAATTTTCTTTGGTCCTATTATTCATTCTATGCTTCGAACTCCAGTAATTGTAGCTTCTGAGAAAATGGTTTCTTATGTGCCTCTCTTAATGTCTCCACTGTGTTGGTAGTGTGTAAGGTTCTGGGAACAAATCTCTCTGAGGAACAAACTCTGGCCACCTGGCAAGCATGGCAAAACTGTTCTTTATCAAGTTATTCAGTTATGTTTGATATTAACTTAATACATGAGCCCTTGATACCCATGGACAAATATTAAAACAAAAGCCCCTCCTAAAGCCGAGGCTGTAAAAAGTTCCAAAGGCAAGTTTGCAAGGGGACTCTGGAGACATTCTGCCCAAGGAATTCACTCAAAGTAGATTGGCGAATTCCGGGGTATTGTTCAAGGAATAATAGTGTTGGCCACCTCAGACTGTCCCCAGGTGCAAACCATTAACCTAGGTGTCCTTCTTCCTTCTGCAAGCCTAGGCCAGGTAGCTGAAACAACTGGACTCCTCCCAGACCTTTTGAATCCTTTTCTCACCTTTACCCATTGCAGATTAGGTGCTATAGGTATGTTAATTAGCCTTGAGAAACCTCGAGTTGCTGCCTTGGGATTCAAACTTAAAAAGTAATTTATAACAATTAGCTTGAATTTCTGGAAAATTAAGGATGTTAGATTATTAAGACAATTTGCGATGTATGTTTTAGAATTTGTTCCTGTAAATCATTGTGTCCTGTTTTGAACAATTAATCACATTTCATTTCTGTACCCTGTCTTAATAATCCCCTTCTGCCTTTGTGTAAAGTCCCTCCCTGAAATAAAAAGGGGGCGCAGACTGAATCCTGCGTGCATTACTGCCTGCAGGGGCCACGATGCCTGTAGTCCAGGGTCTGCCCGCCAGTCTTGTATCCACTCTGGTTTCGGGGTGTCTCTTTGTCTCTCTCGTCGTGTCTTTGTGTGTATTCCTTTTCTATCTCTGTCACCGCCAGATCTCCCTACTTCGTGAACAGAACTCCCCTGTTGAGGCAGGTCCCCGACACACAACAACACATAAAATCAGGACAGACAGTTGTTTCTTGACAGGGCACAGGGACTGTAAGATGAGGTGCTAGCGGTGGTGGTTGTGTGCCATGGAGTCAGTTCCCACACATAGAGACCCTGAGGTTCATCTTTCTCCCACAGAGCACCTGGTAGATTCAAAATGCTGACCTTGTGGTTAGCAGTCCAGATTGTAATCCACCACAAGAGCAGGACTCCTTCACTATTTGTTGTTGTTAGGTGCCATTGAGTAGGTACGCACTAACAGCGACCCTATGTACAACAGAACGAAACACTGCCTGGTTCTGAGCCAATATCACTACTGTTGCCACACTTGAGCCCATTGATGCTGCCTCTTTGTCAATCCACCTCGCTAGGGGTCTTCCTCTTTTTCTCTGATCCTCCACCCTACCAAACATGATATCCTTTTCCAATGACAGGTCCCTCCTGACAATATGTCCAAAGTATGAGAGATGAAGTCGGGCCATCCTGGCTTCAAAGGAGCATTTTGGCTGCACTTCTTTCAACACAGACCTGTTTGTTCTTTTGATAGCCCATGGTACTTTCAATATTCTCCTCCAACACCATAACTCAATTCATCAATTCTTCTACAGTCTTCCTTATTCGCTATCCAACTTTCACATGCATATGAGGTTACTGAAAATACCACAGCTTGGGTCAGGCACACCTTAGTCCTCAAGCTGACATCTTTGCTCTTCAACACTTTAAAAAGGTCTTGTGCAGCAGATTTGCCTAATGCAATACGGTGTTTGATTTCTTGACTGCTGCTTCTGTCAGTGTTGATGGTTGATCCAAGAAAAATGAAGTCCTTGACAACTTCAATCTTTTCTCCCATGATAAGATTGCTGTTTATTGGTCCAGTGGTGAGGAGTTTTGTTTTCTTTACATTGAAATGCAATCCATACCTAAGGCTGTGGTCTTTGATCTTCATCAGTAAATATTTTAAGTCCTCTTCACCTTCAGCAAGCAAGGTTGTATCATCTGCATATCATGGGTTGTTAATGAGTCTTCTTCCAATCCCGATGTCACGTTTTTCTTCATATAACTCAGCTTTTCAGATTATTTGCTCAGCATACAGATTGAATAAGTATGGTGAAAAAACACAACCGCTGAGATGATAATGTTGTTTATTGGTCCAGTGGTGAGGATTTTTGTTTTCTTGACATTGAGATGCAATCCATACTGAAGGCTGTGCTCTTTGATCCTCATCAGTAAATAAACCCCTGCATGTAGGAACTGGAACCCCAGGAGCAATCCTTGTTGGCTCGCCCTCATATAAAGAACTCTGACAACTCAATTGGAAATAATTTTTTTTTTAATGGACCAAAGCTTTGAATACACACTTCACAAAGGAAGTTCTACAAATGGACATTGACCACATGAAAGTTTCAGTTAGCATTAGTCATCAGGGGCATGCACAGGAAACCCACAGGGAGATACCACACGCCACACCCACCGTGGACGTACAAGGACTGGCAGCGCCAGTGGGGGAGATGGGTATGTGAGGGAAAATGAAAACAATGTGAATCGTAGACTTGAGAAGTATTTACTGTCAAATTGCTCACCTACATGTTAGAAAATTTTCATGCTGGAAAACAAGCAACTAGAGTGTTGACTGCACTACCCCACACATGAGCATCCCTTTATCTCTGGAAGGCTTCAAGGACTAGCCCCGAGCCATCAAGCCAGTTCTGCCTCACAGTGACCCCATGTGTGTCAGAGTGGACAGGGCTCCAATGGCTGTGCTCTGATGGAGGCTGGTCCCCAGGCTTTCCTTCTGGTGTGCCACTGGGCAGGACACCAGCAGCCAGTAGCCAAGTGCAAATCATTTATGTCACTCAGGGACCTTTCAAGTAAAGACAAGGAAAAAGAAGTAAGTGTAAGCATCGGAGTAAAAAACCCTGGTGGCCTAGTCGGGTAAGCACTGGGCTGCTAACTGTAAGGCTGGCGGCTCAAACCCACTAACCACTCCACAGGACAAAGCTGGGGCTGCCTGCCCTTTTAAGACAGACAGTCTGGGAAACCCCATAGAGCACTTCTATTCTGTCCTAGCGAGTCGCTAGGAATCAGAAAGGACTCGATGCCAACAGTGGGTTTAGGGATGTGGGGTAAGCATGGGAAATAGGACTTTGGACTCTCTGGTTGTAGTTTTTATTGTTGTGAAACACATGTAACAAAACATTTTCCATTTCAACCATTTGCGAATGTTCAAATTCCAGCTCCACAGTGAGTGTAATGGTCACCACTACCTGGGTCCAAATGTTTTCATCGCCGTGCCCCTCTCCACCACAACCCGCCTCTGGCCACCAATGGCCACCGTTGGTCTCTCTGGACTGCCTTCCCTAGGAGTTACATGGAAGTGACCCAACACAGCATGTGTCCTTCTGTGTCAGGCTCACTTCAAGCTGCATGATGCAGCATGCATCAGAGCTTCCTGTCTCTTTATGGCTAAGTGACATCCCATTGTAGGGGCAGGCCACATTCTGCTGATCTAGTCTGCTGATGGACACTTGACATTCTTTTTTTTTTTTTTAGTAGAATCTTTGAAACTTAACAGAGACTCGTATGGATCACTGTCTTACCCAGTGTATCAGATACAGAGAAGTACCAAGACCCATACCCACTGCCTCTGAGTTGATGCCGACTCCTAGAGATCCCATAGGGCAGGGCAGGGTTTCTGAGACTCTACAGCTTTATGGGAGCAGACTGCCTCATCGTTCTCCTGTGGACTGGCTGCTGAGTTCAAACCACTGACCTTGTGACTATAGCCCAGCACTTACCCCACTGTGCCACCAAGGCTCCTATGAGAGACGGACATACAGCATAAAGAAGTTGCAGGAGAGGTGATACAGAATTTCCACAGGCTGGTGTAGGTTTTCAGAAAGGAAGGCAAACTGAGCCATCCTAGAGATACTAGAAATGTTTTGCGAACACGTCTGCAGAAAACGGACATGGGTGAGGTGAATCGCTGACACTTTCAAACGCACACAACCTTGAGGTGACAGCTGTACAGAGCCCGCGGTAATGGGACTTACCCAGAGGAAATCTCCGTCGACCTTTATGGCAAACTTCAGTTTCCGTAGGCGGACGAGAGAGAGAGGAGCGCCAGACACATCAGAGACGCAGTGGACAATGCCAGCGATCTGTCCACAAAGCAACTCCTGTTGGTCAAGCAGGGTCTACGGGGGAGAAGCAAACGCCACACAAGAAGTTGATTCTTAGAACAGGGACTGGCAGCTACTGTAGCAGAGTATTAAGCATCAGGGTGTTAACCAAAAGGTCAGAGGTTCAAACCTACCATGGGAGAATGAAGCAGTCTGCTTCTATAAAGATGTAATCTCAAAACCCTACTGAGCAATTCTAACCCTTAGTGTGTTGGATAGTTGGTTTGAACTGCAATGTCAGCAGTTCAAACTCACCAGCCGCTCCTTGGAAA
This sequence comes from Chrysochloris asiatica, assembly GCF_000296735.1. Classification (NCBI taxonomy): domain Eukaryota; kingdom Metazoa; phylum Chordata; class Mammalia; order Afrosoricida; family Chrysochloridae; genus Chrysochloris; species Chrysochloris asiatica. Next base: position 1,887,415 of record NW_006408646.1, read on the forward strand.
TCCTATACAGGATCGCTACAAGTCAGAAAGGCACTTAACAACAACAACCAGGCTCAGAGGGATGCTATGAGTTGGAATCAAGTTGCTGGCAGTGGGTTTGGTTTTGGGTTTTTTATGCTCTAAGAATGGTCTCTTACATTTTTAAACAGTTGTAAAGAAAAACAGAACAAAAAAGAGGAATCATGTGATAGAGATCTTAAGTGGTTACAAAGTCTGACATATTTACCTTACAATCAATCCCCTTTAGAAAAAAGGCTTGCCGAGAAGCCCTGCCCTAGAGGGCTGGCCCGTTATGCGACACACACAACGGCACATAGGTGACTGAGCACCGAGACACAGGCACAGGCCTGCACCCTATGGGCATCCTCTCCAGAGAGACCAAAGCAGCCAACTCTCCAGTAGGCACATCAGCACACAGAGTGAGAATCTACAGGGGTCAAAACGTGAGACAGCCAGACACAGTAACCAACAGAACATGTACATCACCTGATGGAGAAGTTTTGCCTAAAAAAACTGAACAAGGCTCTAGATTTTTGTGACAAGTTTAAAGGAAGCTAGTAGATAAAGCAAAACCAAACCGAACCCACTGCTGTCAAGGCAATTTAACTTACAATGACTCTAGAGGACAGAGTAGACCTGCTCAGTGTTTCCAAAGCTGTCAATCCCTATGGGTGCAGATGGCCTCATTTTTCTCCTGCAGAGGGGCTGCTGGGTTCAAACCACCAGCCTTGAGGTTAGCATCCCAACAATCAACCTACTGCACCACCAAGGTTCCTTACCCAGCAGACACCCAAACCAAACTCACTGCCATCAAGTCAATTTCAACTCCGAGTGACCCTGTAGAGGATTTCCGAGAAGCGGTTGGTGGATTTGAACCACTGACTTTGCAGTTAGCAATCCAGTGCTTATCCTACAGTGCTACACCAGAAAATACCACGAGTATTTGCCATGAGTCCAGAATGAAGGTTTTCTGATAGTCCACTGCTCAGAGGCCTGCTCTGATTAAGGATCCAATGACATACTGGGGAAGCGTGGGTGGGTGAGGCATGTTAGAAAATACGGGACCTTCAAACACAAAACCGCCAAGTGGATTCTACGGGTGTTGTCAGGGTTTTGATTGAGTGAGAGAAAGTGATGGGCAGGGGTAGGAGGTGGGGTGGGGGTGTGAAAACCAAAAGGAAAGGAAGGAGGAAGGAAGGGAGAAAACAATTCTAAGTGCCACAAGGTGAAATTTTAATGTGGACTGGGTATCACATGACATTAAGGAGTCATTATCACAAATTATTGTTACTTTTGTCGGGTGTGATAAGGCTCAAAACAAGTCCTTAGACCACAGAGCTGTCTCTGGAAGCACACCCTGTGAGGTGCAATGGAATCTCTAATATGGCCCTTTGCCTTTTAGTCCTCCACTCTAGAGTGTTTTGTCAAGCCTTGCCCCTGAACCAGTGGTTAGGGTCCTGTTTTGGAATGCATTGTCTGTATGCTAATGAGGCAGGACTGCTAGTGAGTTTGCCTCAAGTCTTCACACTTATCTAGGCCACAGCCTCCCCTTCCTCACTGAAGCCACACCCTTCTCTCTTACAAGAGACAAATGGAGAGAGAAGAAAGCAGAAGAAGGGGGTCCTGGCTACTAGCAAGAGGAAGAAACAGGAATGGAGCGTGTCCTTCAGACACGGGGGTCTCTGTGCTGGGAAGCTCCTAGACCCAGGAGACAGAGAGCTGTAACAATGGAGACTCAAGATGGCAAGAAATCGTGGAAGAGAAATGGAGGCAGCAGAAGTAAGAAACCAGCATAAGACAACACAGTGGACTTCCTGGCCCCTGGAGAGAAAGCAGAATCCCTTCAGGCAAGAGGCTCATTGGCAAGCAGGGCATCTCCAGGCACTTGGTGGAGCTAGGCTTGTCCACCCTCAGAGCTAGAGCTGAGTGCCTTCGGGTCAAGGCTTGCCGGTGGAGTGGGATGCCGCTGGACACTTATTGGCAGGGCAGAAGAGCTTTACAACACTTGTCCAAGCAGGGTCAGGCTGAAAGGCCAAGGGTCCAGGAGAGACCTGTCTTCAGGCAGGGCTGGAAAGAGGTTGTCCTCATCAAAGAACTAGATCCTGAGTGTTCCTGATCCTGATTTGGAACCCGGTAAGTGGTTACGACCAAGAGGCAGCTGTTCAAACAGAACATGGGAACACTGAATGGATTAAAATTAAGAAAGGTGTGCGATAGGGTTGTATTCTTTCACCATAATTATTCAACCTGTATGCTGAGCAAAAATCCAAGAAGCTGGGTTATTTGAAGAAAAACGTGGCATCAGGATTGGATGAAGACTCATTAACAACCTGTGATATGCAGATGATACAACCTTGCTTGCTGAAAGTGAAGATGACTTAAAACATTTACTGATGAAGATCAAAGAGCCCAGCCTTCAGTATGGATTACATCTCAATGTAAAGAAAACAAAAATCCTCACCACTGGACCAATAAATAACATTCTTATCAACGAAGAAAAGAATGAAGTTGTCAAGGGCTTCATTCTTCTTGGATCAACTATCAACACTCATGGAAGTCAAGAAATCAAATGATGTATTGCATTAGGCAAATCTGCTGCATGAGACCTTTTTAAAATGCTGAAGAGCAAAGACATCAGCTTGAGGACTAAGGTGCGCCTGACCCAAGCCATGGTATTTTCAATAATCTCATATGCATGCGAAAGCTGGACAGTAAATAAGGAAGACCCTAGAAGAATTGATGCTTTTGAGTCATGGTGTTGGAGAATATTGAAAATGCCATGGACTGCCAAAAGAACCAATAGATCTGTTTTGGAAGAAGTACAGCCAGAATGCTCCTTGGAGGCCAGGATGGCCAAACTTTGTCTCTCATATTTCGGACATATTGTCAGGAGGGACCAGTCACTGGAGAAAGATATCATGTTTGGTAAGGTGGAGGGTCAGAGAAAAAGAGGAAGACCCCCCAGTGAGATGGATTGGCAAAGTAGCAGCATCAATGGGCTCAAGTGTGGCAACAATTGTAAGGTTGGCCCAGGACCGGGCAGTGTTCCGTTCTGTTGTACTGACTCGATGGTACTTAACAACAACAAAGTGGCTACGAGTCTGGCTGCTAACCTCAAGGTCAGCAATTCTAAACTACCAGCGGTTCCACAGGAGAATGATGAGGCTGCCTGCTCCTATAAAGCTTTACAGCCTCGGAAACCCTATTCAGGGTCACCATGAGTGGGAACCAACTCCACAGCACACAGCCACCACCACTGCTCCCCTAGTAAAAGGAGGTCTAGTAGTTGGGCTGCAAACTGCAAGGTCAACAGTTCAAACCCACCAGTCACTGCAGGAGAAAGATGAGGTTTTCTGCTCCTGTAAGCCTCAGAAACCCTATGAGTTGGTTGCTATGAGTCAGAACCAACTCCACAGCACACAGCCACCACCACTTCCCTAATAAACCCCACAATCATGAATACTGTCAGTGAGTTCTACATGGCCACTGTAACGAATTATCAAACCTGGCAGAGAAGTAGAGAGTGTGGGAGGGATGGCTGTGTCAGAATGGGTAAAGAGGTGGGAGGGTAGGCATGTCCAAACGGCCGCCTCATAGGAATCAGCGGGGCTGCTGACCTTGAGGCTTCTTCACCCTTGTGAATGAAACAATGTCTGTGGTTTCCCTGAAGCCCTCTGGATTAAAAGCATGGCTCAGATAAAATCAGCAAAGCGTTGGTAGTTGTGGAAGGTAGTGAGGGGCATGTGGGGGTCCATCACAGTCTCTGCTCCATCTCTAACAAGGGAGCTTCAAAACGTTCGCTGGCACATGGAGTTAAAAGATCGTGGAATTTTCTCACGGATTTTTTAAAGCCAGGGTCAAATACATTTGGAGAAAAGTTTTTTTAAAAACAAAACATGCTGTGCAAAACAGTGGAGGTAGGGGAGGCAAACACCAAAACCATGAGGGGACAAGACAGCTAGAGAAGATGGCAGTCCCGAGCCACCTAGGACCTTTAAGACTAAAAATCAAACCACAAAGACTAAGACAGATGGCATGTCAAATGGCCGGATTCAGCAAATAAAACCGTCCCAAGCTAAACTATACTTTTGAGAGGTCATCCTGTGATGGGATGCTCTGCGCCTTACCTGAGCCGGATAAAAGTAGCAAATCCCAGCTCTTGTTGGGTCTCCTTCTTCCTTTACCTTTGAGCCATCGTAAAGGAAGAAATAATTCCACCTGGCAAGAGAACACAATTGACCATGTTTCCTTTCTTGTGACAACAGTGGCATCTTAAAGCATAGCTTCCTATTTCCCAGCCCCAGGAGGGCGCACGAGGGTTTGAGCAGCTTTCTGGGTGTCTCCAGAGAGAGTACCCGGATAAAACCATCCTGTGAGCACAGTGCATCAGAGGCAGGCTGCGAAGCTGCCCACAGCCAGCCTACAGACCGTCTGACCCAAGAAGATGAACAAGTACCCACAGTGACAGCTAATCTTTGAAACACTGAACCTTAACTATATATAGCAATGTCATTTGGCCAGCTGTTCTGTAAGGCTCTGATAACAAACCAAGTTAGGGGTGCATATACTCAGTAGGATGATCTTGAGAAAGGCTTGTAGCCTTCACCAAGAATTCCTGCACTGGGCTGTATGTGGAGCCTCGAGGTCACAGTGACAAAAGGCACATGAATAAACTAACCATTCACGGTCGTGAACCTGCAAAGAGGGGGAAACAAGGGCCAGCTAATGGTGTCGTGCTGTGGGATAAAGTGCTGGACTGCAAGGTTGGTTTAAACCACAAGGTCGGCAGTTCAAACTCACCAGCCACTCCTTGGAAACCCTGTACAGGGTTGCTATGAGTCAACAGCACTCAACAACAACATGACAGTTAATGGTTACGTGTGAGGTGTTGACCACAAAGACAGTGGTTCAAGTTCACCAGCTGCTGTGAGAAAGCAGAAACTGTCTGCTTCCCTGTGGAGCAGCTCTACTCTGTCCTATAGGGTCGCTAGGAGTGGGAACCAGCTCAATGTCCTGGGGGTGGAATTAGCAGAGAAACACCGAACACTGCTTCCTTTCTACCGAAATCTCACCAGTCCTTCCTGTGTTCTCAAACCCAGCTCCCACCACAACCATACCAACATCCACTTCACTGAAGAGTCTCAATTCCCATAACCCACTAGTCTTCCCTAAGGACTTTTTTGATCTATTGTTGATAACTGCCATCCAGTCAACCCCCAACTCATGGAAAGCCCATGCATGATGGCATCACTGCCCAGGCTGGACCATATATATTTTCTCTCTCTCTCTCTCTCTCTCTCTCTCTCTCTCTCTCTCTCTATATATATATATATATATATATACACACACACACATACACACATACGTATACACACACATACATACGTATATTTATATAGAGACATACACACACACAAAGCCCTGATGTAGTGCTGTAGGATACACACTGGACAGCTAATGGCAAGGTCAAAGATGAGGCTTCCTGCTCCTGTAAAGCTTTACAGCCTGGGAAGCCCTATCCAGGGTCACTATGAGTCGGACTCGAGTCGACAGCAGTGAGTTTGGGGTTTTATAATGGAAAAAAATGGTGACCATTTTGTTCCTGCTCTCTTCTCCCTCAATCCACACTCTCTCCTAGGCTATCCCCTCTGGCCCCCACCCCATCTTCCTGGTGTCAAGCACCAACTCTGCTTTCCGAGGTCAAGGGCCAGATGTGCGCCTGCCTACAGGACAAGTCCAGACCATTCCACCAAACCCAACTCAGAGCCTGCAGCAGCCCCCACATTCTCTGACCACTGTGGTCCACAGGGTTTTCACTGGCTGACTGGAAATAGCCTACCAGGCCTTTCTTCCTAATCTACCTTAGTGTGGAAACTCCATTGGAACCTGTTAGGACTGTAGCCACCAGAAAGCTTCCAATGAGGGAAAGCCTCCACCACTACCCCCGCTCTCACAGGAATACTAAAGGAAACCCGGCCGGCCTCTCTGCGTCTTCTGACTTCCCCATTTGACCAGACACAGTACCTTGTCTGGTTACAACTGAAACCATGCCTTTCAGTTCCATCTCTCCAGTTCATGAACTGAGTTAGCAAGAATGAATCCACGTGGGCTTGAGAAGGGAGCTGAGGTCCAGACAGACATGGTGGGACACCCTCAAGAGCCAGATAAGCAGAACATCTTTGGTGTCATTCTGAACTGCAACCATCACTCAAAAGTGAAGGTTCCCGTACCTGTGTTACTACCGGAGCCAGCTGACCGACACACAGATATGACCAGGGATCTCCTTTCTACAATTTAACAGGAGACCCTGCAAGACTGGAGAGTTTGGGAAAGAAATGACTGAGGAACTTCATTTGGCTTACTCTGAGGAATATGACATTGCTTTTTTCTGCCTAAAATCAAGATAGTCAACCCAACAGTCTCATCAGGCAGCCTGGCAAGTATGAACCCGTGACTAGCTTTCGGACTCACCAGGAGGCTGACTTCGTCTCTGTGGAGGTGGAGGCAGCCATTTACTTTCCAGCCGTCCTCATCCTCTTCCTCTGGGTTCCTTTTCCGGGATCACTTTTCTGCCATGCGCCCAGGCCAGGGAATCATGACGGGGTAGGGTTAAGTGTTTCCACTCAAAGCTGTCACTCCTTTAGTTTTCCCTCAATATGAACGTGTGGCATTTCTTCTTTGTAGGCCCCCTTGAATCTCGTGAAGATGGCTGTGCCTCTGGGAACCCGGAGAGAGAGAATAAAGCAAGAGAATCCCCCCACAGAAGTCGACCCCCCAGGCTGGTTCTGTTAGCGAGAGAGGCTTTTTGCAGCAGAATCAGCTCCTGTGGAAACAAGTCTCCGGGAAGGCTCAAACCGGCAGATGTAGACTGAAGGCCGGGTCCACAAGGGATTTCTCACGTGTCCTGTTCTTCAGAGCCATTCTGGCATTTCTTTGACAAGTTTGAAGCTTCAACTTCAAACAGCAGTGCCTTGGCCCTAGAATGAACACAAGGGATAGATTTACACAAGGGATAGAGTCTTTCATCAACCCACAGGAAAGCATGTGACCCAGTGGGGTGAAGCAAATGGGAGACTTAAAAAGGGCACTCTGCACAGTTGAAGGTTGTGTTTCAAAATAAAGACAGGGCACGAGAGAATTTTCAAGTTCAATCCTTTAGTTTCTTGAAGCATTATGGTGAAATGAACACATCCTGGGTCTCCCAGAGGGTCAAACTGCATACCTGGTAAGAAAAGCTCTGCATGCTAAGGACAGCTACATCAGGTTCCTGGGAAGCTCAGTCTGTGCACTGTTACTAACACAAAGGAGTCCTGGTGTGGCATGGGGGGATAAAGCGCGGGATCACAATGTTGGGTTTGAACCACAAGGTCAGCAGTTCAAGTTCACCAGACGCTCCTTGGAAACCCTATACAGGGTCACTATGAGTCAGAACTGACTCGATGGCACTTAACAATGAACATGTTGTTGTTGTTAAGTGCTTTGACAGCCTAAAAGTCACCTGAACATGTAGAATTCCACTGCTGGGCAAGTGTGCAAAACATACACACACAAAGAGAACTTTACTGGGAAGCTTTTTAAACTCTCACCTGAGGGAGGTGACACAGAGGTATCATGCATGGCATTTCTGAGCAGAAGGGACCCTGGTACCATTTACTCTACTCCTCGTCCTTTCTACTCCTCCCCAAATGACTTTGTCTCTGCCTTACTCCCACTAGAGACAGGAGGTGCATCACTGTTAGCTGCATCCTTCTGTCAAACACCAAACCAAGAGAAAAACAAAAGCCTGCTCCCAATGACTCAACTCCAACTGACAGCAACCTCGTGCTTGCAGAGTCAAACTGTGCCCCAGGAGCACTTGAAGGTTGTGACATTCTGGAAACAGATCGCCAGACCATTCTTCTGCAGCACCTCTGGATGAGTTCCAACTGCCAACCTCTTCGCTGAGTCACTCAGGGAGTCCTCCTAAATGACCTCCTAGTGACCTCCACTCACTGGTCTGATTCACACCTTCCAGAAACACATGAAACACTGAGGAGGCCTTCCTTGTGATGACCCTCTCATCCCTTTCTAAGACAAGCATTCCAGCAACAGGTTCTTGAGTACACACTCATCAGTCACTCGGCCAGCTTCCTAAGCACACACACTATATGGACTCCTTCGGTGGAGAGAAGATCCTAGAAGAAACCCTGCTCAACATTGGTCAGCGCCCTGTACAGAGCCCTGCTGCTGCACTGGGTTAAGTATTGGGCTGCTAACGGCAAGGTTGGTAGTTGGAACCCACCCACCACCCTACTTGCTCCTGTAAAGATAGACAGGCCTGGAAACCCTCGGGGACAGCTTTACCCTGTCCAGGAGGGTTACTTGAGTCAGAATTGACTCAATGGCAGTGAAAGCTTGGGATAGGCCTCTGTCGCCACAACTAAAAGGGGGCCATTCTCACAATATTCTGTGGTGCACATGGAAGGGGCATCTCAGCTACTGGCACCAAGGACAGTGGCTGCAGGCCCACCTCCCTTACTCAGGGTCCCAGATAACAGGGCCTTCTACTACCTGGGTGCATTCCCTTTTCTCTGATAGGTTCTAGCAGTGACCAGTAAGAGGCCTGGGGTAGGCGTTGTTGTCTGTGTGTTAAGTCTGACAGCCTGGTGACACTGACAACCCGGAGTCAAGAGGGAGTGGGGTAGTGTTGGAAATGGCCTTGGTAGGGTCCACAAAGCAGGACCCCACAGCCATAGAGTAGATTCCGACTCACAGCAACCGGCAAGGCAGGGTCGAATTGTTCCCTAGGATTTCAAAGGCTGTGGCGCTGTGAGCTAATGCGTCAGACTGCAAAGTCGTTTGAACTGCAAGGTCGGTGGTTCAAGCTCACCAGCTGCTCCTTGGAAACCCGATACAGGGTCGCTATGGGTCGGAACCGATTCGACGGCATTTCACAACAAAACCTTTATAGGAGCAGACTGTGTCATCTTTCTCCCGAGGAGCTACTAAAGGGTTCGAATAGCCGATCTTTCCGAGTCGTAGCCCAAGGCTTAACCCACTGCGCCACTGCGCGAGGCTCTGAAGTGACCCCGAGGGCTCTAGGAAGCGTCTGACCTCTGCTCCAGAAGCCGTGGAAGTGTAGTGCTTCATCCGAGGGTGCCGCGGGGCCCGCCAAGAGGGGACACCCGCCGGGGTCCCCGCCCCTCGGTGTCTCCGCGCCGCCGGGCACTACCCACCCGCCGGGGCAGCCAGGCAGCCTGGGACTTGGGGTTCGGAGTTCGGGACCCAAGGTGTGGGAGGTGAGAGAGATCCTGCGCTCCCCAGGCGATACCTGTGCGCGGTAGGCACAGCCCTGGCGGCGCGCAGCGATGACATCAGGCTCAGACCGCCGCGCGCCGATGACGTCGGAGGCCCATGGCGGCTGCGGCGGCTGCGGCAGATCCCTGGCAGGTAGCGGCGCCGCGGAAAAGGCGGTCGGCTGCGCGGCGGAGTGGACGCAGAGTTGCAGTCGCCCGGGGACCGGCGGCGCAACCCGAGACCGACCTTGAGACCGTATTTCGTCGCCTTCGGGAGGCCGGGTGAGTGGGTACTGATGCTTGAAGGAGCCTCCTGAGACTCACTCTTGCCATCTGTAAAGTGGGAAGAGCTGCAAACCCTTCCCGAAGTCAGTGGGACAATTTAACGAACATTAATGAGCTCATTGGAGCCCTAGTGTGGCGATGTAGGAGCAGCGCTAGACTGCAAACTACAAGATCTGCAGTTCAAACCCACCAACTGTTCCTGGGAAACCTTATACAGGGTCGCTGTGAGTCAGAACCGATTCGATAGCACTTAACAACAATGAGCTCATTACAGGTCTAAATTGTAGTCAGCACTCTATAAAGGTGAGTATTTCTTTTATTCCGACTGAAGCTGCATGACCTAGGACACGTGACATAACCTTTATGCCTCAATTTTCACATCTGTGAAATGGGAATGAAAATAATTGTCTCCATTGACATTTTTTGAGGATTCCTTGAATTAGGCAATTAAACCACTTAGAACAAGAGTACCTGCCATGTGTTAAGTGCGATAGAATTCTTTGCTATTTAAGTATTATGCCAACTTGTATTATTAAGCCAAAGCCAAACCCAATTCCACCGCCATGTAGTCTATTCTAACTCAAAGCCAGCACTTTATAAGGTTTCTGAGGCTGTAAATCGTTACAGGAGCAGAAAGCCTAGTCTTTCTCCCTGTGGGTTACTGGCAGGTTTGAACTAATTAATGACCTTGTGGTTAGCTTGTTGTTAACATTAAAGCAGCAGAATAAGCACATTGCCATCATATTCATTGTTAGCATTACTAGTTTATTGAGCAGTTGCTATGTGCCCAGCCCTGGATTAAGCATTTTACAAAAGTTACCATTTTTGAACATAGCAAACACGCCGGGAGGTACTGAACTGGGTTTTTCAGTGAGTGGGTAGCCCTTCAAAAGAACCCTAGAGGCTTAGTGGGTTAAATATCCGGCTGTTAATCACAAAGGCGGAGTCCCTGTGAGATGCTGTGGGCTAATGGCGGTTCAGGTTCACCAGCTGCTCCTCGGAAACCCTGAACAGGGTCACTGTGGGTTGGAACTGACTTGACGGTATTTCACAACAAATCACAAAGTCGGTGGTTCAAATCCACCAGCCTTTCCAAAGTGAGTTTTTCTGCTCCCATAAAGATTTACAGCCGCAGAAACCCTAGGGAGCAGTTCTTCTCTGCCCTGTAGGGCAGCTACAAGTTGCATTCAACTCAATGGCAGTGGATTTTGTTTTGTTTTGTAACTCTCCATAAATTCAATTCTTGTCTCTATTTTAGAGATGAGGAAATGAGAATTCAGAAAGACTTGGTCCACATATGTAATGACTATGTATGGAGCTGTTCCTCTGTGTCAAGCTCTGTTGGTAGCCAAGGATACAGCAGCAAACAGACTTCGGCCTGGCCCTGTGGGGTCACTGTCTAGTTCGGTCCCTGAAATCAGGAGCGTCTCTGAGCACCAGTAGCACATGCTCTGGCCCTGGACACCTCCTCCCATCACCCACTCTTTGTGTGAGGACTCCCCCACCCCTTCACTGCATCCAGCTCATGGTGGGGAGGCATGTCATTGTGAATACAGCTGTAGAAAGCTAGCATTGATTGCACCATTTCTCAACAGGGAGGACCTGCGCATCTCTGATTTCTGGAGTTCAGCACTAGGTGGGTACCTCCAAGTCGAGGGTGGGGGTGGTGGGAGTGGGAGGTGGGAGGGTCTGCATGTGGCAGAGAAGAGTCCAGTCCTCATCTGGGGACACTTGGCTTCACACAGCAGTGTTCTTGCTGGGTTCTAATTCTGACTTCCCCCTCATGGTTGTATGTTTTAAACACTAAACTAACTCAGACTCTCAACTTCTGTATCTGTGAAATGAGGGTAGTAATGTACACATCCCCTCGAGTCGTTTTGAGGATTAAATGAGGCAGTTGAGTGCCTAGCACAGTTCTTGCTTGTGACACAGGAGACTGTAAAGGTCAGCTGTCATCGCTATTGTTGTTAAACTGCTCCTCAGTGGGACCAGAGACATTGTCCTGATGAGTTAGAATCTAAACATGATGTGTGGCAACAGACGGCAAGGAGTGAGAGTGCTGTAGGTAGGGTTTTCATTAAAAGACATTTTGTTGATTTCCTTTTTTTTAATGTTTTATTGTGAATTATATGATAGTTTACATGGGAGAACATTAGTTTTACATTCATTCTATCGTATATCGTTTCATTGCCATGGTTACAATCCCCTCCATGAATCATCAGCCAACCAAAGGGTATACTCTGCAAGCCTGCTCACTACACTACCGCCCCGCACCCCACCCCCAGTTTTCAGCACACAGTCTCTCTCCCTCTCTGGGTCTAAAGTCCCCAGCAGCTCCATCTCTCCACGTCATTGTCTCTGCCTCCATCTCAGGCATTGCTGCTTCTCTGGCTCTTGGCTCTTCTCCTTTGATGGTCCTAGGGACCTCCGCTCCTAGACTGGAAAGTTATTCCCTCCCTTCCTTGCTATAAAACATCTACCTTTATATTTCCAACCCTCACAATCAGTCCTGATAACAATTATTCACTATTGTATCACAAGAGACCTATCTGCATTTCATTTCATCAGCTCCGCCTAGACAGATTGGATACTACTCACTGGAGATTCTGCTGATTTCCTTTTTTTTTGACTTCTTATAACTTTGTAGTGAGTGTCTTAGGGCAAGGACTCCTGGTATTGCTGTAGGATCAGCAGTGGACTGCTAACCACAAGGTTAGCAGTTCAAACCCACCAGCCACCCCTCAGAAACCATGCACAGGGTTTCTATGAGTCGGAACCGACTCAATGGCACTTAACAACAATAACATCTTTGTGCATAAAGTTTCCCCCCGTTAAGGATGGTTTTCTTGGAGAGACACCCCCAGAAGTGGAATAATCAAAGACTATGACCACCCTGATATCCACTGTCATGTTGTTTTCTAATACTTAACCAATTTACTCACCCACCCGCGAGGACTAAACAAACCCAGTTTTCATGCCACCTTTCTGAGCCCCATTTTAAACCAACTGCGCGAGTGTGGTAGGTTGGTTTCTTGTTGTTGGCCCGCAGTAGTGTCAGCGGCAGGGAGGGTTGATGGCACAGAGGGCATCACTTTTGTTTTTGCTGTTTTAATTTTGGGGTGTGTGTTGTATGCCCATCTATAGATTTATTCAACTGAATTCAGTACTGAGATACTAGGAGAGGTGAGAGTAGTCACCTACTCTGAGAAAACATAAATAGCACATATTCTGTTAGGAGTCCTGGTGTGGTGCTGTGTGAGAGTACACAAGGTCAGTGGTTCAAACTCACCAGCCGCTCCTTGGAAACCCTGTACTGGGTTGCTATGAGTTGGAACTGACACGATGTCACTTAACAACAACGACATATTCTGTTAGACTCTTGAAGACCCTCACCTACTGTTTGTTCCTTGGACTTGAGGCACATTCAACATTTCTCTTCCCAGGCATTGGGATAGTATGATTTCAGAGTTAGCTCCTTCATTCCTGGTTAGAGTCATAAAGTAGCCCTCTCAGAACACGAGCTGCACCTAAAAGGAATCTGATCATGCATGAAACCTGTTTTCCACCTACAAAATCATCTGAGGCCAGAATGGCCTCTCAGTTTTTGACAGATATAGCAGCGTGTCACAGGTGTGCTTGGGAGGGAGGCAGGTCACTCTTCTGGATGAGCTGCGCTGCTCCCTTCCTTCTGGGCCTGTGGATGTGTTTTACAGGGGCTCACGGGGTCAGAGCACATCCTCTGACCTCACTCAAGGACCGGCACTTTCAGAAACCATCAACAGGTGTCTTACAAAACATCGGGAGCAGCTGCAGGCCCCTGCAGGCACGATATCACAAGCCCTGGGAAACCTGCACCTCGACGACTCTTCACCAGATGCCTCAGCCGGCGCCCAGGACTGCAGCCCGGGGGAGTTGCTGGTCACGGCAGCCCACCATCTGAAGTGCGTGTGTTATGGCATTGGGAACTTTGCCACCTGCGTCATAGCTAGAAACCAGCTAGCATTTTTGCTGCTCTTCCTGGAAAAGAGCCAGGTAAGCTCTTGGCTTTTTCATCTTCTCTCCCCAGCACCTTGCACACATGGGCACACATGTTTGGACTGAAATCCACTCATCATATTTCCTTTCGCTGGCAGATTCCCAGAAGTCACTGCTGCGTGTATGACCCTTTGTTTAGCCAACTTGAAGTTGCAGTTCTTCATGCCCTGGGTGTGACTGTGCTCAGTGAGAATGAGGTAAGTGGATTCGGGGTGGTGGTTAAGTGTCATCGAGTCAGTTCCAACTCTCAGTGACCTCATGCACAACAGGATGAAACACTGCCCAGACCTGTGCCATCCTCACAGTCTTTTCTGTTTGAGCCCATTGTTAACAGTCACTGTGTTGCGTCTATCTCATTGAGGGTCTTCAGGGCCCCTCCTGATAGCTTGTCCAAAGTACATAAGACAAAGCCTCATAATCACTTCTAAGGAGCCCTCTCACTGTACTTTACTCCAAAACACATTTGGTTAGTCTTCTGACAGTACACAGAACATTTAGTATTCTTTGCCAACACCATAATTCAAAGGCATAGATTCTTTTTCGGTCTTTCTTATTCTTTGTTTAGCTTTCGCATATTAAGATGAGTGAAAATACCATAGATGGGTCAGTCTTCCCTTAGTCCTCAAAGTGACATCTTTGCTTTTGAATACTTCCAAGAGGTTTGTTGCAGATTTGCTCAGTGTAGTATGTCATTTGATTTCTTGACTGCTAAGCTTCCATGGTCCTTGATTGTGGAGCCAAGTAATGTGAAAGCCTTGGCAACTTTTGCCTTTTTTCTGTTTATCATTATGTTGCTTATGGGTTTAGTGGTGAGGATTGTTATTTGCTTTACAATGATGTATAATCCATACTGGAGGCAATAGTCTTTGATCTTCATCAGCAAGTGCTTCAAGTCCTCCTTGTTTGGAACAAATAGGTTGTGCCATCTACACATTGCAGGTTGTTAATGAGTCTTCCTGATGCCACCTTCTTATAGCCCAGCTTCTTGGATTATTTGCTGAGCATGCTGAACTTTGAGGTAATAAATTAGAGTGGTCCTTCTCACCTGTATAAAGGCGAAACCAAGGCATCAAACACACACTTTTTATGAAGAAACAGAAAAGGTTTATTCCAAAGCAAGAGTTAGACATTCAACACAGTAAATTGCAAATGGAGAACGGGATCTATTACAAGTTCACCAGACTGAGGAGAGCCACATCATGCAGAGAGCGCTGGGGATCCTTGGTATGGAGACTGGGTGGGAACGCCAACCCCAGGCAGTGCATCCACTCCACGAGTAGAGTCCAAGCCCCAGCCTGAGGACCCCCAGCCTTTATCCTTCTGCAAAGATTGTAGATTCATTTCCTTTGGAGAGACTCCAGGCAGGTGGCCAGTCTGTCTGATGTTGACTCCAAAGTTGTTTTCTCGTTCCACTTCACTAAAGTTCTGTCTGCGGTTACACATTAACTGATCCGGGTGTTGAAGGAACATTATTCTGATGATGGCATCAGGGTGCTTTTCTTTAGGCTGTATCCGGCATTGCTGCCCCTGTACTGCCCCCAGGAAAACAACAGCAACTCCATCTTAGAGAACAGCTACCTTGGTGGTTCCTCCATCATACGCAGGACACAACCCAGATGCACAGGTTCCCTGATTTTTACCACGCAGTATTCCCTTGTCCTGTTCAGACAACTGCTTCTTGGTCTTATGTGAAAATTTTGCATGAACACAATGAAGTGTTCTGGAATTTCTAGGGGAGGGCTTTGTAAATCCTGACTGAACGGACACCAGACTCTATCCCAGGACACTGGGCTGTATTGTAGTTCTTACCTTTTGGCGCCTGCAGCTTTCCATATGTTGGCTTATGCTGTGCCCTTTACAGAAAACAATACAACTCCACACACAGCATGAAATAGAACGCAGATTTGCAAGCTTCTTGTCAGAGTTGTGCTTCAGAAATTATCCTAAGTAGGCATTTACTGTTATTGAAAAATAGAGTCCACTCCCAGATATAAATGTAGGTCAAACAGTATTGCTATTAGGGTTCCAGTTCATACATGCAGGGGTTCATTCCATACAAACCGTATTTAAACATCCATCAGTGGATGGCTGCAGACAAGTTCTCTCAGTCAGAGATTATCTTAAGTCTTATTAGGGTGCCTTCAAAAAACAGCCAATCAAAACAGTGACTTCTGAGGGGATCTGCTAGGCATGTGCAGTCTAAGACAGAAGGCTCTGCTCTCAAGGTTATGGTGACTGTGGGATCCCAAAGTGGTCATCTTAATAGATCTTCTCATATAATACAGGACAATCAAGGGGGTTTACTATGAAGTTTTAAGAAAAATGAAAAGCTGCATTGGAGAGAAAAAGGCCAGAAAAGTTACTCCAAGGAATGTTCTTCCACCACAGTGCACCTGCTGGTTCTTTGAGGGCAGGAAGGGCTGTCCTGCAAGAATTCCTTTGGGAAACCTTATCCCATCCATCTTCCACCCTGATCTTGTCTTCTCAGATTTTTGCATTTCAAAAGAACACGATTTGAATCCCTTGAGTATGCCCAAGCTGCCATTCTGCCATGGTGTAAAAGGAAGAGCCGAAAATTCTTCGGGGAAGAGTTGTGTTTGTTGTGTGCCAGAGTTGGTTCTGACTCAGTGCCCCCGTACAGGGTTTTCTGGGCTGTAAGTCTTTATGGGAGCAGAAAATCTCATCTTCCTCCTAAGGATTGGCTGATGGATTCAAACTGTTGGCCTTACAGTTAGCAGCCCAACGCATAAGGAAACCACCTTCAGAAGTGTATAGACCCAGGGGGAGGATATGCCGAGAAATAGTAGCTTTACGTTTTGATCCGTACTTCGTGTATGTTGTACTTAAGTGCCATCAAGTCGGTTCCAAGTCATAGTGACCCTGTATAGGGTTTCCAAGGTACAGCTGGTGGTTTTGAACTGCCACCCTTTGTGGTTCACAGTCCAGTGCTGATCCTACATCACCACACCCTCATATAGACACACAAAGACCCCAGTTAGAAGTGTGATTTACATACTAGTACACCAGTTCTCGTTGGCGGCACTAGTCACAATCTCCACAGATAGACAGAACCCACTGCCCACACCCAGATGTGGTCTTTGTGTACAGTGGAGTGTCACTGGGCTATAGAGATGACATTCTGACACACTGTCCCCTGGATAAGCCTGGAGGCATCATGTTCCCCATAGTGAGACACGCAAGAACACATGGCTACACCCCACTTATATGAAATAGCTAGAACAGGTCCACTCCTGGAGACAGAGACTGTTCCCAGGGGCTGGTGGAAAGGCGGGTTGGAATGGGAGTTGCTCTTTGTCAGAGTGTCTGTCTAGGTGTTAGAGACAGATGGTCATGATGATGGCTGTACAACATGGTGAATGTCATTCTTAGCGAAAAACGGTCAACTTTATGGTACATAAACATAGTTTAGGAGCCCCTGACAGCACAGTGGGTTAGGTATTGGCCTGCTAACAGGAAGGTCGGTGTTTCAAACCCATCAACCACCCCATAGGAAAATGATGAGCCGGTTGACTTCATAAAGATCTAACAGTCTGGGAAACTATGTAACGGTTCTGTTCTGGCCCAGAAGGTCGTGAGTCAGAATTCACTCAGCGACAGTGGGGTTTTGGTCTATGTATTTTATTACAGTGAAATTTTAAACTAAAATCTAGAGGCACAGAGTCTTGGTGCTCTTCCTGGACCAGCAGAGGAAATAAGAGACATTCGGGCCATCGTCCCTCTCGGAAGCAGCTGTCCAGTCTCATACATATTTCCTGACTGAATTATGAAGTAATTCCTACCTCCTGCAAGAGAGTTGGAGTCCTGGTACGGCACTGTGAGTTAATGCATCAGACTGCAAAGCCGTTTGAACTGCAAGGTCGGCGGTTCAAGCTCACCAGCTAGCTGCTCATTGGAAACCCTATCCAGGGTTGCTACGGGTCGGAATCGACTCAACGGGACTACACAACAACAACCTAAGAGTTAGGGTTGAAATTACTGGCGCTCTCTTGAACAAAGAAATGTGTTACACACGCAGGCAGCCTTTAGAAGGCACATAATAAAGTTTGTGGGAAATTCCATTATCTTTTTATTCCATTCTTTACAAACTTTTAGAAGCCCCACATACTTCTGAATGCAGTTTTGCCTTGCTTGGGGATTACAGGACCATCTGATTCCTGTGTGAATCCTAAACCAGCCATCTCACTGCTTGTTCTAAACCATGAGACATGAAGCACCGCTCAGAGAAGTCACTTCTTCACGTTGGGGATGTCTGGAAGCACAGTCCCTCCGCTGAAGGCATCTCTGGGTGCTAGTCTCTGACTTCAGGGGTACAATCTGTCCAGGGCCCAGGGCCTGTGACCAAATCAGTGAGGAAGACGCACACCACACCATGGAGGAGTGGAGGCAAGCCAGGGGAAGGAAACGTACGCTGGGTGGGGGTCAGCAGGTCTCCCAGATGGACAGGACCACAATAGCAGACAGCCTGTTGCAGTGGCCAGGAACAGTGCAGGCATAGTGGAGGGCGGAGCTACCACCAAGAGCCAAACAGCAGAGGGCTTTTGTTCCTGCCAAGTTTCGGTCTGAACAGGGGGCCTCCTGGGAGCACTCAGTTCTGGTGTGAGTGGGGGGGGATTCCCAAGCACAGTCCACGGGGATAGTAACTGTTGCTGCCCCAGCTCCCTTGGCTTATGTGGATGAACAAGCCCCTTCATTAGTCCAGACCTTTTTGTTGATGGGATACAGGCAGGAACTTGCTGCCAATCACAAAGCTGGTGGTTCAAACCCACCAGTCTCTAAGACAGGACGATAAGGCAGTCTGCTTCTATAAAAATTGTATCACAAATGCTGTGGGGCAGTTCTAATCTGTCCTACAGGATAACTGAGTCAGAATCAATTTGACAGCAATGGGTTTGGTTTTTAATTTTTTTAACAGACTATGGTGTGGCCCTGTGGACTGCAAGGTTGCACTGGACCGCAAGGTTGGTTTGAACCCTAAGGTCGGTGGTCCAAATTCACTAGCTTCTGATTGGAAATGCTATTCAGGGTTGCTATGAGTTGGAACCAACTCGACAGCACTTAACATTCCCCAATGAAAGTTGTTTTTATTTTCCCATTCATCATGATCCTGTGGCCATGTCTGCCTGACCTTGTGGTAAGTCTAATGTTGGCCTCTGCCCCCACTGTCTGCAGGAAGGGAAGCGGAGTCTCTGTGGTGAGCCCACCATCTTTTACATGCTTCACTGTGGGACGGCTCTGTACAACAACCTTCTGTGGAGTAACTGGTCAGTGGACGCCCTGTCCAAGCTGGTCATCATCGGAAACAGTTTCCGAGGACTTGAGGAAAGGTGAGCCCGGGAGAGCTGGGCTGCTGGCAGGCCTTCAGCAGGAAACCCTCCCGGGGCTACTGTGCCCTTGGAAATGCTATTTCATAGGGAGCAGGACCAGCGGTTCAGGGAAGAAGTCAGAACCTTGAACAGAGTCAGGCGGCCAGGAGTTTGGGTCAGGAATGGCCCCTTCTCCCATCCCAGATGGAATGTTCCTAGAGATGGGCACGGCCACTTGATTTCTCTGCTACACACTGCCGTCCCATTCCTGGTGCTTCGTCTTCTGTTCTTGTGACATGGGGTGCTTACTGGGTGCTTATGTTCCCCACTCAATGACCTACTCCAGGCCGTTTCCTGACTTCATCCATCTTGCCTGTGTGTCTTCAGTTGGATTTATCAGCTGCATACCTAACTATGGTGTCTTTTATTTCTAGGTTGTTGACAAGGATTCTACAGAAAGATTATCCCTATGTTGCAAAGGTATCTATTTGAACAAAGGGTTTGGGATGGCAGCAAGTGTGTTGTTCGGTGCCACTGAGGCGGTTCCACCCCACAGTAACCACACATACAACTGAAGAGACCCCTGCCCAGCCTGTAGCAGCCCCACAGCAAACACAAAGTCCTGAGTGTGAGCCGTTCCTCCTATACACACACAGGAGGGAGTTGAGGGAAGTGATTCTGGTCCATGAGCTTTCTTCATCCCTCCAGAAAGCTAGGACATTGACCTCCCACCCTCCACCCCAGTCAATTGACAGCCACCCTGTATGGGGATTCCTAGGCTGCGCATCTTGACAAGAGCAGAAAGCCTCCTCTTTCCCCCACAGAGCAGCTGGTGGTCAGCAGTCTAGAGCTGCTCCTACAGTACCACCAGGCTTCCTTAGGACATCCTGCTACATCTCAATGTTTTCAGTGCCCTTCACTAGTGGAACTGTAGTCGTCACGGCCACTGCTTTGGGGCTTCGGTCCATTACCCAAGAGCATGCCCACAAACTTGTTTCAATAAAAGAAGGTGGGGGTGGGGAGAGATGGGATTAAATAGAAAGAACCCCACAGGAGGGTCACTGGGTTATTGGGTCTCATGCTCCTGTGTGGCTGTTTCTGCTCAGGTTAGCCATGGTCTGGAGGAATTTCCATTTACTCAGACACCCCAATACATGGATGTGTTCAACGACACCTCTGTCCACTGGTTCCCAGCACAAAAGCTGAAACAACTCTCAGAGGACACATGGTCCTTCCGGGCAGAACCAGACTATCAGGACTGTGAGAACCTGGAAATCATCAGGAACCAGACAAAAGACCCTTCAGCTGCTGACTTGAACTCATAACAGTCTGTGTCAGCTGAGGAGGAAGAGCTGCCTCCAGAAGACAAAGAAAGGGTTGTGGTGGCTGGCGGCAGAGAACTCCCTAGGGCCACATTTCCATAGTTTGGCTGTCCTCTTGGGAGGATGGTGAATGTCAAAAATCCCCCTACCAGACCAGGCTACTGCCACAGATTCCAGTCCAGGGACTGCGCACGGCTCAGGTATCAGTCCTTGTGGTTGCAGCCATGGTGCCACACAGATGAGTATGCACGGAATTGTACAAAGATGCAGCTCACTGCTGGCAGTAAACAACAAAGCAGCATTATCCTGTTCTGTCTCCTTCCTGGTATGACCCTGCCCACAGACAGACAGACAGACAGATGTAGGCCCTGTAGGAGGTGGGAAAGCACTTTTATTCCCAGGGATGGAGTCCAGCCTGGGTCTACTTGGCCATGTCAATCAGGCTCTGCAGGGAGGTGGGCACCCAGGTCTTCTCACCCTGGACAAAGACCACACCACGGTCGATGTAAATGACGATGCGGCCGAAGGTGTAGAGCTGCTTCCCCTCGTGCCGCTTCCCAATAACTGGCATGAAGACCACGTTGTGCTCCTCAGCCTTTGTCTGTATCAGATCCTTAAAGTTCATGGGCACTGAACTGGCAGCCACCCCGATGCCCCTCTGGGCCATGTTCTCAGCCTCCCGCCGCTCCTGCATGGCCTCGTACTGGAAATCCTTCCTCCGCTCTGTGTGGGTGAGGTAGGCGATGTTCTCCCGCGCCCCGGGCTGCATGTAGGCACCTGAGACACAGACACAGGAGTGAGGAGACACGACCTGGGTCCAGGGGCCCTCTAAGACCCAACAAGTGACTCACCAGTGGGCAGGCAGCTCTGCCTCAAAGAACAAAGCACCAAAACAGAATGACCAAGTGCCTTTGGGAGAAGTGTAGACAGCTAGCTGGCCACACAGAACTCGGTCTGAAGGCATTTTAAGACTTTGTCCTCACAAAAGACCTGTGAGGAATTTACTGCTTCAGAACTGAAACCCGCCAGACATTTATTTGTTGGTGAGTGCCGCTCCTATCTTGTTCAGCTGAGCAGGCACTCCACGCTCACAAGGCTCTTAGAACCAACACTAGTTGTATCTATCTATGTACATGCCTTCTGCCCTGGTGGAGTTTAAGGATCCTGGTCAGGCTGGGGGCCTCCCCTAATCACCTTTTAGGTCTGAACTCCATTCACTCCCAGGACTCAATTTTTAGCCAAACAGACAGGTTTCTGAGGAGAACCATGACACTAGGGAGGTATGCATGCCTTGAAATGACCAACCATTTTAGATCAAAAGAAGAAAGTTCACAAGGGTTAGGAGAGGGGGAATGGAACAGGAATTACAAGGAGGAAGTGAGTAAGGGATGTTACATTGTTGGGAATATAATCAGTGAGATGAAAGTTTTAAATGTATCTGAATTGTTGAATGGAAAACTGCTCTGCTCTGTAAACCTGCCCCCAATTCACAATAAAGAGTTACAATTGAGATGATTGTGTAAAGGGTAAAAAGTTACACATGGGGAACGACAACATGGCTGTGTAAGGAACACAGCAGTCCACAGGCATCACCCTAACTGAGGAGCAAATGGAGCTAAAGAAGTTTCTAAAGAGCATGAATGGATTTAAAAGACATAGAGAGAAGCATAGAGGTATAGCTGCCCCACTACACGTTGTTAGGTGTCAGTTGTTTCATAGCAACCCTGTACACGACAGAACAAAACTGGTTCTGTGCCACCTTCACCATCTTTCTTAGGTTTGATCCAGTTGTTGTAGCCCCTGTCAATCCATCTCACTGAAGGGCTTCCTCTTTTTCACTGACTCTCATTAAACATCATCTATGACTTTGCAGATGCTATGAATAATGACCTATTTAGCAATGCTGGCCTGTGGTGTCCGGATGGCCAGGCACAAGCACACATTTACTGATGACCCAGACAGAACGGCCACCTGGAATGCCACAGCTGTGGGAACAGAGGAACAGAGCTGCCCACTTCAGACACGAATGGCAGCACCAGCTACCGTGTGCTGTTAAACAGACATCAATTCACTGGAGCCCCTTGCAACCCAACCTATGATGTGGGCATCCTAACTGACCGACAGGAAAAGACGTGGGCAAAGTATTAGAGCCTAAATTGGACACAAGCGGTTGAGCTTGAGAGCTACACCAGACATGGGCCTTACAGATGCACATGTGGGCCCCTTAAGGACACACGGCACAATGGGACAAGGGTGGGCTGTGGTGCCCGAACGACACACTGAAATCCAGGCCAGAATCAGCTACAGTCAGAAAAACTCTGCTCTCAGTAACAGCCATGGAAGTGCTCCTTAGAGGCGAGGCCAGCAAGACTTCATCTCATACCCTAGACATGTTAGGAGTGACCTGTCCTGGAGAAGCACATCCGGCTAGGTAGAGTGTCAGCTAAAAAGGAAAATGGAGTGAAACAGAGCCTCAAACATAGCAAGTATGGCACAGATCAGGCTGTTTTCGTTCTGTTCTGCAGTGTCACCGTGAGTGGGAACCCAATCAAAGGCAGCCAACAACAACAGTAGGTACTCGCTGAGCATGTAACTGAACACAGTAAGGAAGAGGCTCTGGTTCTAGCACCTCTGATCCTAGGGCCAGAACATCCAGAAATGAGACCCCCCCCCCACTCACCAACATTGGAGGAAACAGCCCTGTTCATGATGTCCAGTGCCTCATTAAATTTGTCCTTGACAGATGGGTGGGCCAGCACTTGGTCTGAGAACATGGACTTCCAGCCCAGGTACCACTTGGTGATCTCCTCGTAATTGGGGCTGTTACTGAGCCAGGAGCACAAGACCTGCCACCAAAAGGCAAACAAGAACCGCTTATACCCATGGTAGCAACCAACGGCAGCAAAACCCTCAGAGGGACCGACTTGTTTACAGTCCTGGTCCTACAAGCTGCTGACACTGCTTCAAGGGATCAAAGCCACTGCCAGCAAGTCAATTGCAACTCAGAGCACAACCCCACAGGCCAGGAGAGCTGTCCAATCCACTGGGTTTCCCAGGCTGTCCATGTTTATGGGAGCAAAGCGCCTCATCCTTCTCCTGAGGAGCAGCTGCTGGGTTTGAACTGCGATCACTGTACCACCAAAGCACCTTTCAAGGGCTCACATTCCTTCCATCTGGCACGAAAGACGATGGATTCTGTGGCCCTGCATATACATCCTCTGAGCCTCAGTCTTCCCATCTATAAAATCAGACTCAAGTCCCAAACCTAGCAGGGCACCTTGAGGAATCAAAAAGAGCACAAATACGTGTCACAACAGCACTTGGCACGTGACTACCGTCCAATACAAGGTGGCCGCATGTTATTAACGCCCTCCTGTTTCAGACCTAGGAGCTGTTCTGCAGGAGAAAGATGAGGCAGTCTGTTCCCGTAATGACTGACGGTCTTGGGAACCCTAGGGAGCAGGTCTCCTCCGCCCTGTGGGCTCACTCTGAGTCCGAATGGACTTGATGACGGTAGGTTTGGGTCTTTTTTGGCCCTGAAGCGTGTGATTTAGTCTCCAACTCCGCTCACCTGAAGCCACTTGGGGAAGAAGTGCTTTTCCAGGAGGCCGAGCAGGCTGGAGACGGAGATCATGCCTTCCCAATCCATGACCCAGTAGAAGGCATCCATGTGCTGCTGGTGGGGGTTGATGACAAGCTCCCCGAGACACATGCCTGGAAGACAAGTAACGCTGTGCCTTTCCAAGTCCACTGTAAGCCCCTCAGACAATTCTCACACATCATTTTCCCCTAGCCCACATGTGCCTCCCCCTTAAGGAAAACAGGACTGTATATGAGGGAGCTTATAAAAGTTTGAGGAAAAACAGAATGAAACAAAAAACGAAGTTTCCACAAGCTTTCTGAAGCCCCGTCATGAGACCACCAGGATATCCTATTGCCAGAAACTGCCCGCAGACCCTTGAGGGAGCCTGACGCTGGAGACCGGTAGTCAGGACCGTCAACAGCAGTCAGAAGTTGCTGATTCCAGAACAAGACCTCTCACACAGGCCACTGAAAGCACGGCGCCACATCCCTGGGGCCTGGAATGCCATTCCCCTCCTTACCCAGCTTGGGCACAATGTTCTTGACCATGAAGGCCTCCCAGGAGCCAGGGGTGAAGACCTCCTTCCAGGGCTGCAGGATGAGCTTGGCTGAGGCATCGCTGGGGTGCCACTTCTGCAGGGCACTGGACAGCTTGCTGCGGATGGGGGCGTAGAGCGGCTCTAGCCGCACCTGCATGAGGGGGAGCCATGGGTGGATCCATGAGTGGATGGGCACCGTGTCCGTCAGTGGGTTCCAGTTCTCCACCTGCGGGGGGACGAAGAGAGTGGTAACCCCACCCAGCACAGCACACAGTGATGCATGACGCAGTCTGCCACTTGTGAGGCAGCGGGAAGGCCACTTTGTAGAGCTCCTACATGACCTAACCATGCTGTGCTACAAAACCTCAGAAATGGCACCGTCCTTATTGAAATCAAGAAATAAAAGTGCCCTGAAGGTGAAATTTGGGAGAAAAGAACTGAATCAAAGGCCTGAGTTAAAATCATAAGGCCCCCGCTAGCTAGCCCACTGCCACGTCTTGTTCCTTCTGGCCATCTGGCGAGCCCTCAGAGTGAGCAGTCCACTGTCACAGTACTGACAGTGACCCTGGAGGACAGAGCAGAGCCGCTCCACGGGGTTCCGAAGACCCAGCCTTCCGGAGAGCACAGCCTCATGTCTCTCCTGCAAAGTAGCTGGTGGCTTCAACCTGTCCAAAGCCTAACCCACTGTGCCACCGCCCACAGCTGTCGAGTCGATTCCAGCCCTCAGTGGCCCTGGATAGGGTTTCTGAGGCTGTCAATATTTACAAGACCACACAACCTCATCTTTCTCCCAAGGAAAGGCTGGGTGGCTTTGAACCCTGTGTCACCAGCAGGGGTCTTAGCAGAACTACTACACCAACCCGTGGTATAGGTCACTACATGGTCACTTAGGAATGGCTGTTCTCTGCTCAGCCTGCCCACCTCCTCCTGCAATCGGGGGAAGATGAGCTGGTCCAGGATATGGTCGGAGACCCACACAGGGATGATGTGCACCCAGCTGTCCAGGAAGTCCACCATCGGGTCACACTGCCTTGGTTGCCACTGCGGTATGATATTCCGGACAAGAGGTATCCAGACTTCCCAGATAAGCCTGTGGGAGAGGTGGAGGGGAGATACCATTATCCTTCCAAGGGGTTCCACGTATGAGTCCCACCCACCTCTCTCAGACAGGACAGAAAGCACACCAGGTGGAAATCAATCTCAGAAAACCAGAGGCCAGTCCCCACGTTAGTGGACCTGAGCAGACTCCTCCTTGGGCTCATGCACACAGCAGCCCTCGACCAAGCTCAAGGCCCTGCCGTCTGTGCTGTCCCTACTATCACCCCGTTCCCAGCACAGCTCGCACACAGGCTTGCTCTAGACATGAGGCTGATGTCCAGCCATCCCTCTCACCACATCCCCAACCCACCCAGGCAGGTGTGCGCCCCTGCTGTACCAGACGGGGCTACTGCCCCACACCTGGCCTTCAGCGGACACGCAACCAGTGTTCATTTAACACACTTTGGTTAAATGAGACATAAGTTCATTTCCAGTCCCCCAGAGCAGTACCCGCAGAGAACAGTGTGTTCGAAGATGGTCCCCCGCCTCCCACGCCATCCTTCCCAAGCTCAGGGGAGGTGGAAGTGAGCAGCATTCACCCGCCACAGGTACCTGTGGAAGGCGTCCGCCGAGAGATCCTGGCCACCGTGGGACAAGATCTGGTCATTCTCCAGCAGGCGCTTCCACCTGGAAATGGTCTCGGTGCCATATGTGCAGTCTTTGAGGGGGTCCCAGTTCCGGAAGTAGTCCTTCATGAGGGGGTAAACAATGGCCACGGCCAGGTCCACACGGTCAGCCATCCTGTACTCCTCGTGGTACTTGTCCTGCAGGGTCTCGAAGATGCGAGCGCACTCATCCAGGGAGAGCGGGTCACTGCAGTGGGGCTGCATCCGCCGCTCACACCCCTCCACCAGCTCCAGGACCCTGCTGAGGTTGGAGAGGACACGCTCCTCATGCCGTAGCACCTCGGCCGTCTTCTCCAGCTCATGGGACAAGTTGACCACCATGTCACGCTCATACTGCAGCTGCCGGTCATTGTGGATGATCTCCTGCTCTGTGAGGTCGATGAGCAGCTGCAGGTTGTGCTCCAGCTCAGGCAGCGCGAAGCCCGGAGCCTTGGCCTCCTTGGTGGGCAGCGGCGGCGGCAGGGGCAGCCCATCGTCAGGAATGCTGTGCTTGTGGCTGATTTGGCTGTAACTGTAGTAGACCTTCTGCTCGCGGCCCGTCATGTCTATGACCTTGGAGAAGGTGGTGGAAACGGGTCACGTTAATGCTCACAATGGATCGACACCATTTCCCAGGGAAGGCACGAGGCCAGGGACGGGCAGGGCAGTGTGGCTGAGCACTGGGTTCACGGGGACTTGAGGGACACAGCATCAGATACAGGTGAGGAGCTGCACTGTTCTTTCCTCACGCCCACCCCTCATACCCTACCCCAGATAAGCACATTGTCCTGGGCCTACTCACACTCCAGTCGTATCATCAAAGCCCCTAAAAACTGACCAGACTGTTTAGGAAGGGCTGGTGAAGCCGCCCGAGGCCAGGCATACTTGTTGTCACCCTCCCTTCCCAGGAAGCAATGGGGTGACAAGTACTCAGAGTCCTACACATTTTCACATCCTGCTGGTGGTACTGATTGGAACCTGTCCTACAGAAATGCCAACAACCTAGCCTGCCCCAGACCAAACCAACGCACAGAGCAGGGAAGCTCTAGCACCACAGAGGTGGGATTGGGCATGCACCTTACATGTGGTGCTCACACTGTGTCCCTGGTGGCGTTGTGGGACCAACGGCCTGTGGCTCCATAAAGAAGGAAAGCCACTCTGTTGGCACCCTACAGGAACTTGTACCTATTACTGGATGTGGGGGTGCAAGGAATGGGGACACACTGATGGCCAGTAAGGAAAAGAAGGCCGAGAGCAAAGGTCTCACAGCCCTCCAGGAATGCCTGTGACTGACCGTTCTTCCCAACCACCCTCCAGGCCCATGTGTCAAGGGCCCCATACCTTGACCTGAGAAAGCTCCTTCTGGGGGGCGCTGAGCTTCTTGCTGATCCTGCCTTTGGCCTTCAGCTCTTCCACTGTCTTGTAAGAGTACTTGGGCTTCTTCTTGCTCCCACTGGGGTCTTTCCTCCACTGGCTCAACTCCTTCTGGAACTCCTGAAGCACAGAGATGTGGTCAATTGCAGCAACAACAACAAAAGGCCATTTCCACAGCTGGGGGGCCACTCATCATCAACACTAGCTCTTGTGCTATCGGCATTGTGCCCTGGTGTTGTTGTTATGGGGTACCACCTGTGTTACTTGTCAACCCATAGTGACCCATGTGACAGAACTGGCCCCCTTGAGTATTCTAGGCTGCCATCTTTGTGGGACCAGATTGCCAGGTCTTTCTCCTGGGGAACCTCTGGGTGGGTTTGAACCACCAACTTTTCAGTTAGCAAGCTGAATACTTACTTAACTGACTAGAAAGCCATGGACTGCTACTCCCTGTCCCGCCTCCCTTTACAGAAAATGCGGGAGAAGCCAGGGTACCCGAGTAAAGGGAGAAACAGGGGAGGTTACTGTGCATTTATGAGGGGGGTGCACTGGCTAGCTTTAAATGTACCTCACCTGAACCCTGGAAAGGCAAGACAAAGGATTCTTTTAAAACTATTACAAACAAAGGTAGATGGGCAGACCCCAGGATTTCCAGGCAAAGAGACCGCTTTCCCTTGGGATTTGCCAATGCTTTTCTGCAGGAGGCTCTAAAGCTAAGGGGAAGTGGTGGACTGAGGGTCAGAGAGTCCGGCCCACAGAAGTGGCTTCTGGGGGACTGCTTTGCTTTTCTCACAATGCCTTTAAACTTGACACTTAAAAAAACAAACAAACAAAAAAACAAGCAAACCCTGGGCTTCTGGCCATTCCCACCTGGCAATCATCACCTGAAACCAAGTGGAAGGTACCACCCTAGGCAGGTCCTCCCCTCCCATGTCTGCTGCAGTCCCCACCTCTCCCTGTTGTCTCTCCAGCCTCAGCTGCATGGATGGCATGCCTGGCACCTGAGAACCCTCCTATCAAACAGCTCCTCTCTCACTCGGGAGAGACTCCGCCATGGGCAACGCAAAGGCATCTTTCAGCACAGTGCTGATTCTTCTGCTGGAGCCCAGCTACACATCTGCCAGTAGATGGCATCCCACTACTCTCAGCACAGAATCCCAGCACCAAAACCTGGCCCCGGCACTCCTCCCTTCCCCTCGGCTTGCGGCCTTCCTGCCACTACAGCCTCCTAATGACAGCTGCACCAGCCAGCTCAGAGCTGCCCGCTCCGTGTTCTCCAGCCTGTTGGGTCCCCCTGAAGTCAGCATCCACTCTTCTACCTGCTTCCACTAGAAAAATTTCCCTCCAGGGGACCTTTCCAGATGGCCCCCATAGTCACTCAGAACCACACTATATTGCTTGTTGCCAAACACTGTCCATTGTGGCACACTCCATTCCTGGCACAGTACCCAGCCACAAGTGTGTAACAGCATGTGGAGACTGTTGGAATGAACGAATGAACCAACAGCCAGCCATCTGAAATGGCAGAGAAGAAAGACCTCCCCCCATCCTGGTCCCCCGACTTCTAGTGAGTTACCTCTTCAGCTTCCTCATCGGAGTCCACGACTGGAAAATCTTGCAGGGACTGAGTGGTGCGCTCCGAGCCGTAAGCCCCCACAGCCCCTTTGCCCTTTCTCTGTTTGGCTTCAATCGGATTGATTATACCTGGCCAAGATCACCAAAGGAAAAGGAGAGGGTGGTAAGGACCAGCACGTCATGAATCTGAACCAGCCGCACATGGCACTCACACGGGAAACACTTCTCAATGTGCCACGTGCTTGTCAACCTCAGCACTCATTGCTTGCCCAGCACACAGCTGCTGTCCTTAATGTGGCTTGCACCTGGACTTGGATTTTTAATGGAGGAAATGAAAATGGAAATGGAATCATCCTTTTACTGTTGGGAACTCTGGCATAATACGTTTTACACTGTACTTGATTGGAAGCCTCTAATATAGATAGTACAGTAATTTAGATAACATGCTGATTCTGTTTAAAGTCTTTCTAAGACGGGGGGGAAAAGAGAGTTGTGGGAAAATTCCATTTTTTCAAAATTTTATGTTTCCATGACCATTCTAATGGCTCTTGTAGACGCTGCAAGTGGAGAAGAAGCTCCAAGTTTATTTTAAGTAGTACAGCCATGCATCACTGAATGTGGCAGTATGTTCTGTGAAATAGGTTGTGTGTGTGGTTCAGATGTTGTAAAAATACCGTATTATATATATAAGCAGTCCCACAAACTAGTTCCGTTCCCAAGTATCTCTTTAAATAAAATTTGCATATAAGTTGGGTTAGGTGTAGTTCATATCTACCATCAGCTAACCAGACGTTTGTCTTTTGTATACACTGTACCTTTCTATGCATGAAAAAAACAAAGGCATAAAAACTTCCAAAGATACTGAAACATCTTTAACATCCAATACAATAACAGTAATAATAATGCTGTGATGCACATCACAAAGTAGTGCCCATTTGTTAAGAACCATTGCATGTACCTACAATTTGTACTATAGACTTTATAGAGATTGGGACCACACACATGTATGAAGTTGGCCACTGCCTAAGATGGACAATACTCAGCACGACAGCGTTCATATTTTCTACATTCAATTTATTTCATGACATATTCAAGCCTTAGAAATGAATGTTGTTGTTTTCTTATTAAAAAGGTACAACTAAGGCCACAAAAATGCAATGCAGATTACTCCCTACCCCACCACCACCTAGTTCTATAAAAGCCCAAACCAACCCCGCTGTGGTTCAGTCTATTTTGACTCAAAAGTACTCAACAGGGCAGAGACAAACTGCCCCATACCTTTCCGAGGCTGTAAATCTTTATGGAAGCAGACAATCTCATCTTCCTCCTAAGGAATGGTCAGCAGGCTCAAACAGCTGACCTTGCAGCTAGCAGCCCCACACCTGACTGACGTATTACGTTTCACCAACTCCCTCCTTTCCATAGAGTACTGCTTAAGTCTCAAATCAGAACCGGTCTCTTCTGTTTCATTCCAGCCCACCATCTCCATACACCATGCCATTTTTCATACAGCTTAAGTTCTGCACACAGAACTTGGATCTGAACTTCAAACTGTGTCAAGGGAGCTGGACGAGAATGACAGAGGGCCCTACTGCTTAGTTAGCCTATTAGCTTACGGGTTGTTTGGAGAAAGCAAGGTGACTTAAAAGGGCAAGTGCAGAGACAAAGTTCCTTTTGAAAAGGCAAAGGCAGAGCCAGCGCTGGCCAGTCCTCCAATGAGCCCTCTTCTCAGAACCCTCAGACCTGCTCCCTGGTGCCAAAGCGGCGGCGTGTTACCTTGTGCATTCTTCCCCAGGCCCCTCCCTGGGACGTAGCCCATCTTCTGAAGCAGCTTCTGTCCAATCCCTTTCGTGTGTCTTTCCCAGCTGCCAAAGTCCATGAACGACTTGGTACCTCCTGCAAAACCTTTCTGGCTGGGTTTAAAATTGCCACCCTGAAGAGAAAGAATAGCAACCTTAGTGGATGGAAGCAGGAGAAGAAAACTGTAAGCAAGTTTAGCTGGTGGAGTAATCCCCGGGCAATCTAGAAAGTGTAACGTGAACCACACCTCCATCTGGGATGTGGGTCAGTTATGAAAGGAAAGTGCCCTGCGCACCTCCCACACACCTGAGCCCCTCCTTCTAGGAGACACTAGAGGACCTTTTAGTCAGGGCCAGACGATACCGTTTTTAACTTCTTTGGTCCAAAATCCTTAGGGAAGTCCTCCTGCTTCACAGGTCTCTCCTCGTCATCAGAATCTTCCAACTCCGCCTCCTCAGCCGCCCCTTTCTTGAGCCCCGCGCTGATGAAGTTGACGGGTGCAGAGTAATCCCGGGCCCTGCAACCCAGACACAAAGCCCTCTGCTGTAGCCAAGCTGTCTGGAGATTGTGCTCCATAGGGAATACCCGAGATAACAACTCATAGAGCACATCTGAAAAGACCCCCGTCTAACTAGCTAGCACAGTCTGACCTGAGCGGGCCCACTGACACTGAGTGAGTTGCTTCTCCTGTTGCCCTTGTGGTGAGCTCTTGAGGAACTTGTGTCTCCTTTCCACCGCCCTCCCACCCTACTCCTTCACTGGAGCCACGTGCTGCTTGAGCCCAGATGATGCGCATCACCCAGGCTGTAAGAGGTCAGTGCCAGAGGTCACCACCATGACAACAGAAAACAAGCTGCAGGGAAGCACAGTTCAAACCCATGCTGTTCAAGAGTCAGCTGGAAACTGACTTTAGCCTGCCTGCAGGTTGGCTCCTCTAGCCCTGGAGTTGTTCAAGGGCCAACTGTATGCTGGGCTATCAGAAGACACCCAATCCTGTAATCCTGGCTTCATCTTCTGTGTTTCAGTCAAGTCTCAGGCAGGCAGAAGAGGCAACAGTACCAATGTAGTGGATTATCAGTTCCAAATGTGATAATCCAGTTTTCCTTACACACCTTTTAAATTAGCTTGCTTTAAAAAGTCTTTGTTTCTGACACTATTTCAAGTACAAAATCAAATAAGAAGTTCTGATACATTAAAACCATATATAAAATCCACCAAGAGAGATTATAGAGACAGAAAGTACATTCATGGTTAAAAGAATCCCATGTTAGAAAATAGGCCCTCATCCATTAAATAGATCAGAACAAGAAAACAAAACTACAACCCAAAAACAAACATGATGGCGGATTGGATTTACATGCAATGAGGAGCTCCATCGGCAACAACACGGAATACTGGACCAAGCAGGCTCAGGGGATGGTCCCAGAACTTTGAACCACATATAAAGGAATATTTAGAAAGTTGGAAGGCTTACAACTAGGGGAATTTGTAGCAGAAACAAGAAATCCATTTCTTTCTAATTCAAGATGCTCAGGAGATCCCAGAGCCACCATCTTGGAAGAGACCAAGTGGGGGAAGGATCAGAGCAGCCACGGACGCCTATGAGAACCATGAAGATAACAGAGTGGACATTCTTATTTTTGTATCTGTTCATTGGCCTCTCACTGTCTGAGCACCTCCATTCTGATGACTAGAGGGAGTGCCTAAGCAAGTGGACACCCCACTTAAAACCAAACGGCAGTGCAAAACGGCCACAGCCAGCCCAGAATTGTTTATCACTAGGAAAAAGGCCTGAATGGGGGTTGTGGAGCAGGACAAGCAAACTGAAAAGCAAACAGGCTGAAAATTAAATCCTGAGTTACATCACAACAACCAACAGTGGTATCTTGCAATTTCTCAGGAAGTAGAGTGAAAAGGGAAGCCCATCTCCTAAGCACATCAACCTGGAGGCAATCGGAAAGCATAAAAAAATACCAAAATACACATCCATCTAAGTATAAAGGCCACAGATAACAACTGAATATGCCCAAAAAACAGAAACAGATGACCATATCAGCAAATCTCCAGTAATAAGGTAAAGTGACTGAGGTAAATGAGCTGGAAGTAGACCTACACTCCATACTGGAACATGGGCAGGCTTTGGAAATGCCTGAGAAGGAATTCAGAAAAATGATTATAAAATGTATCAAAACACTATACAATGGAGTTGAGAAAAATAATGAAGAAGTCAGGAAAACGTTACAGGAACAATCAAATAAGATAGATACAGCATTGGAAACAATTCAAAACCTACAGAAAGAGGTCCAAACGATTATTAATAGACTATCAGAAATGGACAATACACTGAAAGGGCAAAGAAGTAAAATTGTAAAGAGACAGAAGCCCGAACTAGTGAGCAAGAAGAGAAATCTCTCAATACTACTAAGATAGAAGAGCAAGCAGAAAAAAACGATAAAAGGCCTAAGATTCATGTTGGACAATATGAAGAGGAATAACTTAAGAACTATCAGCATTCCAGAACAGGAAGAACCACACAAGTCCACAGAAGAGATTGTTGAAGAGCTTCTGGAAGAAAATTTCCCTAACATTCTGAAAAGTGAAAAGATAAGCACTCAAGACACTCAATGAATCCCAGGAAGGATAGACCCTAAAAGACAATCACCAAGACATATAATAATCAAGCTTTCCAAAGTCAAGGCTAAGGAGAGAATCCTGAAAGCAGCTAGGGAAAAGAGAAGTGTAACATACAAAGGCAAGCAAATCAGATTAAGCTCAGATCTCTAAATAGAAACCATGCAGGCAAGAAGGGAATGGGGAGACATACTTAAAACCCTGAAAGAAAAAAAATTTCCAACCAAGAATCCTCTACCAGCAAAGCTGTCAATCAAACACAAAGATGTAATCAAAACATTCCAGGGTAAACAGAAGCTAAGGGATTTTGTCAAAGCCAACCCTGCTATGAAAAACATCCTAAAAGAGGTTCTGTGGCCGGAGAACCAACAAGAACAGACAGCAGCCAGATAATGACGTATGTGGCAGCATCACCCTGAACTCAACAGACAAAATGGAAGAGTCAAGAACAGAATAAAATTATAAATACAGAGGATCTGGGAGTTCAGTCTATGATCAAAAGAATTACAATGTGAAAGAAGGTAAACACAGAGGAAGAGATCCAGGTGGTGGGAAGGTCAGATAGATTATAGGATAAAATAGACTGTCTTAAATGGAGGGAAGAGTTAATGGAATATAAAGTAACCACAACAATGAGGTTGGGGTGGGGGATTTAGTTCGGGTCTTGGGGAGAGCAATACGAGAAGGGGAAGGAGGTGGAAGAACAAGATAGATAGGGGAACACTGAGACAGGTTTGCATGGCCTAAGTGGGACAGAGGTAAATAGTGATGCATCCTCAACCTTGGAACAACAGGGCTCTGTGATACAGGGATCTAGGCATAGCTTGAAGAGGGGAAATAATACTAAAATACTTGAGTGTCTTATGAATACTGGTTTCCCTTGCCTACTATTGTAAAAGAGAAACTTGAGTGGGATAGAAAGGAATGTTGGGAAACATGATTAGAGAAAACTTGTAAACTCGTCTTCAGCCTGTAACTGATTGGAATACCTAAAAGGGGTTCTAAAACTTGCCCAGTGAAATATGCCTCTTGCAAAGTCTTTGCAGAGTATAGGACCTTAGGTGGAATCCTGAGTCCCATCCAGAACTTTCTGAGGTGGGGCATTCCCACTAGAAAGGACAAGCAGACCAGCCTAGAACAGCTAGAGTAACAGAAGATACATTTTCAAAGAATGATCATCAGGAAAAACCCAAAACAAAAATGTCAGCATGACTGGCTACTACAAGAATTAGCAACCTGTTTGTTAGAAAACCGTCAAGGCAAGCAATCATGTTCCTTCAGGACAAACTCCCCTCTAAGACTGAAACTCAAAGCGAACATACAAACAGGCATGTAAGTTTTCTGGCGACCACACTGATTCACTGGTGAGTGAAATTTGGGGAAAGGCAGCAATGAAGAAATGGGCTGAGTTCAACCACAGTCCATTGACTCCTGTTGACCTGGAGATGAGAGAGAGAAGTGGAAGGGCTGGTTGGTGAGACCTGGGGACACTCGAGCCCATAGACAAGGACACAGCCACAGAGGGCTAGTGTTGAGAGTGAAGCATCCAGCTGATATGAAGTGAGGAGAGATGCACAGAACACCCAAACTTGCAGACAGTAACCATTTGACCTAGCCTTAATGGTTTGATAATCAGAACTCAAGTAGAGGAAGATTACAAAAAAAAAGAGAAGAATTTTTTTTTTTTTGGATAAAGGAAACCAGGGTAAATTGCAATTTGATATACCTGACATATACTCATGGTAGTAGTAACTCTAAATACCAACAGAGAGGAAAGGAGTCTTCACATCAAGTATCAATGCTATCCCCTCTGTACAAAGGGTAGATAGGGACGGGCAACTTAGACATTGGCTACCTAAAATGAGGGGGCAATAAAGGCATGAAGTGATTGACTTATAAGGTTTCAAGAGGGAGTTTAGTTTAAGAGTTGGGGAGAGGAGAAAGAGTCCCCACTAATAGTTTTCATCTTGTCTAGACGGGTCTGGTGAAAAGAGATGGAGATAAGATTTGAATGATTCAATAATGAATAATTGTTATCATAACTAATTGCGACTGTCATAATTGTAAAGGTAGAAGTTTGTAACAAAAACAGGGGAGTGGTTAATCTTATAGTCCAGAAACAGAGGATCCCAGGACCATCAAGGGAGAAGAGCACAAGCAGAATGCGGGACCTTATCCAAAGCAGCAGCAACGCCAGAGATGGAGGCAAAGATGGGGGCATGGAGAGGGAGAGCAGCTGAGCACTCTAAATTCATGGTAAGAGAGGGACTAAGAGTTGGTGGCCAAGAGGCAGACTTGCACAATGTGCCCTTTTGAGGTGTAAATTCTTATATATTCCTGAGTGTTTTTGTTTTTAAAAAAAGCTAAAATGAATATAGAGAAATACTGTTAACTGATGATAATGGAGGGGATTATAATCATTGTAATGAAACAAGGTGTATGATTTGTTGAATGTAAAACTGATGATCTGCCCTGTAAGTTTTCTGTCAAACCACAATAAAAACCTTTAAAAAAATAATAAATAAAACCCAATAAATGAACCTTGTGAGATGAAATGTGTTGTTTTTTTTCCTTGACTGCTCCAATAGCCCTTCTACTTAGACCCTTTTGTTATGAGACTGACCTTGTGTGGATCAAGGAACAAAACGTAAAATGTCTAGAGATACTGCAAACCAGTGCAATCCTCTATTAAGTGATGGACCTAGTAATAGAAGAGGGCTTCCAAAATTTCATGTGAAAATGGAATGAAAAGAAAATGGGATTTTCACATGAACTCTTTGAAGCCCCCTGGTAAGATACCCCATGGCAGCAACAGAGGGGGACTCATAGAGCTTCGTGCTCCCAAAAAGCAACAGAACTGAGTAGTTCGAGTCCAAACCCTATAGAGTCAGGCCCAGATTCCAATCCTTGCCCAGCCTTTGCGTAGACCAATAGCCTTTGGCCTCATCTGTCAAAAGGGGATTTGAATAGCATCTTTCTCATAAGGTAAATAAAATGAGGCATGCAAAGTACTGGGAATAAATAAGCAGCAAATAGATGTCAGCTGTTCTGATTATCTTTTCTGCAGTTCTTGACCCTAATCTATTTATCATCTGATGTGGGATCCCTAGTGGTGCAGTGGGTAAAGCATTGGGTTGCTCATGCTAAAATCGGTGGTTTGAATTCACCAGCCGCTCCAAAGTGAATAGACGAGGCCGTCTGCTCCTGCGAAGATTTAATAGTCTTGGATACTCCATGGAGCAGTTCTCCTGTGTGTCACAGGGTCACTGTGACTAGGAATCACCTTGATGGCAGGAGGTTTGACAAGTGAGAAGAGTCTGAACTAATCCCTATCCACCTTTTCCCCAGTCCCCTTTGTGAATGAGGCACCACTTCAGCGGGGCAAAACCCACAGGCCACATGACCCTAAATCAGCACGCACACTCTCTGGTCCTAGGGAGCTGCCGCCCCTCACACATCTCCCACCTGGTTCAAGCCTTCAAGCCCTCTGTGCCTCCCCACTCTGCAGACAATAGCCTCCTCCAGGAGCCCCTCACCCTCTGCATACTGCCTGTCTCACCTTGCCCTCCAGGCCACCGGCTCCAGCCTATGGCCACCCTGCTCCCCTTCCCCCTCACCGCCAGCACAGGCCCCTGTGCATCCTCCTGCCTCTCCTTCCACATCCCCACTGGCTCAGGGACCCTCCTCCAGAGACATCCCAGAACAGGTTCGAAACACCATTCCAGGAGCCCCGTTTCTGTGTGAGGGCAGGACCCTGCATTCTAGAAGGTGAGTTCTTGCACCTAGCACTGCTCCATAAACACTGGATGGATGATTGAATAAGCCAAAGAACAGCTTTCTCGCCTGAAAAGGGAACTGAGCCTCCCTGAAGGACTCCGTGAGGCCAACAGAGAATGAGATTTGTCAAGGGGGCTACCTGGCACCCACCAACAACACCCCATCCCTAAAGCAGGGGGAACAGCCTCAGACAGGCCAGTACCGTTTGCCTCCAAAACTGGGCCTCTCTTCATCCGAGTCTCGCTCTGCCCACACCCCGTAGGTGGCTTCTTCCTTGGTCTGCCAGTGACGCTGCCGATTGGGGTTGAACTCATTCTGGAGGTCCCAGTCGGTGATCTCAAAATTCTCGTGTTCATCCTCATCCTCATCCATGTGGCCTTCCCCATCCCGGTACAAGTGGGACAGCGACATAGCCGATCCCTACAGGGAAGGACAGAAAAGGCAGAGGCTGTGAAAAGTCCGGGAGGTGGGTGGGGAGTGGGGCCAGAGGACCACTTCCTGTAAATCCCAGTTCGTTGCTGCCTTCAGAACTTCAGCTACACTCCAAATCTGTTTAAATCAGACCACGATCAGTAGAGCAGCTGGTTAAGACACCAGGCTGTTGCAAAAAGTTCCCGGAAAAATTGGGATTATAAGAAAATGGAATTTCCCCAACTCTTTGGAGTCCCTTCATATTTCAGAAAACAATCAGCTCTGCAACAGGTCAATAGAAGATTAGTTTCAACCATCCATGTGATTTTTAAAAAGTATGACACAACCAACACACACAAAACCACACACCACCATTCACCCACATATCCACAAAGCCACACACAACTAAATAAATATGTTCCATATATGCTGTTGTTGTTAAGCGCCTTCAAGTCGGTTCCAACTCATAGCAACCCTGTGTAGGACTGCCAAGGAGCCGAACTTGCAGTTCAAACCGACCTTGCAGTCCAGTGCATTATTCCATCACACCACACCAGGACTCCATTCTATATATGAGGTACATGAGGGGGGTTCAAACAGTATGTGGGAAAAAAATCCATCTTTTAACTCCATTTTCTGCAAACTTTCAGAATCACCCTCATAGTTTGCATCAGAAATTGGCAGACATCTTCCTGAACTCCAGAGTAGAGTCTTTCTATTACTGAGGAAATCTTTGTATCTCGCATGGGTTCAGAACAGTGGTTTTGAGGGGGTTGGGGTGTGCTTTCTGAGAGCCACTACTTGAAGAGACAAGACTTGTACAGCTATCATTCGTTTTCTTTCCCTCACAGGCCACTCTGGATGATGAGCTGGAAGATAGCAGTCACTGCAGACGCTGCCTGAACAGTCGGGCACACAAGGAGGCTGCAAAACACTCATAGAAACATGAAATGGGAAGAAAAGGGAATCTCTCCACAAATTTTTTGAAGCCCCATTGTATGTGGGTTGGAACAGACACTCCACAGCTTGGATAAGACTTGGCTGTCTCTTTCTTAAACTGAATTAGTTACTGTTCCAGCTTTAGTGAATGTAAAGGGGGATTGCAATGAGATGGAGCCTTCAAAGTCACTTACAACTAAACACCAAGCCAAGTGTCACTGAGTTAATGAGAATTAATAGCAGCACGATGTATGTCAGAGAACTATGTGCCACTGGGATTTTCAAAAGCCAATTGCCGGGCTCCGCCCCAGTGATCGGTACCTCATGAGACTTCGCGAAGGCCCCTCTCTTTTTCGTCTCGACAGCTGACATGCCATCCATCCAGACTGCGGAAGACCCGGAAACTTAGAGGCATGTGAGCCACGACCATGACAAGCACCAGAAGCACCATGGAGGCCGGGGTAAAGCTGGCGGCTTGCATCATCATAGGATCAACTTTGACAAATATCATTCAGGTTACTTTGGAAAGGTGGGTATGAGACATTATCACTTGAAAAGGAACTAGAGTTTCTGCCCACCTGTCAACCTTAATAAATTGTGGACCTTGGTCAGTGAGCAGTAAACGCTGCCAAAAATAAGCCTGGTGCTGCTCCCATCATTGATGTGGTGCCATAGGGTTACTAAAGTTCTGGGGAAGGAAAAGCTCCCAAAACAACCTGTCATCGTGAAGGCCAAATTCTTCATCAGAAGAGCTGAGGAGACGATGAAGGGTATTGGGGGTGGGGGGTGGGGGGCTGTATCCTGGTGGCTTGAAGCAACATGGAAGTTAATTAAATGTTCAGTGATTTTCCCTTAAAAGAAAATAAAGCCAATTGCCTAGTCTTTCTTCTGGGGTGGCTTTGGGAGGACTTAAACCACTAACCTCACCTGCCAAGTGCCTAAATATTTGCACCACTAAGGGACACCAAGGCCTTGGTGTGGCGCTGTGGGTTAATGTGCCAGACTGCAAAGCCGTTTGAACTACAAGGTTAGTGGTTCAAGCTCACCAGCTGCTCCTTAGAAACCCTATACAAGGTCGCTATGCATCGGAATCGACTTGATTGGCATTTAACAACAACAAGGGACACCAAAGGAGCTCTGGTAGCGTAGTGGTTGCGAATCAGGCTGCTAATCTCACGGTCAGCAGTTCGAAACTACCAGTCGATCCGCGGGAGAAAGATAAGGCTTTCTGCTCCCGTAAAGATTTACAGCCTCAGAAACCCTACACAGGGTCGCTATGAATCGGATCCGACTCCATGGCACATAACAACAACAACAACAAAAGGGACACCAAAAGCATTTAATTCATAAATTCATAACAACTGCTCCACGAATAAAAGCTGCTGCTGTAGGCATCACCCTGGTTAAACTGATCATTGCTATTACGATTACAGGAGTCCTGGTGTGGCACTGTGGGTTAATAAACTAAACCCTTAGGTTGGTTTGAACCACAAGGTCAATGATTCAAATTCACCAGCCGCTCCTCAGAAACCCTACACAAGGTTGCTATGAGTCAGGACTGACTTGACAGCACTTAACAACAACAACAAAATTACAATTACAGATGAACCTTGAAAAGTGATTATGACATCAAATCAAAGTTAGGTTGACAGAAAATCTACACATGCACTTATCTTTGCTGCAAATCTATCCCTGAATGGGGTGGACCAAGCACACAGGGGGCAAGATTATGAAAAATTTCTCAGATATCACCAAATACCTGAGGGTTCAGGACCACAGTCTTGGGCACAACAGTCCACAAAGACAATGTTCTACATTCTACTTTATTTAGTGAGCTGTGACTGGGGTCTTAAAAGTTCATGAGGACCCATCTAAAGTACAATATTTTTCTCTCCTGTCCACAGGAAAGAATACTGAAGAAAATCGAAGGCACATGAAAACAATCCAAGGGACTAATGGACCACAGGAACATCAGACTCTATACCCTGAGATCAGAAGAAACAGCTGCCGCCCCCCCCCCCCGCCCCTGCTACCACTACCAACTGTTCTGAAAGGGATCGCATTAGAAGGAACTAGATAGGGTGGTGGAAAAATGTGGAAGAAAACTCAAATTCATAGAAAAGACCAGATTTACTGGTTGGATAGAGACTTAATCACCCTACAGGTCTAGAACTGAACCCACTCCTATGGATCAATTTTCAGCCAAACAATACTCCATAAGGGGAACAATATAACACTAGGAAGGCATGCACACCTTAGAATAATCAACTATTTGAGATCAATAGGGCAGCATTTTCCCCAAGGACAAAGTTTAGAAGGGTTAGAAAAGGAGAAAGGATGGAATCAGAAAACACAAGGAGCTAGTAGTATGAGTTTTGTTACATTGTGGAAATCATAACCAATGACACCAAACAAAATGTGTCTGAATTGTGCAATGGAAAACTGACCTGCTCTGTAAAACATCACACAATTCACAATAAAAAGTTGAATAAAGAACCCCCAAATACCAGTATTTAAAAGGAGAGGTGTGAGGATTCCGTGCCCTTGCTTTGGGCTGCACACTGTTCTCTCTGAGGCTTGCAAATACCAACGGTCCACCCACTTGAGTCACAGTTGCTGGTGTGGACACCTGGGGAGGTGGGGGATTACTATCAGGATTTAAATCTCAACAGGTACTCAGGGTGAGTGTTCCATGCACACCAAGTGCCATTCTGAGAAGGGCAAGGATTGTGATTCTTTTCTACCAGTTGCCAGTGACTTTCACAGGATGGGTGTCAAACTGTGCTCAGCTTTGTCAGAACTTCCTCCCTGCTGTCTCTATACTCACTGCTTCCAATGCCCTGGTCCCAACCTCACCCAGGAGCCCCAAGGTGGCAGATGTTCTCAGAAGTCCAGGGAATCCCAGATACAGTCACAGTTACAGTGCCCTCAGTAGGTACCTGCTGAGCCCTTCTGGTCAGTTAGACTGTATCCAGGAGTCCTGGTGTGGTGCTGCAGGATAAGCACTAGACCACAAGGTCAGTTTGAACTACAAGGTTAGCAGTTCAAATCCACCAGTTACTCCTCAGAAACCCTAGACGGGGTCTCTACAAGTTGGAACTGACTCAATAACACCAAACAATACGGTTTCTAGTTTGACACTGTAGAATAAGCACTGGACTGCTAAGCAAAGGGTCGGTGGTTCAAACCCACCAGCCACTTCTCGGAAACCCTATACAGGATTGCTGATTTGGAACCAACTTAATGGCATTTAACAACAACAACAGTATCTAAACATCAGCACACTTGTACAAGATGGTATCTTGTTGTTCAGTGCCATTCAAGTAGGTTCTGACCCACAGCTACCCAATGTACAACAGAACAA
Source organism: Chrysochloris asiatica (assembly GCF_000296735.1). Classification (NCBI taxonomy): domain Eukaryota; kingdom Metazoa; phylum Chordata; class Mammalia; order Afrosoricida; family Chrysochloridae; genus Chrysochloris; species Chrysochloris asiatica. The sequence continues at coordinate 1,929,351 of NW_006408646.1, forward strand.
AACACTTCTGGCCCAGTCCCGTGCCTTCCTCACAATTGTTATGACTGAGTCCACTCTTGCCGCCACTGTCCCAATCCATCTCATTGAAGGGCTTCCTCTTTTTTTTTGCAGTCTCCACAAGGAGCTCTGGTAGTGTAGTGGTTACGAATCGGGCTGCAAACCGCAAGGTCAGCAGTTCGAAACTACCAGCTGTTCTGCGGGGAGAAAGATGAGGCTTTCTACTCCCGTACAGATTTCCAGCCTCAGAAACCCTGTGCAGGGCCACCACGGCACAAAACAACAACAACCAAACATGATGTCATTCTCCAAGGACTGTCCCTTCCTATAACATGTCCAAGTATGACAGACAAGTCTCACCACCTTGCTTCTAAGGGGCACTCTGGCTGTACCTCTTTCAACAGATCTGTTGGTTCTTCTGCAAGTCCATGGTATATCCAAAGTTCTTCAACACCATCATTCAGATACACCTAGTCTTAGTCACTGCCCATGTATGAGGAGCCCGGTGGCGCCTCGCTGTAGTATAAGCCCTGGTCTGCAAACCACAAGGTCCACAGTTCAAACCCACCAGCCGCTCTGCGGGAGAAAATTGAGGCTTTCTGCCTCCGTAAAGAATGGCAGTCTCTGAAACCCTACACAGGCTCGCTATGAGTGGGAACCGACTCCACGGCAATAAACTGTGAGGTGGATCCTACCTCATACAAAAACGAGACCCAGATCAGCAACACGGCGAATAGGACTCAAACCAGAGTTGGGGTCCGGGTTTCCCCTGGATCCGATTCCGACCCTGACACCACGAACCTCAGCCGCGCCAATCTGTCAACAGGCTCTTAAACCGTCCCCTCGCCCGACTCCCAGTGGCGCTGGCTCCCTGTCGTCGCGTCCTCACTCCCCGGCGTCGTTCACCTCTCCGAAGATACACGTACAGTACGCAGCGGTCGATCCTGCACTAAGAAACGTCTGCTCGCAGTAACCGGAAGCGGAAATACCTGAGGCGCACGGGAAATGACGCAGCGCGGCTTTCATGGGCGCGCTGGCTGCCATGGCAACAGCGCTAGCGCTCCTTGTGTTCTGAAATGGTGGACTGAGATATTAGAAAGGCAGCGCAGATACTCGCCTGTACTTTGAAGCCCATCAATGACGACCCACGTGGGCATCGCCCAGTCACTTTGATCTTAGGAGGATTCCTTGCCAGTTTCTAAATCTGTAATTGGGGATAAAGGACTAGCTCCTAGGATAGTTATATTTGGTGTGAGACCGTGAGAGGTCAGGTACACTGCCTTCAAATGGAAATAAGGAAGGTCACAATTGTGAATCCTGTATCTTTGGGTCTTTAGTATAAGCACCGTCGTAAGCACAGAATGGTTTCTTTATAACGAAGTTTGAGGGTGTACAGAAATACATGGGCTAACTCTAGAGTTCCTAAGTGTTGTCTCCAGGAAACAGTTTCATCCTCTTACTTACAAACAGGTTGATAACTTACTCATTCACATATCTAATATAAACATACTGACTGCCCGCCTAGCTCTGGGCCCCACTGATACAATGAGGTTAGTAGAAATGTGGTTGGAATCCACCTCCCACACTGAGGGAGGAAGATGAGGCAGTCTGGTTCCTGAATATTTACAACCTCGGAAACCTCCATGGGGTCCCTATGAGTTGAAGTCAACCGCAGTGGTGTGAAAAACATTGATAGCCCAGTACTTCCTTGGTTTGTCTTGGCAACTGGCAAATCATTATAAACCCTGACTAGGACCTTACCCCTATGGGTCTCCAGAGGGAGAACTGGGGCAGGCAACCTTATGCAGTATGAAGTCACTGATGAGTTATCTCAAGTGCTTACTGACAAACACTCAAGAAATCCAATCTGTACTCAAGAAATCCTATCTGTACTCATTTTATAAAGAGTGAGGCTTTTTTACATGAATTTGCAAAATGGAGCTCCAAAACCAGAAGACATGGGCAGACTTTCTCCTGGGTTGGTTCACAAAGAATTTATCTCCTAGTACAAGAAAGTCCCTCCCCTGGTTCCTTATTAACTGACTACTAAGGAGCTCTGGTAGCGTAGTGGTTACGAATCGGGCTGCGAACCTTAAGGTCAGTGGTTCGAAACTACCAGCTGCTCCGCGGGAGAAAGATGAGGCTTTCTACTCCCGTAAGGATTTACACCCTCGGAAACCCTGTACAGGGTCGCTATGGGTCGGCTCCGACTCGAAGGCACTTAACAACAACAACAACAAGGAATTAACAATCTTTTCCCAGATGCCACTTATTACCTTAATAGTTGTATTCTTATTTAAAGTTCCTAGTTAGCCAAACAAGTGTCTTCCCCTTCCCTCATGAGCTTCCCCTATGGCCTTGATGGTTGTATTTTTATTTAAAGTTCCTAGTTGGACCAAAATGTTATTGTTGTTAAGTACCTTGTGGTCATTCCCACCCTGTATAGGATTTCCAAAGGAGCTCTGGTAGCATAGTGGTTACGACTTGGCCTGCAAACCTTAAGGTCAGCAGTTCGAAACTACCAGCTGTTCCACGGGAGAAAGATGAGGCTTTCTACTCCCGTAAAGATTTACAGCCTCAGAAACCTGTACAGGGTAGCTATGAGTCGGAACCGACTCCACGACACCTAACCACCACTATAGGGTTTCCAAGGAACAGCTGATGAGCTTGAGCAGCTTTGCACTCTGGCATATTAACCCATAGCACCACACCAGGACTCAAAATAAAATCATTACGTCATTAAGAAGACAAGAAAGAAGGAAAAGATCAAAATGAATGTCAGAAGATACTCTGAAACTTACTCTCTAACGTAGAAATGCTAAAACAAATGGAAAAAATGAGGTACAAGAGCTGAACAGACAATTTCAAAGGTCAGCTCAAGAAGACAAATTCAAATATTACAATGAAAATGTGCAAAGATCTGGAGTTAGAAAACCACAAAGGAAGAACACACTCAGCTTTTCTCAAGCTTAGGGAACTGAAGAAAATTTCAAGCCTCAAGTTTTGTTATTGAAAGATTCTCTGGGCAAATTACTGAATGATACAAAAACCATAAAAATAATGTGGAAGAAAGAAATACACACACAAAAAATGGTCAATGTTCAACCGTTTCAAGAGACAGCATATGATTGTGAGAAATGTTATCGACAAACGCTCAAGTAATCCAATCTGTATTCATTTTAACGAGAGTGATGTTTTCTTTATTCAACTTTGCAAAATCTGGCACCCAACCCAGTAGACACACATACCACATGGCCCGCCACAAATGGTTTTTATTCTTAGCTCCAAAATGCCCCTCCTCCAGTTCCAGTTCTCCATATATAATAATTCTATGGCAAGTCCCTTTTCCCTCCCCACCCCCTAATCATAATAGCTTGCCCATGGTCTTAATGTCTGTATTCTTATTTAAATTTTCTAGTCCTAAAACAGCCTGTTTAAATCAACAATCTGTCTGCTAGGTCTAGCAATCTCATGAATTTCAGAAGATGGACCACGCCCACAAGAGTTATTGCTCACATGATCAAGAGCCAATGATACTGAAGGAAGAAGTCCAAGATGCATTGAAGACATTGGCAAAGAACAAGGCACTGAGAATTAATGGAATACAAATTGAAATATTTGGACGAAGTGAGGCATCACTGGCGGCACTCACTCATCTATGCCAAGAAATTTGGAAGACAACTATCTAGCCAACTGATTGGAAGAGATCTGTATTTGTGCCCATTTCAAAGAGAGGTGGTCCAATGAAATGCAGAAATCATCAGACAATATCTTTGATATCCCATGTGAGTAAAGTTTTACTGAAGGTAATACAGAAATGGCTGCAACCATACATTGACAGAGGACTTCCAGAGGTTCAAGCTGGATTCAGAAGAAGCCATGGAACGAGGGATATCATTGCTGATGTCTGATGGACCTTGGCTGAAAGCAGAGAATACCAGAAAGATGTTTACCAATGCTTTATTGACTACGCAAAGGTCTTCAATTGTGTGGATTATGACAAGCTATGGACAACATTGCAAAGTATGAGCATTCCAGAACACTTAATTGTGCTCATGAGGAACCTGCACATAGACCAAGAGGCAGTTGTTCAAACAGAACATAGGAACACTGAATGGTTTAAAATTAGGAAAGGTGTGCGACAACGTTGTATTCTTTCACCATACATATTCAACCTGCATGCTGAATAAATAATCCAAGAACCTGGGTCATATTGTTACAGCACTTTAGATCCGTCACTGAAGAAACCAAAGCCACAGAGGTTAAGTGGAATTTCAGATTTTATTAAGCCAGCTAGCTCAGAGGAACTAACTTCTCCAGACTCTAAGCCCAAGTGCAGGTCAATACAGGCTTATATGGGGTCGGAATCAGGGAGGAGCTGGGTTGTGGACCTGTTTGAAGACAGGAGGGAAACCAGAAGATTGGTTCCACTCCATGTAACATGATTAACATTCTAGCTTGTCTACTTAGTGTGTGCGTGGGGGTGGGGGGGGAGGGACGGGGGGGCGGGGGCGGCGAGATTGGTCCCACTCAATAACCTGATTAGCATTCTAGGCTTGTCTCCGGGGAGGGATAAGTTAATGTTTTACCTTTTCCCGTTCGATATGAAGAAAAACTTGGCATCAAAAACTCATTAACAAACTGAGATATGCAGATGATACAAACTTGCTTGCTGAAAGTGAAGAGGACTTAAAATACTGATGAAGATCAAAGACCATAGCCTTCTGTATGGCTTACATCTCAATGTAAAGAAAACAAAAATCCTCACTACTGAACCAAAAAACAATATTCTTATCAATGGAGAAAAAATTGAAGTTGTGAAAGACTTCATTTTTCTTGGATCAACCATCAACACTCATGAAAGCAGCAGCCAAGAAATCAAACGACATATTGCAGTAGGCAAATCTGCTGCACGAGACCTTTTTAAAGTGTTGAAGAGCAAAGATGTCAGCTTGAGGATTAAGGTAGGCCTGACCCAAGCCACGGTATTTTCAATAACCTCATATGCATGTGAAAATTGGACAATGAATAAGGAAGACGATAGAAGAATTGATGCATTTGAATTATGGTGTTGCAGGAGAATATTGAAAGTACCATGGGCTGCCAAAAGAACAAACATCTGTGTTGGAAGAAATGAAGCTAGAGTGCTCCTTAGAGGCAGGATGGCCAGACTTCGTCTCTCATACTTCAGACATATTGTCAGGAGGGACCAGTCACAGGGGAAGGATATCATGTTTGGTAAGGTGGAGGGTCAGAGAAAAAAAGGATGACCCACCCAGCGAGATGGATTAGCAAAGTGGCAGCATCAGTGGATTCAAGCATGGCAGGAATTGTGAGGTTGGCCCAGGACCGGGCAGTGTTTCATTCTGTTGTGCATAGGGTCACTCAATGGCACCTAACAACAACAAGTTGAGCCAAACAAGTTTCTTCCCCTTGCCTTGTGAGCTTTTCCTATTGTTACACTAGCCTTCAGCTTCCTGGACCCCCTTCATTCCTGAAGATGGAGCAATCTAAGAGTAATTTCTCACAGTATGAGGTGTAGAATGCTGTTAGATACTGCTTCCTAGATGTAGAACTTGGGGCAAGTTGCTTCAGTTCTCTGTACCTTTGTATGCCCATCTTTGAAATGAGGAGAATGAAGGTGCTACTTTAAAGTGATTGCTTGAACGTCAAAAACTAATTAATACATATAACACTCTTAGCACAGTTCGTTGTTGTTAAATGCTGTTTGACTCATAGCAACCCTGTATAGGGTTTCCGAGGAGAGGCCGGTGAGTTTGACCCGCCAACCTTGCAGCTCAAGCCAACCTTCTTGTCCAGTGCATTTTCCTACAGCGCCACACCCAGAGTCCCAGCACAGCTCTTTTTGTTTTGATTTTAAGTACCGTGGAGTCGATTCCGACTCATAGTGACCCTGTACAGGGTTTCTGAGGCTATAAATCTTTACGGGAGCAGAACGCCTCATCTTTCTCCCACGGAACTGCTGGTAGTTTCTAACTGCTGGCCTTGAGGTTGGCAGCCCGACTCGTAACCACTATGCTACCAGAGCTCCAGAGCACTGTTCTTAGCATAGTACAAAATAAAAGCACTTTCTGTTGAGTGAATTCTGATTCTTGACAACCTCATCATGTCAAAGCAGAACTGAGCCCCCACAGGGTTCACAATGGTGGATTTTTTGGGAAGTAGATTGACAACTGTTTCTACTGAGGAACCTTTTAGTGAACTTGAACCTCCAACCTTTTAATTAGCAGCCCAGCTTTAACCATTTGAACATGCAAATGTTCACTGGTGTAGTAAGGGCTTAGAACATACCTGTAGACATTTTCACTTAAAAGACACAAATCTCATACCCCTGCATGGAAGGCTCCTCAGTGTTGCCAAACCAAACCAAGGATTTGCCGCCTGTCACCACTGTTGTGGTGTTGGAAGAGAATACTGAAAGTGCCATGGACTGCCAAAAGAACCCAATAGATCTGTTTTGGAAGAAGTGCAACCAGAGTGCTCCTTGGAGGCCAAGATGGCTAGGCTTCGTCTCTCAAACTTTGGACACATTGTCCGGAGAGAACATTCGCTGGAGAAGGATGTCATCCTGGGTAAGGTGGAGGGTCAGAGAAAAAGAGGAAGACCCCCAAAGAGATGGATCAGCCAGGTGACATCATTGATGGTGTCAAGTGTGGCGGCGGTAATGAGGTTGGCCCAGGATCGGACATTGTTTCGTTCTGCTGTGCATGGGGTCGCTATGAGTTGGTTCTGACTTAATGGCACCTGACAACAACAACAACAATTGTAGTCAAGACAGAGATGGGGAAACATCCAATCCAAGCTTTATTAGCAGGAAGCCAGCAGTCTGGAGGATGGAGAGAATAATTTCTCAAGACCGTCCTGTCTTTCACAAACAGTAGGCATATTATATACAATAAATTACATTTATCCTATCTACACTTCATCTAGTTAAACGTCAAGCTAGTATTCTTTGGAAAAAGAAACAATAAGGCAATAAGCTTCCTCAAACATTCTACCTTTAGGGTCTCCGCTGCTTAATTCCTGAGATAACTTTTTGGGTGGGTTTAAGTGAGAAGCTGGGTTAAGAAAAACATGGCATCATGATTGGAGGAAGATTCATTAACAACTTGCAATATGCAGATGATACAATCTTGCTTGCTGAAAGTGAAGAGGACTTAAAATACTGATGAAAAAAGATCACAGCCTTCGGTATGGATTGCATCTCAATGTAAAGAAAACAAAAATCCTCACCACTGTACCAATAAACCACATTCTTACCAATGGAGAAAAGATTTAAGTTGTCAAGGACTTCATTCTTCTCAGATCAACTATCAACACTTACAGAATTAGCAGTCAAGAAATCATAGTGCAGTGAATAATGGTTATCAGGACTGATTATGAGGGTTGGAAATGCAAAGGTAGACGTTTTGTAGCAAGGAAGGGAGTGATTATTTCTCCAGTCTAGGAGCGGAGGTCTCTAGGACCATCAACGGAGAAGAGCCAAGAGCCGGGACCCTACCCAGAGAAGCAGAGATGCCCGAAATGGAGACAGAGACAATGACATGGAGTGATGAAGCGGCTGGGGACTTTGGATCCAGAGAGGGAGAGGGACTGTGGGCTGAAGACTGGTGGTGCTGGGGGGGTGGGGGGGGGGGGGAAGAGTGTAGGGGGCGGGTTTCTAGGGCATACCCTTTGGTCGGTTGATGATGCGTGGAGGGGATTGGAACCATGGCAATGAAATGATATACGATGGAATGAATGTAAAACTAAAGTTCTCTCATGTAAACTGTCATAAAATTCACAATAAAACATTTAGAAAAAAGAAAAAAAGAAATCATAGGGCATTAGGCAAATCTGCCGCACAAGACCTTTTTTAAAGTGTTGAAAAGCAAAGATGTCAGCTTGAAGTCTAAGTTGTGCCTGACCCAACCCATGGTATTTTCAATAACTTCATATGCATGTGAAAGTTGGACAGTGAATACGGAAGACCATAGAAGAACTGATGCCATCGGCTGCCAAAAGAACAAAACTGATCTGTGTTGGGAGAAGTGCAGCCAGAGTGCTCCTTGGAGGCCAGGATAGACAAACTTTGTCTCTCATACTTCGGACATATTGTCAGGAGGGACCAGTCGCTGAAGAATGATATCATGTTTGGTAAGGTGGATGGTCAGAGAAAAAGAGGAAGACCCCCAGAGAGATGGATTGGCCAAGTGGCTGCATCAATGGGCTCAAGCGTGGCAACAGTTGTGAGGTTGGCCTAGGACCAGGCAGTGTTTTGTTTTGTTGTGTGTCAGTACCAACTCAAGGGCACCTAACAACAATAACATTCTTCTTGTCCTGTTCTCCTTCTAGGACCAGAAGGTAATCTTAGCTAATTTTTAAACGTTCTCACTTGCAGGGTCCTCATTGGAGACCCAATGACTAAACTGACTCCATTTTGCTTAGGCCAATAGATCCATGCTATCATCAGCCTCAAATATCAGTGTTTTTTCAGTATTTCTGGGGTTTTGTCACCAGTCTCAGGAAAATGATAAAAGGCAACCAGAAATTTGGATTCTGATCCTTGACTCACACTCATCTTGGTCTCTGGTCACTATCCAGAAAAATCATTACATACTCTTAATATGTCCTTCCCAGGGAGGGTTGCCAAGCAACAAGCTGTGACCTAACAGTTTCCTTTGACACTCATCAGTCCATCCCTCTTCTTTCACCGATGAGACTATGCAGGCTGTTTTGAACTATACTCCCCCCCAAAATGTTTTGGAATCCTAACCCCGTATATCTGTGGAAATAATCCTGTTTGAAAATAGGATTTTCTTTGTCATGTTAATTCACTCATACCTGAGTTGGGTGGGTTCTAAATCTAATTATTTCTGAGTTTAAAAAAGAACAAATGAGACACAGGGATATTCTAGAGGGTTGAGGGGCCCCCTTTTAACCTGTAGAGCTAGCCGAAGATACATTTTTGTTCTTCAAAACTCCCCACTTGTATCTGTGTAACTCAGAGTCCTGTAGCCCCATTTTACAGCCCTAGGAACTCAGAGGCCCTTGTAGAAGGGACATTTGGTTGGGCTATACAGTGTGTTATAGGACAAAGCCAGGCCTGAAACCCAGAAGTGCAGACTTCCAAGCCAATGTACTTCCTGATATGCTCTTTACAGGGCTACCCACCATGTCTGTCTACTCAGTTAAGCTGATATTTATAAAGTGAGTTCTGAGAGTTCCGGGTAAAACTGCCAAGCCCTAGATGTACACCATCTCTGCAGTTCCTCCACCTTCAGAGATACTTCCTATTACCACCCGAGAACCCACATGCCTAACCACCTCTGCCTCACATGCCTAACATGCTTCTGCCACACAGCACTGCTTCTGTATGACCACCAAAAGGATGGTTAGGGTGGGGAGGACCCTTGCTCACTTTTAACTTTATGCAGGTTGGTACCATAGAAACAAACCATCTGTGGTATTTCAATGCTGGATATATTTAAAGTCTAGCACAAGAACCTTTTCTAAGACAGTGACATTATGCAGTTGCACAGAATTTATTCTTATTTTGAATTTTGTCCCAAAGATAAATTTGGTCCTGAGGCAGACAGAACTGAAAATACAGATCAGCTGAGATTAGCAAATGTGATTTGCTTTTACATGATCCTGAGGAAACCTGGTGGTGCTGTGGTTTAGCACTTGACAACTAATCAAAAGGTTGGTGCTGAAGCCTACCAGCTGCTCCACAGGAGAACGATGTAATAGTCTACTGTGATAAAGATTGTGACTGTTGTTGTATGCCACTGGGAGCGTTCTGATTCCTAGTGCCCCTGTTACGGTTTCCAAAGCTGCAAGTCTTCATCAGAGCAGAAAGCCTCATCCTTCTCCTATGGAGCAGCTGGTGGATTAGAACTGCTGACCTTGTAGTTAGCAGCCATAGGTCACTCACCATGCCACCAATGCCCCTTGTGGTAAAGATTGTTGTTAAGTGCCGTCGAGTTGGTTCTGACTCACAGCGACTCTGTATAGGGTCTTTAAGGAGCAGCTGGTGGGTGTGAACTGTTGACCTTGCAGTTAGCAGTCTGGTGCTTATCTACTGCTTATCCCACAGTGCCACACCAGGACCCCCTGATAAAGATTGCTGTTGTCGTCTACCGCCTTGGAAATCGTATGGGGCAGTTCTACTCTGTCCTATTGGGCTGCTAGGCATCCGAATTGACACAACAGGAATGGGTTTGGATTTGGTAATGTGTTCCTTACAGATGGTTTCTACCCTCTTTATTTTTAAACGCCTTGTGAAGACTGTCTTCAGATAGAGAACTGGCACATAAGATGCCACAGTTCTAAGGCATTCCCTGTAAAACAATCCACTTCACAAGGCATGGTGAGGGAACACAGCCTCCATCCTTCATTCTCTGAATTCATTCAGTCACTCATTAACAAATATCTTACTGATGACCTGTATATATGAGGATGCTTGCTAAAAGTGAAGAGGACTTGAAACATTTACTTATGAAGATCAAAGAGCACAGCCTTCAATATAGATTACATCTCAATGTCAAGAAAACAAAAATCCTCACCACTGGAGAAGGATGTCATGCTGGGTAAGGTAGAGGGCTGGAGAAAAAGAGGAAGACGAGATAGATTGGCCTGGTGGCATCATTGATGGCGTCAAGTGTGGTGGCAGTAGTGAGGTTGGCCCAGGATTGGACATTGTTTCGTTCTGCTGTGCATGGGGTCGCTATGAGTCGGTTCCGACTCGATGGCACCTGACAACAACAACAACATATATGAGGAAGACCATAGAAGAACTGATGCAGTAGACTTACAGTGTGGGAGGAGAATACTGAGAGCACCATGGACTTTCCAGAAGAACAAACAAGTCTGTGTTTGAAGAAGTACAAGCAGAAAGCTCCTTAGAAGCCAACATGGCCAGACTTTGTCTCTCATACTTCAGACATAGGATATCATGCTTGGTAAAGTGGGGGGTCAGCGAAAAAGACGAATACCCTCAAAGATGTGGATTGGCACCTTGGCAGCATCAATGGTTGTGAGTGTAACAAGGATTGTGAGGTTGGTGCAGGACTGGGCAGTGTTTCCTTCTGTTGTGCATAGGGTCGCTATGTGTTGGTACTGACTTGATGGCACCTAACAATAATGACAAAGAGCTCTGGTAGCATAGTGGTTACGAATTGGGCTGCAAACTGCAAGGTCAGAAGTTTGAAACTACCAGCTGCTCCGCAGGAGAAAGATGAGGCTTTCTGCTCCCGTAAAGATTTACAGCCTCAGAAACCCTGTTCAGGGTCACTATGGGTGGGAACTAACTTGACAGTGCTTAACAACAACAATAATGACAAAATGAGTTAGATCCCCGGTTGATGCAAATGGTTTGTAGTCCACCACTGATTAAAAGGTTGGCACTTAACTCCCCTTCCTGAGAGGCACAGCAGAAAGAAGGAAGTCCTGGTGTTCTGCTTCCATAAAGATTTAACCTTTTGCCATTGAGTCAATTCTTGCTCATAGTGACCCTATTGCTGTTGTTGTGTTGTCGAGCTGATTCTGAGGAGTGACTGGTGGGTTTGAACTGCCAACCTTGCTGTTAGCAATCCAGTGCTCCTCCTACTTCACTATACCAGGCACCCTCTAGGACAGAGAAAAACTGCCCCATTAGGTGATCAAGACTATAATCTTTATGGAAGCAGACTGCCACATCTTTCTCCTATGGAGTAGCTAGTGGGTTCAAACCACTGACCTTTTTTTTTTTTTTTTTTAAGGTTTTTATTGTGGATTGAGTGAAAGTTTACAGGGCACATCATCAGTTTCACATTCAACCATTCATATGACTTGTTTCATTACATTGATTATAATCCCCTCATACATCATCAGTTAACAGTGTTTCTCTCTATCCTCTTTAGCTTTTTTTTTTTCTTGGGGGGGGCGGGGGGAAACTTTGCCTTTTTGGAATTTACAGTGTCAGCTTTTAGGAAATGTTTTTACATTTATCTGTGGCTATCTAGGGCTCATGTATGCGATTACTAACAAGCATAACTGAATAATCAGATGAGGGACAGTTTGCTTTGTCTGCTAGGTGGCTAAAGTCTGATCCTCAGAGCCTATGGTTTGGACGGTCTGCAACGCCTGGGCCCACAGGGACTTGAACTCCTGACCGGGTCTGCACGGTCTGCTTCAGATTCCCCCTTATTTATTATTTTTTAAAGGGATGCTGCCTGTCTTAGGCGGTCAGTGCGAATTCCTCAGTCTTACCCATCATCGAAACTCATTGCAGCATGACAATGGCTCTGTCTTAGGTTGCCGAGGTTCCATGTGATCCTTACCCGCCTCTGGCCACATGTCCAGCATAAGCAGCCGCCATCCGAAGAAGGCAGGGAGGGAGGAGACCGGCTGGGGACCCCATACACAAGACGTTGCCAGACCACCACCTGCTCTAAGGTGACCAAGCAGGATCACTATGCTGAAAACCACTGACCTTTTAGTTAGCAGCCAAGAGCTCAAGCACCACACCACCACACCACCAGCACGTCTTCCTTAAAGATTACAGCCAAGAAAACCCTATGGGGTCACCATGAATTGGAATGGACTTAACAGCAATAGTTTATTTGTCGTTTTGTTTTAATATATTAGTTATTGATTGCAGCATAACAATTACCTCAAAGCTCAACAGTGTCAAATAACAGTGAACATTTTCTCAGTTTCTGTAGTAGGAGCTGGAGAATGAATTTGTTAGGTAGATCAGGCTTGGGGTCTAATGGGGTTGCTATGAAGATATTGCCCAGAGCCATAGTCATCTGAAGATTGGACTGGACCGGGAAGATCTACATCTAAGGTAATTTTCTGACATAGCTTGACAAGTTGGTGCTGGCTTGGCTGGAGGTCTCAGTTCCTTGATATGTGAACCTGTCTCCACTGGGCTGCTTACGTGTTCCTCTGGTATGGCAACTGCCTCCCTGCCCCACGTGAACGAGATGAGGCAGAAGGCACTTCATGACACACACTGTCATTGCCACAATATCATATTGATTATGTTGTTGTTTTTGTTGTTGTTTGGTGCCATCGAGTCAGTTCCGACCCATAGCGACCTTATGCACAGCAGAACAAAACACTGCCTGATCCTGGGCCACCCTCACCATTGTTGCCACACTTGAGTCCACTGATGCTGCCACTTTGCCAATCCATCTCGCTTGGGGTCTTCCTCTTTTTCTCTGACCCTCCACCTTACCAAACATGATATCCTTCTCC
>NW_006408646.1:1943346-1957302 GCF_000296735.1 Chrysochloris asiatica
TTAATTTTAAAACATTCAGTGTTCCCATGTTCTGTTTGAACAACTGCTCCTTGGTCCAGGTACAGATTCCTCATGAGCACAGTTAAGAGTTCCGGAATACTTATACTTCGCAATTGTGTCTATAGCTTTTCATGATCCACACAATCGAAAAGCCTTTGCATAGTCAATCAATAAAGCACAGGTAATTATATGGTTATATTATATATAATGACCATATATATGATTATATGGTCAGCCCTATTTAGGGGTTCCAGACTCAGTGAATAAAAATACAGGCTGCCTAGTAAAATATGAATTTCAAAGACACATCAAATCATATTTTATTTTTTTTAATAAAAGGAAAAGATTCATTGTTCATCTGAAATTAAAACAAGAATACTATATATATATATATAAATTATATGTCATGATCAAGTAGACTTTCATACCAAGTATGTAGGGATGGCACAATTTTTTTTTTAAATCAATATAACTTACCACATGGATAAAACAAAGGGGGAAAAACATACTCATAATAATATCAATCAGTGAAGAAAAATTTGACAAAATCCATCACCCATTTCTGATAAAAACACTCAACAAAATAGGAATAGAGGGAAATTCCTAAACATAATTAAATACCTAGTATGGTGTGTAGGATCAGCACTGAACTGTTAACAACAATGTCAGCAGTTCAAACCTTCTAGTGGCTCCTTGGAAGACTTATACAGGGTCGCTATGAGTCTGAACCAACTTGATAGCACTTAACAACAACAATAATATAAAAATACAACAGCCAACATTACTCAATAGAGAGAAACTGAAGCCAATCCCTTTGCAAACAGGAATCCGATAAGGATGACTTTCATCACCACTGCTATTCAATACTGTGCTGTAAGTCTTAGCTAGAGCTATAGGGCAAGAAAGGAAAATTAAAGGCATGTAAATTAGCAAAAATTAAGTAAAACTATTTCTATTTCCAGATTACATGGTTCTATACTCAGAAAATCCTGACTCAGCAAGGAAATTATTGGAACTCATTGAAAGATTCAGCAAAGTGGTAAATTACAAGAACAGCATACAAAAATCAGTTGAATTCCTTTACACTAATAAAGACAGTTCTGAAAAGGAAATCAGGAAAACAATATCATTTGCAATGAAACCTTTAAGAATAAATCTAACCAGAAGACCTATACAAGGAAAACTACAAAACACTACTATAAGAAACCTACAAAAATAGAAGCATATACCATAGTCATGGATAGGAAGACTTAACATTGTGAAAATGTCAACACTATCCAAAGCCATCTATAGATATAATTCAATCCTAATCCAGGTTCTAACATCATTCTTCAAAGAGATGGAAAAATTAATTTCCAACTTCATATGGAAAGTAAAGAAACCCCAGGCTGTCAAAGCACTACTGAAAAAGAAGAACAAACAGGATATCTCTAACTTCCCAATCTGTAACCTATGACACAGTTACAGTAATCAAAACAGCTTGGTGCTGGTACAATGAAAGGTACATAGATCAGCAGAACAGAGTTGAGAACCAAGGAATAAACCCATCTACATACACTCAGTTAATCGTTGACAATGGATCAGAACACATTAAATGGGGAATAGAAAGTCTCTTCAACAATGGTGCTGCCCAAACTGGAAATCCACTTTCAAAAGAATGAAACAAGACCCACATCTTATTATACCACATACAAAAACAAACTCAACATTGATTAAAGACCTAAATGCCAAACCTAGAACTATAAACTTAGGTGTTCTGATAAATGGCATAAATATGCTTTCAAACACAACAGAAGACAAAACAGGTGACTGGAACCTCCTAAAAATTAGAAACTTATAGGCTTCAAAAAATTTCACCAAAAGAGTAAAAAGAGAACTCACAGACTGGGGAAAAATTTTTGGCAATGACATATCCAACAAGGGACTACTTTCTAAAATGTATAGAACTCTTTGACACCTCAATAAGTAGACAACAAATAATCCAATTTAAAAATGGTCAGAGAGAGAGCCTGGCAGATAACGGTTGTTAGCCTACTCCTTTCTGCCTGTGGACGGCATGAAGGAAGCATCATTAGCCTTTTTTTTCCTCGCTGCCGCCATGTCTTAGAGTCTCCTAAAGACCATGTCTAAAAGTCTCCTAAAGAGCCTGAACAGCTGCAGAAACTCTTCATCAGAGAGTTGAGCTTCGAAACAACAGGTGAGAGCCTGAGGAGACATTCTGAGCAATGGGGGATGCTCACGGACTGTGTGGTGATGAGAGATCCAAACACTAAGCACTCCAGAGGCTTTGGGTTTGTCACTTACTCTACTGTGGAGGAGGTGGATGCAGCCATGAATGCAAGGCCACACAAGATGGATGGAAGAGTGGTGGAACCAAAGACGACCGTTTCACGAGAAGACTTTCAAAGACCAGGTGCCCACTTAACTGTGAAAAAGATTTTTGTTGGTGGCATTAAAAAAGACACCGAAGAGCATCACCTAAGAGATTATTTTGAGCAGCATGGGAAGATTGAAAATCATGACAGACTGAGGCAGTGGCAAGAAGAGGGGCTTTGCATTTGTAACCTTGGATGACCATGACTCTGTAGATAAGATTGTTATTGAGAACTACCATACTGTGAATGGCCACAACTATGACGTAAGGAAAGCCCTGTCAAAGCAAGCGATGGCCAGTGCCTCCTCCAGTCAAAGAAATTGAAGTGATTCTGGAAACTTCAGTGGTGGCCGTGGAGGTGGTTTTGGTGGGAATGATAACTTTGGTTGTGGAGGAAACTTCAGTGGACTAAATGGCTTTGGTATTAGTCATGATGGTGGTGGATATGGAGGTAGTCGGGACGGTTATAATGGATTTGGTAATGACGGTGGTTATGGAGAAGGTAACGCTGGAGGAAACAGAGGCTGTGGAAGTGGTGGACAGGGTTATGGAAACCAGGGCAGCGGCTATGGGAGGAGTGTCAGCTAGAACAATGGAGGAGGTGGAGGCAGCTTTGGCAGTGGTAGCGGAATCAATTTTGGAGGTGGTGGAAGCCATAATAATTTTGTCAATTACACCAATCAATCTTCAAATTGTGGACCCATGAAGGGAGGAAATTTTGGAGGCAGAAGCTCTGGCCCTTGCGGTGGTGCAGGTCAATATTTTGTCAAACCACTAAACCAAGGTGGCTATGGTGGGTCAAGCAGCAGTAGTAGCTATGGGAGTGGCAGAAGGTTTTCATGATTAGTAGGAAACAAAGCTTAGCAGGAGAGGAGATCCAGAGAAGTGACACGGAAGCTACAGGTTACAACAGATTTGTGACCTCAGCCAAGCACAGTGGTGGCAGGGCCTAAGTGCTACAAAGAAGATGTGTGTTTTAGACAATACTCATGTGTATGGGGTGGGGTTGGGGGACAAAAAACTTGAGGACAGTATTTGTGACTAAGTGTATAACAGGTTATTTTAGTTTCTGTTCTGTGGAAAGTATAACACATTCCAACAAAGAGTTTAAATTTTTTTTTTTTTCCCACACCCATGCTGTTGATTGCTAAATGTAATAGTCTGATTATGATGCTGAGTAAATGTCTTTTTTTTTAATATGCTGTGCAAAGTTAGTCTACTCTGAAGCCATCTTGGTAAACTATCCCACAGTGTGAAGTTTAGCATTCATTCAGGGTGATGCCAGATTCCATTCAATTTACTTATATAACCTTAGAGGACTGCTTGTGGGCAGAGAAGCCATTTTCCGAAACCATGGTGTAGTTGAACTGACAGTTACTATGTTAAGAACCTGTAATTCACAATTACATGGTCACCCAAGCTGTTAAACAATTTATTTGGTTATAAAAATGGTTGCTGGCATCTTCTATGCAATATATTTAATTTGAATTAATGGTATTAGATAAAATTATAGATGGGATTGAAATTTATGTATCATCCATGATCAAATGTATTCAATAAAATGATTTAATATCTTAAAGAAAATGGACAAAGGACATGAGTAGACACTTTATCAAAGAAGACATTTGGACAGCCAACAAACATATGAAGAAATGCTCACAATCAGTAGTGAGTCGAGAGATTGAAATAAAAACAATGAGATTTTGTCTCATCCCAGCATTAATAACAAAGTTCAATAAAAACAGAAAACAACAAATGCTGGAGAGGGTGTGGAGAGAATGGGTAAAATGGTAGAACCACTGTGGAAACTGGTATGGTGCTTTCTCAGAAGGTTGGAAATAGAAATATCATGTGACCCAGCAATCTCTGTACTTGGTATATAGCCTCTGGGGGCATGGGGGTGGGGAAGCCATGGCACAAATAGGTATTAGGTATATGGACACCCATGTTCATTGCTACATTATTCACAATAGCAAAAAGATGGAGACAGCTTAGATGCCCATCAGCAGAGGAATGGGTGAGCAAACTTTGGTACATACACACAATGAATACTATGCAACATTGAGTTTGCAAAACACTGCATAACACGGAAGAACTTGGAGGACATTATGCTGAGTGAAATCAGTTGGTCACAAAGGGACAGATATTGTATGACACCTATAATAAACATTCTATGGTGGTTACCAGGAGTGGGAGCGAAGGGAGAATTATTCACTGGGTGGAGTATGAAGTTGTTGTTAAGTGCCACTGAGTAGGTTCCGAGCCATAGCAACCCTGTATAGGGTTGCAGAGGAGTGGCTGGTGGATTTGAATTTCCAACCTTATGGTTTAAACTGACCTTGCAGTCCAGTGCATTATCCTGCAGTGCCACACCAGGGTAGAGTGTAAACATGTGCTAACTTGGGTAATGGGAAAGGCAGTTAAAAAGAAAAGGAAGGGAAAGAGAAGGAAGGGGGGGAAAACCAAATATCTCTCTTCTTTTTTTTTTTTTAATGTATTGGAAAGGGAACAATGTATATTTAATTTCTCATTAAAAAAAAGAAGAACTTATACATTATTTTCATTTGAAACCCTGAACACCAGTTCCTATAGCAACATCTGTGTTGTTATGACCTATTTAATACAGGAATGTCTGAGCTCTTATTCTATCTTAATAATTTTATTTTCTCTCATAATATGTCCTCTATAATGGTGAATTATGATATTCAGAAATGTTTTTGAAGACTACCTATAAGTTTTTATGGTGAATTGAGTGATAGTTTACATGGTAGAACATCGGTTTTATACTCATCATTTCACTGCAATGATTACAATATTGTCTCCTCCATGCATCATCATTCAATAGTATTTGCTTCTATTCCCTCTGCTTTCTTTGGGGGGTGGGGGGTAGGGGGAATGTAAACAAAAACACTCAGGAATACAAATCATTTAAACAACGAAAGGGCATATTCTGCAAGCCTGCCTCCTGGCTGCCAACACACAGCCTTTCTATTTCCATGAGTCTAGAGTTCTCAGCCACGCTATCTCTCCATGTCCTCATCTCTGCCTCCATCTCAGCTGTCCCTATTTCTTTGGATAGCGCCCCACATTCTGCTCATGCTCTTCTCCCTTGACGGTCCCAGGGTCCTCTGTTTCTGGACTGTAAGATTAACTACTCCCCCCTTTTTGTTACAAAATGTCTACCTTTACAATTGTGAGTCATAATTAGTCATGATAACAATTATTATTGAATCATAAGAATCTTATCCCCATCTCCTTTCACCAGACCCATCTAGACAAGATGAAAACTATTCAGTGGGGAACTCTACCTTGCCCCACACTCTGAAACTAAACTCCCTCTTGAAAACTTGTAAGCTAGCCACTTCATGCCTTTATAGCACCCCCCCCCACCATTTTAGGTAGCCAATGTCTAACTTGCCCATCCCTATTAACCCTGTATACAGAGGGGATAGGATTGAAACTTGATGTGAAGACTCCTTCCTTCTTAATTGGTATTTTGAGCTACTACATCCATAAGTATAGAACTAGCTCATCAAATTTGCCTTGTATATTTAAGTGATTAATTCTGAAAAAAAAAAAAAAGTAAAAATGCAAAATAAAACAGAAAGTAGAATTTAACCTGGAATCTTTATTTCATGTGGCCACGTGAACACTATTCTGCAGGAAAACTGACTATGTACAAAAGGGTATGAATCTCAGAAGGTGTGGACCAAAGGGGGGTCATGTTGGAAGTTGGCTACTGAGTCTATTCCAGGCATGTGTGGGGCAAGGGGGACAGAAGGGGCTAAACAATGGGTGAGTACAAACAAGGGTTCCCACACTAGTAAGGTCAACCAGAACCAAATCAGTACTCACACAATAACAAACCCTTGACTATGATAATGAGCTCTGAAGAGATGTAGTTGGTGTCTGGGTTAGGGTGAGGGCCTCATCACAGCAGCTTCTTTATTTGTTGTAAAGATGGAGCTTCTGTGTATGACTTTATCTGGGGCAGGATGTATATGATGGGTCCTGCTTCTCAAAGAAGAGGTAAACAAGAATCTTGAAATTCATTGGTCTGGAACCTTATCAAAATTCCCTAAACAAGGTATTTACCTTTGCTGCAAACATATCTATAAATGTGGTAGAGCATTGTTGTTGTTCTTAAGTGCTGTTGAGTCGATTCCGACTCACAGCGACCCTGTATAGGGTTTCCAAAGAGTGGCTGGTGAGCTTGAACCGCCAACCTTGCAGTTCAAACAAGTTTCCAGCCTGGCGCATTAACCCACAGCACCACACCAGGACTCCGTGGTAGAGTATTGTTGTTGTTAAGTGCTGTCAAGTCAATTCCAACCCATAGCGACCCTGTATAGGGTTTCCAAGGAGCAGCTGGTGAGCTTAAACCACGAACCTTGCAGTTCAAACAACTTTGCAGTCTGCCACATTAACCCACAGCACCACACCACGATATGGTAGAGTATGTTGTTAAGTGCCATCGAGTCAGTTCCAACCCATAGTGACCCTGTCTAAGGTTTCTGAGAAGCAGCTGGTGAACTTGAACTGCCGACCTTGCAGTTCAATCGACTTTGCAGTCTGGCGCATTAACCCACAGCGCCACACCTATACAGAGGGCAAAATTATGAAAACATCTTAGTCATTATCAAACACCCTGAGGGCATAAGTTGCCGGGCCTGGGGGCTCAGGACCATATAGTTTCAGGGCACATCACTGGCATAACGCAATCCTCAAAGATAATGTTCTACATCGTACTTTGGTGAGTAGCAACTGGGATCTCAAAAGCTCATGAGCAGCAATGCTAGGTGCAATTATTAGGGGAGGAAAGAAGAGTGATGAAAATTGAAGACACATGGAAACAATTAGTCCAGTGGACAACATGAAGGACATGAACATCAGTCTCCATGAACCTGAAACCAGAACAATTAGATGGTACCCAGTTACCACTACTAATTGCTCTGAAAGTGTTCACATTAGACAATCCTGGATAGAGTGGAAGAAAAATATGGAACAAAACTCAAACTCATTCATAAAAGACCAGGTTTACTGGTCGGATATAGATTGGTGGAATCCAAGACTGTGGCCCTTAGTTACCCTTCAGGCCTGGAACTGAATTCATTCCCGTGGTTCAATTTTCAGCCAAGCAGTAGATAGGTATATAGGGGGGACAACAACTCTAGTAAGGTATGCTCACTATGAATGGTCAACTACTTAAGATCAAAAGGGCAGTATTTAACAATATTCAGAGGGTTGGGAAAGAAGGCAGAATGGAAACATGAATCACAAGGAAGAAGTGGGTTTGATGATCTGTTCTTTAAATCTTCACTCAAACCATAACAAAAGGTTTTTTAAAATCCATAAAAACACACACATAGATTCACTCTCATATGAATGCAGATAGAAAAAATGGTGAAGATGGAATAAGGTCTGAAGTCTGGTTAACAGTACTGTCCAAGTGTGAGTCAAAAATTATCTGCACTCTGGTTATATTAAAATGCCCATTCACGGCTGATGACAACATTAAGCATGCATGTGAAATGATTTTGTTGAATAGACAGATGAGTGACTGGTTTATGTGGCTTTGCCTATGAAATAATCCATGACAGAGTTGGGTTTTGAAAAGTTTGTGTGAGATGGGTAACGAGACAACTCATGGAAGAGCATCAACAGAAGTGTTTGGACCTTTGCAAAAAAAATGTGGACCAACACTCAAAGGAAGGTGAAACATTGTGATGAGACATGGATTCATCACTAGGAGCCTGAAGTAAACAGCAGAGTGTGAAATGGAAACATCCTCAGTCGACAAAGAAAAAGCTCAAAAGTCAACCATCAGCTGGAAAACTGATGCTTTCAGTTTTCCAGGATTCTCAAGGGCCAGTATTGGAACACTCTCAGGAAAATGTTCAACAATCAACAGTGAGATGCTCACTTAAGAGCAGAAGCCTAAACTTTAGATTAAATGCAGAAGACTGCTGTCCAAGGGCCTTGTGATCTTACATGACAATGCATGTCCACACACCTCTGCCACACTGTTGGCACTCTCAAAAACTTTCTTTTGAGATGTTAAAGCATTTTCCCTGTATAGTTGACCTTGCTCCATCAGACTTTCACCTGTTTGGTCTCCTGAAAGCAGCCCTTCAAGGATGAAGATTCACCTCTGATGAAGAAATGAAAACAGTCATGCATTTGTGGCTCACAACTCAGCCTAAAAATTTTTTAAATAAGGGAATATGAAAGTTTGTTGACAGATGGGCAAAGTGTATTGAAAACCAAAGAGATTATGTTGAAAAACTGATGCACTTGTCTTTCTAAACGTTGATTAAAATAAATTCCACATCCAGAGTGTGGATTATTTTTGATGGACCCTTGTACTTTCCTGATTTTGATATTGAACTACAGATATAGGAGATGTCCTCCTTGGGGGAAGTTGGTGAAGGATACCTTGGGCTCTGTGTACTACTTTTGCAACTACTCTGAGCCTTTTAAAACGATTTCACAATAAAAAGCAAAAAACAAAGCATCATTTAAAAATCACTAGTTGTTATAATGAGCATAAAATTAGACTTGGGAAACAGACTTATAACAATCTTAGGTCCACTCAGTCAAGAGCAGTCATTGATGGGCAGAGCTAAGGCTTTTACTTAAAGTAACAGACCTCGTCAACAATTTCCCTGGAGCACGTCCTTTGGACATCGAGATCCCTGCACATTGAATCTCCTCGACCCAGGGACAGAAAGCTGTGACACCAGAGGAGTGGCAGCAGCAGAATTAAGAGCCAGAGCAAGACAGAGTGGTAGACTTCCTTGCCCACAGAGCAAGCAAAGCTCAGTATCTTTGGGAATTTTGCAGAGTTGAGTGCCTCCAGGCACTTAATTGGGGGAGCTATGCTTGCTGACCCTTGGAGTTTGAGCTGAGTGTCTTCAGGCTGAAGTTTATAGTGGAATAGAGAGCCCTTTGGGCATTTATCAACAGCCCTTCAAAGAGTTTTGTAATACTGCTCAAGCAGGGCAGAGACCAAGCCAAATGGTTGAGGTCCAGAGAGACACATCTGAGGAGAGACTATCTTGGAAGGTCTGGTTCTGAGCATTTGTAATCCTGCACTGTAACCTGCCAACTTAACAAACCCCGTAACTGTAAGTATGGCATCTGAGTTCTGTGGCATCATTACAATGAATTTTTGAACGCAGCTGAGTGGAGACTGCAGTGGGAGTGATGGTTGCTGCTATTTTTTTCACAGCAGCCAGTTTTTTTTTTTTCTGCTTCTATTCCCCGTTTCTTTTTTGTTAGTTTGTTTTACACAAGCCAGCCTCCTGGCCTTCAGCACACAGCTTTTTCTTTTCATGAGTCTAGAGTCCTCAGCTACTCTATCTCTCCATATCCTCATCTCTGCCTCCATCTTTGCTGTCGCTGTTTCTCTGGTTAGGGTCCCACGTTCCACTTGTGCTCTTCTCCCTTGATGGCCCTAGGGTCCTCTGTTCCTGGAATGCAAGATTAACTACTTTCTTCTTTTTGTTACACAACTTCTACCATTATAATTGTGACTATTGGAATTAGTCATGATAACAATTACTCATTACTGAATCAGAAGAATCCTATCCCCATATCCTTTCATCAGACCCATCTAGACAAGATGAAAATTATTCAGTGGGGGCTTTATCTTCTCTCACACACTCTCAAGCTAAACTCCCACTTGAAAGCTTGTAAGCCAGCCACTTTGTGCCTTTATACCCCACCCGCATTTTTGGTAGCTAATGTCTAAGTTGCCTTTCCCTATCAGCCCTGTGTGCAGAGGGGATAGGCTTGATCTTTGATGTGAAGACTCCTTCCCTTGTAGTTGGCATTTTGAACTACTACATCCATAGGTCAAGTTCATCAAATTATAGCAATTTGCATTAGCTTCCTTTCTCAAATTTCTTTATCTTCTTCTGTTCAAGTTCTGATCATCAAGCCATAGAAGTTAGGGCAAATGGGTACTATCTGCAAATTTGGGCATTCCTGTGTGTCCCTTCCCACTTCATATCTGCTGGATGCTTCATCCTCAGCTCTTGCCCTCTGTAGCTAGGTCAGTGTCTATGGGCCAGTTGTCTTTTCCAAAGAGGCCTGTTAACAATCTTTCTTCCCCATACATTCTTCTGCAATGTGACCTGGCCACTCCATTATGAAGAAATGGAGGCTGATACTCTGCTCCCTTGAGCTGGGAGGTCCCTATGAATACTGAGGCAGAAATGACACTGGCATTTCCAGGTACATCCCTCAACTGACCAGCAAGTCTGAGATACATATATATCTTCTGCTACCCAATGAGTGGTGACTACGAGCTTCCTTCCTCTATTCATTACTCCATTAACTATCCATCCTTTTTATCTTTGGATGGGTGGGTGATTTGTCCTGTGAGTAGCCTGAAAAAAAAGATAAAGAACAGAGGTTAAGAATGGAGAATTGTCCATTGGAGGATCTGGTGGCTCAACAAAGTTAGCAGTCATGTTAATGACTATGGAAACCTGAATCCCATCGATCTACCAATTCCTGTGAGTTGTCAGCCTCTGCAGCCTGCGGGCTGACCTGATCTTGTGTTCATCAGCCCTGTAGTGACCTGAGTCAGGAGAAGCCCCCAGCCTGCCATCTGACCCACAGACTTGAAACTTGCCCTCCTCTACAACCATGTGAGCCATTTCCCTGAGACATTGTTGTTGTTAGGTGCCATCGAGTCGAAGCCAACTCATAGTGACCTTATGCACAGAGAATGAATCACTGCCCAATCCTGGGCCAACTTCACTATTGTTGCCACACTTGAGCCCATTGATGCTGCCACTTGGCCAAGCCATCTTGCCGGGGCCTTCTTCATTTTCTCTGACCATCCACCTTACCAAACATGATATCCTTCTCCAGCAACTGGTGCCTCTTGACAATATGTCCAAAGTATGAGAGACAAAGTTTGGCCATCTTGGCCTCCAAGGGGCACTCTGACTGCACTTCCTCCAACACAGGTCTGTTGGTTTTATGGGCAGCCCATGGCACTTTCAATATTCTCCTCCAACACCATAACTCAAAGGCATCAATTCTTCTATGGTCTTCCTTAATCACTGTCCAGCTTTTGCATGCATATGAGGTTATTGAAAATACCATGGCTTGGGTCAGGCGTACCTTAGTCCTCAAGCTGACATCTTTGCTCTTCAACACTTTAAAAAGGTCTTGTGCAACAGATTTGCTTAATGCAATATGTCGTTTGACTTCTTGACTGCTGCTTCCGTGAATGTTGATAGTTGATCCAAGAAGAATGAAGTCCTTGACAGCTTCAACCTTTTCTCTGTTGATAAGAATGTTGTTTATTTGTTCAGTGGTGAGGATTTTTGTTTTCTTTACATTGAGATGTAATCCATACCAAAGGCTGTGCTCTTTGATCTTCTTCAGTAAATATGTCAAGGCCTCTTCACTTTCAGCAAGCAAGATTGTATCATCTGCATATCGCAGGTTGTTAATGAGTCTTTATCCAATCCTAATGCTATGTTTTTCTTCATATAATCCAACTTCTCAGATTATTTGCTCAGCATAGAGGTTGAATAATTATGGTGAAAGAATACAACCCTGTCATACATCTTTCTTAATTTTAAACCATCCAGGGTTAGAGAAAAAAAGGAAGACCCCCAACAAGATGGATTGGCCAAGTGGCAGCATTGATGGACTCAAGCTTGGCAACAGTAGAGAGATTGGCCCAGTATCGGGCAGTGTTTCATTCTGCTATGCATAGGGTCGCTATGAGTTGGTACCAACTTGATGGCACCTAACAACAGTGTTCCCATGTTCTGTTTGAATAACTGCCTCTTGGTCCATGTACAGATTCTTCATGAGCACAATTAAGTGTTCTGGAATACTCATATTTCTCAATGTTGCCCATAGTTTGTCATGATCCACACAATCGAAAGCCTTTGCATAGTCAATAAAGCATAGGTAAACATCTTGCTGATATTTTCTGCTTTTAGCCAAGATCCATCGAACATCAGCAATGATATCCCTCGTTTCACGGCCTCTTCTGAATCCGGCTTGAACCTCTGGAAGTTCTCTGTCAATGTATGCTTTCTATATTATCTTCAGTAAAACTTTACTCACAGGGGATATCAAAGAGATTGTCCGATGATTTCCGCATTCCGTTGGGTCATCACGCGTCTGTCAGTTTGTCGTACTGTGGTGGCTTGTGAGTTGCTGTGATTCTGGAAGTTATGCCACCGGCATTTTAAATACCAGCAGGGTCACCCATGATGGACAGGTTTCAGATGAGCTTCCAGATGAAGACAGACTAGGAAGAAAGAGAGACGAACTACTTCCGAACATTTAGTCACTGAAAACCTTATGAATAGCAGAGAAACACTGTCAGACATAGTGCCAGAAAATGAGCCCCTCAGGTTGGAAGGCACTCAAAATGCGACTGGGAAAGAGCTGCCTCCTCAAAGTAGAGTTGACCGTGATGACGCTAATGGAGTAAAGCCTGTGGGAATAAAGACCATGGGATCTTCATTTGCCGATGGGGCACAACTCAAAATGAAGAGAAACAGCTGTACACATCCATTGAAAATCGGAACATAGAATGTACGAAGTATGAATTTGGGAAAATTGGAAGTTGTCAAAAATGAAATGGAATGCATAAACATCGATATCTTAGGCATTAGTGAGCTGAAATGGACTGGTATTGGCCATTTTGATTCTGACAACCAGATGGTTTACTATACCAGAAATGACAAATTAAAGAGGAATGGTGTTGCATTCATTGTCAAAAAGAACATATCCAGATCAGTCATGAGGTACAATGCTGTCTGTGATAGGATGATATCCACGCGCCTACAGGGAAGCCCAGTTAATACCACTATTATTCAAATTTACGCACCAATCACTAAAGCCAGTGAGGGTGAAATAGAAGAATTCTACCAACTTCTTCAACCTGAAATTGATCAAACATGTAATCAGTATGTATTGATCATTACTTGTGATTGGAATACAAAGGTTGGGAGCAAAGAGGAAGGATCAGTAGTTGAAAAATGAGGCCTTGGTGATAGAAATGATGCTGGAGATTACATGATAGAATTCTGGAAAATCAATGATTTGTTCATTTCAAATACCATGAGATGTAGCTCCCTGTTATTTTGCTTCCCTAGAGAAGCCAGCCTAAGACACCTGGGCTTGCCCCATATTCACGAGCATTGGCATACTCAAGTCCACTGTTGCAACCACTGTGTTGTGTCTTCCAACACAGGGGTTCATCTTCCAGCACTGCATTAGGCATTATTCTAGTGCAATCCATAGGGTGCTCACTGGCTAATTTTTGGAAGTAGATTACCAGGCGTTTAATCTTCTTCTTAGTCTGGAAGTTCTGCTGAAGCTTGTTCACCATGGGTAGTTCTGCTGGTATTTGTTAAAGAAAAAAGTTTTTAAAATTCTAGTTTGGTCCCCCCGCCCAAAAAAAAGCTAAAGAGGATATAGAGAAACTCTGTTAACTGATGGTATGTGGAGGGGATTATAATCAATGTAATGAAACAAGGTATATGAATGTTTGAATGTGAAACTGATGATGTGCCCTGAAAACTTTCACTCAATCC
>NW_006408646.1:1957402-1966140 GCF_000296735.1 Chrysochloris asiatica
TTAATAAAAAAAAATTTCTAGTTTGGGAGAAAGTTTACAACGCAAATTAGTTTACCATTCAACAATCTGTACACTTTTGTTTCATGACATTGGTTACAATCCCCACAATATTAACACACTCTTCACTTCCTCCCTGGGTTGCTTGTTTCCAATCATCCTTCTTCCCTGCCCGTCTTCTGAGCTTTGTTTTTGGGGAAATGCTACCCTTTGGGCGTTGAATGATTACATGGAGCACATTCCTCATGGGTGTTAGTCACTTTCTAGGCCTGTTGTTTGGCTGAAAGTTGATGGATCCCCAGGGTGGATTCAGTTCCAGGTTTGCAAGGTAATTCAGGGCCACCACATTGCTGGAGATGGCGCTGCTTCCAACGTCATGGTTAACACCTAAACCATCACAGGAGGGCAAACTGACAGATGATAGAATTATCATTCTAGCTTCCATTTATTAATGGCCACAGTTCCTAATTAGCTTTGATGATCCAGCTTCACTGAGCCAGATAATTAGGTTGTGTATCTCATTTAGTCTTCACATTGTCTATTTATCTATAATTTACAGATTAGGAAAACTGAGGCTCAGAGAAGGGAGTGCTTGCCCATGGTCACATGGTTGGTGAACTTAAACCTAGTTCTGACTCCAAAGCAAATGATGTGTAATGACAGAAGTACCCAACAATTGCACTAATGACAGTATCTTCACAGATTCATCAATCAGAAAATATGCACATTGCACGAGGGTGCTTGAACCAGGACACAAGTGAGGTTGACCTATTGCCCCAAGAACGGCTCTAGTTTCACAGTAAACCTTGTCTATTGCTGATGTTCGATGGATCTTGGCTGAAAGCAGAGAATATCAGAAAGATGTTTACCTATGCTTTATTGACTACGCAAAGGCTTTCGATTGTGTGGATCATGACAAGCTATGGACAACATTGAGAAGTATGAGTACTCCAGAACACTTAATTGTACTTCTGAGAAATCTCTACCTGGACCAAGAAGCAGTTGTTCAAACAGGGCATGGGAACACTGAATGTTTTAAAATTGGGAAAGGTGTGTGACAAGGTTGTGTTCTTTCACCATACTTACTCAACCTGTATGCTGAGCAAATAATACAAGAAGCTGGGTTCTGTGAAGCAAAACGTGGTGCCAGGATTGGAGGAAGACTCATTAACAACTTGTGATATGCAGATGATACAACCTTATTTGCTGAAAGTGAAGAGGACTTGAAACATTTACTGATGAAGATCAAAGAACACAGCATTCGGCATGGATTGCATGTCAATGTCAAGAAAACAAAAATCCTCACCACTGGACCACTATAACATTCTTATCAACAGAGAAAAGAAGTTGTCAAGGACTTCATTTTTCTTGGATCAACTATCAACACTCGCGGAAGCAGCAGTCAAGAGATCAGACGATGTATTGCATTGGGCAAATCTGCTGCACAGGAACTTTTTAGTGTTGAAGAGCAGAGATGTCAGCTTGAGGACTAAGGTGTGCCTGACCCAAGCCATGGCATTTTCTATAACCTCATATGGATGTGAAAGCTGGACAGTGATTAAGGCAGATCGTAGAAGAATTGATGCCTTTGAGTTGTGGTGTTGGAGGAGAATACTAAAAGTGCCATAGACTGCCAAAAGAACCAATACATCTTTTTTGGAAAAAGTGCAGCCAGAGTGGTTCTTGGAGGCCAGGATGGCTAAGCTTCGTCTCTCATACTTTGGACATATTGTCAGGAGGGAACAGTCACTGGAGAAGGATGTCATGCTTCTCCAGGGTAAGATGGAGGGTCAGAGAAAAAGAGGAAGACCCCTGAGATGGATCGGCCAGGTGGCATCATTGATGGCATCAAGTGTTGCAGCGGTAGTGAGGTTGGCTCAGGATCGGACATTGTTTTGTTCTGCTGTGCATGGGGTCACTATGAGTCGGTTCCGACTGGATGGCACCTGACAACATCTTTCTCTTGATTCCAAGAGTGGGTTTTAACTGCTGACCTTGCTGTTTGCATCCCAGTGCTTAACCCACAGCACTACCAGGGATCCTTAATAGGAGTAGGGAGGGTCCTAATCATAGGAGGCTTGGCTCGTTATAAAGGCGCATATGGCAGACTCTCTGGGAGCCCACCAGACAATGCGGGATGTGGACATCCAGCCTCCTGAAGTGGGAGGCAGGACATTTCTGCTGGATGATGGCAGACCTAGGAGACGGAGACACCATTCCAATGTCACCTCAAGGACAAGGAGAGGCAAGAGCTTCATCTCCTTCTGGGTTCATCTCATTCCCTGTTAAACCCTTTTCTCACCCAACACACCTAGAGGCTTTAACTTGCCCATTTTACAAATGAGAAGACGAATCCATGTGCAAATCACTGTGAGACAATGGCTTCTCAAAGTCTCATGTATTAGTATGAGCTATCATGAGGCAAGGACATCTGGGTAAAGTGCCTTAACCTTAAAAGAGACAAAACGGTTCTTGGCCCAATTCTTCTCTCCAGCATCGGAAAGCTGTACAATAAAGGGTTAACTTGACGGGCTGGGGGGGTTCAGTCCCCAACAAAGGACTGACCCTTGATAACTAGTAAGCCTGATAAGCTGGTCTTTGGATACTTGGAGCCGGGGCCACACTTGGTTGTTTTGTGCTGTTGAGTTGGTTCTGACTCATAGTGACTCTGTATAGGGTTTCCAAGGAGCAACTGGTGAGTTTGAACCTCCGACCTTGCATTTGAGTGCTTATCCTACTACACCCAGACTCCCTAGGGCCACACTAGATAGTTTAATTACAATGACCGATTTATGGTTAGAACATGGTCACTAAGGCGAAGACTATGTTAGTTTGATCTCTGGAGGGGCACTGGGTGGGCTAAAGATGGCATAACTAAAGCCAGTTACATGGATGCTCCAAGCATACATGACTACCCCTAATAAAGACCCCCGAGGCTACTTTCCATGTGCTGTCACACATCACCGCAGGGACAATGAGGCTCTGCAACACCATTCTGCTGGGACAGGGCAGCTGGAAGTCTGGCAGGAGTCCCCCTGCCCACTGCCCTGAGACTCTCTCCTCAACGGATTTCAGTTTGTCTCTGTTTGCTGGAAAAACCCCACAACTATGTCTCAACAGCACTTCTTTGTTCTGTGAGTCAAATTGTCAAACCTAAGAGGGGGGCTGGTTTCAGCTGTGTGTTGCATCGACTTGCTCCCCAGCTCTTGCTAATTGCTGACACACCTGTTCAAATTCAATCTAGGGAGGGGGTAGAAAAGATGTCTTCATGCTGTAAAGGCAGGCACACACAAACGAGTCCCTGTTCATTTTATTTCATTTTTGTTCCCCTCTCTGTGAAACAAATGAAATAGAAACAGAACTGAGGAGGAATCAAAGAAAGCCTCATATATTAAAATCTTAAATAGATTCTTTGAATTCAAAGTACAGGTGAACAGGAGATACACAAGTTGTGGGGCCTTGTCCCAGCTAAACAAAGCCACCAAGGCCGTCTAGGAAATCAAGGAAGGCAGAAGATTCATTTCTTAAAAAAAAAAAAAAAAGTCTGGAAGGGACATAGAAAAAATACCGAACTTTCAAAAGCTGGGCTGCTTCCCTGCGCTCTGCTCTCGGATCTGGTGTGTCCAAAGAGAAGAGGGCTTCTGGCTTTTTAGGTAAGTTCTCCAATGATTCCGCTTTTTGCACACATATGCAAATAACATTTCTCATCAGCAGTCCTGCCTTGGTGATTAATAGCAAGCAATATGCTTGGATTAGAGGTCCGATCTCCACTCAAATGCGAAGTGTCTTCTCTTTGTGGTGACAGAGCGTCCCCGCGTGCAGAGATCTGGAAGAAGGTGGCGATGCATTAGCCTCTGAGTAACCAATCTGAAATCAAGCCCGTCTGTTTCTATGTGTCCTTGCCAAATGTACAGTCTTCCACTGAGGTTCTACAGATGCGGCCCAGATGGCCAAGGGGAATTGAAATGGGGAAATGTTTCCTCCTTCTTGCCCACATCTCAACCTGTATCAACCTGGCCTCAGAACACATTGTTTCGTATTTACCAAGAACAAATGGTGGCAGACAGCAACAGGTTTCAGGCTTTAGGGACATTTGTTCAGGGCTAGTGAACACTGCACCAAGGATTATCTAAAAGGCCTGCATTTAATATCTCATTGAAACAGTAAAACAACAAAGAACCAAAACCAAAAACTAAACCCCAAACAAACCCACTGGTATTGTCGATTCAATGACTCACAGAGAGCCAGCAAGATGGGATAGAACTGCTCCCTAGGGTTTTCGAGACTGTCAGTCTTTGTGGGAGCAGGCAGTCTCATCTTTTTTCCCACTGAGTGTCTGGTGGATTAGAACCACTGACCTCTTTGTTAGCAATCTAGTGCTTTAGCCACTGCACCATCAGAGCTCTTACCTGGCACAAAACAAACTAAAAACCAAACCCACTGTAGCTGATTCTGACTCACAGTGACCCTGCAACACAGAGCAGAAATGCTCCCTAGGGTTTCTGAGGCAGTCAGTCTTTACCAGAACAGACACCACTTCATCTTTCTTCTGCGAGTGGTGGGTTTGAACTGCCAACCTTGCAGTCAGCAGCCCAATGTCTAACCCACTGTGCCAACAGGGCTCCTTTTTAACAGTAGTGTGAAGGATGGAAGCTGGCTTTTGTCAATGAGAAGGTTCTGGAACTTAATAAAGAATCTGCAGACAGAGGGCAAGAGAGCTGGGGAGAAACCCAGACCAAGCCTGTCTTTACTGGGAGGGATCTCTCCTTGGAATTCTGTCAAATTCCAGGACCTTGGAGAGCCTCAGGATGGAAGCCCAGATATGAAAGAGGCTGGATTTCTCTAAACTTGCAGAGTGGGGCAAACTGGATTCAGAGAGAAGCAACAACAACAAAATATGCTGATTATTTAAAAATAAGAAGACAAGGCCAAAATTAGAGTGTAGGCCTGAAGCTCCGAGTTCCAGTCTTAGGTGAACAGGAAACACACCCATGACCCATACAAGCTGGTCCTGACTTCACAGTGTGCCTCCCCGCAGTCTCCGATCACAGAGGCTGGGGGACACAGGAAGAAGCTCACTCACTGAGAATGTGACGTCAGCGCCCTTCATTCCCCCACCACCCTCGGAGGGGGCAGGCGTTTATGCCTCCCTGTTCTTCACGTGTGAGCAGTGGAGGCTGGGATGGTTTTGAACTGTTGGTTTCCTTGATCCAAAACCCTCTCCCCACCTCTCTTAGCAAAACACAGATGACAATCCTGCTCTGAAAATTACTCATCATCAGCACCCCCCTGGCTTGATAGATGATTTCTGGGGGCATCTATGGTGCTCATATCTGAGATGTGGAGAGTCATGGCCCCTGGCCCACAGGGCTGCTGGGGATTAAATTGCACCCCAGTACCTGGCCCTGTGCCTTGGAGGGTATTCTTAGGAACGAACTGCTGAGACTATGACTAGAACATGAAACGCTGAGCCAAAGCGGATGCTGTTTATAGACGCCAGCTGGGCAAGTAGCATCCTGTGCAAACATGGCTCTAGATCCTGCTCCATCACGGTGGTCCTCCCTGCTCTGTTCCCAATGACAGGTAAACCAAGAGCCTTTCCCTTCCAGCTGGTTCAGCATCATCATCCCCACCCACATCACAGACCCAGAGCCAAGAGACTGGAGCAGGCCATTCTATAAATAGCTCCCCCAGCTGGTTGCCATGGAAACCTCAATGGGGCTGGGTCAGCCCACCTCAGTGGACACTTTTATTCCCCTAGGAAAGTCCTGGAGGGACAAGCCTTTCAGGAAAGTAGCTCTGGGGCTCAGGGGTGGATCAAGTCCCAACTCCCCCGTCCCCCCCACCCCCACCCCACACGAAGTCAGCAAGCCTACCTGGAAATCATGAACTTCCTAAGTTGGAGGAGGTATTATTCTGGTTCACCTGGAAGAAGGTAACACACATGAAAAAAGTGTGTGGGTGGGGTGTTGTTGTTGTTGTTAAGTGCCGTCGAGTCGGTTCCGACCCATAGCGACCCTGTACAGGGTTTCCGAGGGTGTAAATCTTTACGGGAGTAGAAAGCCTCATCTTTCTCCCGCGGAGCGGCTGGTAGTTTCGAACTGCTGACCTTAAGGTTCGCAGCCCGATTCGTAACCACTACGCTACCAGAGCTCCTTGTAGGTGGGGTGTAACTTTCTGAATATTTACTATGTACCTACTATGTGTTGGGTATGTTCTAGGGGACCTGCCAGGCCCAGGTCTGTCCTCATCCACTTTACCTTCTGGTGGAGGAATCCAAAAAAACAAATAAAGCAAACCAAAGTGAGCAGCCTCATTTTATCCCACGGTGAGTCTGAATCGCCAGCCTGATGGTTAGCAGCCCCCTACTTACCCCACAGCATGCTAAATACACACAAATGCATGATAGCGTCTAAATCTGACCCGGCAGTGAGCTGACCACATCAGACAGGAATGGCTTCTATGAAGGTATGGCATTTAAGCAGAGCTCTGCGTGGAAAAGCATTCTAGTCTGATGGAACAGCCTAGTCTGGAAGGTAGGAGGGTGTGGCTAGAAAGGAAGGGTTGAGGGGGCCGGTGGAGGTGTGGGGAACATTTACAGGACAGCTCTTAAGAGGGAAGAGCGTTCACCAGGAAAACCCTATGACCATTGTTCATAGTTTGCTCTTGTGGTGGTGGTTGGCTGCAGTCAAGCTGATACCTGACTCATGGTGACCCTGTGCACAGTCCTGCACTATCCTCATAATTGGTTGAGGATTGGGCCCTTGGAGTCTGTAGGCTCTCACTGGCTGATTTTTTAAAATAGGTCTCCAGGTCTTTCTTTCTATTCCCTTGTAGCCTGGAGGCTCTGCTAATATGTGCTCTGCATCTAAGGAGCATACAAGCCTCCACTGAAGGGCGGGTGTGGATTGCACGTGAGGTACATGGACCAGAAATTGAACCCAGGTCTCCCACACAGAAGGTGAGAATTCCTCTATTACTAAACCACCACCACCAACTCATGATTTTGCCCCTGACAAAAAACAAATAAGATAAAACAGTCTAGGCTACCTAGATGTCTGGCATATGTCACATGCTACAGGTTAACATAAGCTGACCCAATCCTTTCACAGAGTAATTTTAGCCTTGCAGTTCAATAGCTTACAAAGATCTGGAGCCTTCTACCTTGATGCCACTCTGAAAAATGTATTTTAAGGGAATCATTTGACAAGAGGTTGGCAAAAGAAAGATGAAAACAGGAGCATGTGGATAAGTCATTATTCAGTATATGAAAAGAACTACATAGACTTTTAGCAGGGCAATTAAATCAACGGTGGGCATGACCTCAGTACAATCCAAGTATCTGAAATGGTCAGTGTGAGACCTGAAAGATGGAAAGACATTCAGAAAGCCAAGCGAGGCAGCTCACACGGCAGAACTGTGGTGAATGCAAGAGGGACTCACACAGCAAAACTGCAGTGAATGCAAGAGGCACACCATGCTAAATAAACACAAATGCACATTCAAGTGGGCAAAAAGGCAGCAGTAAAGAAAGGAAACACTTCACTTTTGGGGTAAATCTCTCTGCACCCTAAATTCTGTTTTGAATTCTTGTTACAGCATCCTTTTGGTTAAAATCAGTAATAAAGCAGTGCTCACTTTGCAGCACTTTCTCATGGTGGCAAGAGATGGGGACAGTCAGGCACAGGGTCTCTTGTTCCTAAAAACAGGTTATGGACCCCTCCCCAAACTATGAAATGCACGAAAGCTGTGGCCCAGGTGCTCCAAGTTCCTTCATTTAATAATTAAACTGGGAATGGCGTAGGGTGAGCCGAATTAAATAAAACACACACAAATGGAAACTACTGTTGTATCACCACTGGTTGAGTGGCGTAGTGGGTGAAACAGCTTACCACAAAGTCAGTGGTTCAAACCCACCAGCTGTTCCATGGGCGGGAGACAGATGAGGCTGTCTGCTCCTGTAAAGATGGGCAGTCTCAGAACTGACGGAGCATTTAAAATGAAAAACCATGACTACTTTATCAGCCCACCACCCATGGCTCAGTCTGTCCTGCTGTGGTGGCTTGCATGCTGCTATGATGCTGGACGCTCCACCACCACCGATCCTGGACAGGTTTTAGTGCGGCTTCCAGACTAAGACAGGCTAGGAAGAAAGGCCTGGAGGTCTGCTTCCCCAAATCCACCAACAAAAAGCTTACGGCTCATTAGTTTACTGGCGGACTCACCTGCTTTAGAAACCTCACAGGAAGGGATCAATGTTGATGGAGGACAACATGTCTGATACAGTAGAGGGGCAGCGAGGGTGAGGGAGACCCTCAGTGAGATGGACTGGCCACACAGCCATGACAATGGACTTGAACATGCAGCTGACTGGGTGGACAATGCAGGGCTAACCATCGTGTCCTTCTGTTGAACGTGAGGCTGCCAGAAGTCAGGGCTGCCCATCTATGATGGTGACGTTAAGACGTCACCTGCCTCTCAGGGACATGCTTGGGAGACTCAGTGGGCAGAGCCAGGGGCTACACATGGGGTTGCAGGTGCCAAAGTATGAGCAGGCTTCCAAAGTTCATAGACAAAGTGAATGGAAGCACCCTGGTGTGTCTGTATCTACACACATGGGAACACTGAATGGTTTAAAATTTAAAAAGGTGTGCGACAAGGTTGTATTCTTTCACCATACTTATTCAACCTGTATGCTGAGCAAATAATCCGAGAAGCTGGGTTCTATGAAGAAAAACATG
>NW_006408646.1:1966590-1971610 GCF_000296735.1 Chrysochloris asiatica
GGTGTTGAAGGAGAATATTGAAAGTGCCATGGGCTGCCAAAAGAACCAATAGATCCGTTTTGGAAGAAGTGCAGCCAGAGTGCTCCTTGGAGGCCAAGGTGGCCAAACTTCGTCTTTTATACTTTGAACATATTGTTAGGAGGGACCAGTCACTGGAGAAGGATATCATGTTTGGTAAGGTGGACGGTCAGAGAAAAAGAGGAAGACCTCCAACGAGATGGAATGGCCAAGTGGCAGCATCGATGGACTCAAGTGTGGCAACAGTAGTGAGGTTAGCCCAGGATAGGGCAGTGTTTCGTTCTGCTGTGCATAAGGTCACTATGGGTCGGTATCGACTCGATGGCACCTAACAACAACAACAACAACAACAACAACACACATTAAAGGTTCCCCCAGGCTACTCATTGTTGAATAAATGGATGAAAAAGTGTTGCAGAAAGTTCTAAAGGAGTCCCTTCCAACTGCTCTTCAGCCAGTAGACAAAGGAAGGAAGAGTGTTGGGTTGCAGGGCTGGTAAGATCTGGTCAATGAGAGCCCCTGTGGTCAGTCCCTCACTCCCCACTATATGACGGGGAGACTCTGTCAGACTGGAGTAGAGTGTC
The DNA here is from genome assembly GCF_000296735.1 of Chrysochloris asiatica. Taxonomy (NCBI): domain Eukaryota; kingdom Metazoa; phylum Chordata; class Mammalia; order Afrosoricida; family Chrysochloridae; genus Chrysochloris; species Chrysochloris asiatica. The sequence goes on from NW_006408646.1 coordinate 1,967,193, forward strand.
CAAGGGCACACAGCAGGCTAGTGGCACAGTCCAAACCGTGAAATCAAACCAGGCTCACTGCCATCGAGTCAATTCTGAGTTACAGGGATCCTACAGGACAGGGTACAATTGCTCTTTAGGGTCTCCAAGACTGTCGGTGTATACAGGAATAAACCAACTCATCTGTCTCGGGAGGAACAGCTGGTGGGTTTGATCTATCAACCTGTGGTTAGCAGTCTAATTAATACTTAACCTACTCTGCCAGAACAGCTCTAAGCCTGAATTCCCATTAGGGTTTCTCACCTGAAAAGACCCTTTCAGATTCGCTGGTGTTTTGTAGTCTCCTTTCATGACCTACAAAAGAGAGAAAGGAAAAATCACTCACATAGAAAAGACCAAAAAAGTCAAATATAGTCCAAATATAGCCACCCGGCCCCCTCCCCAAATCATCCATCCAACAAGTATTTATTTCTTGAGCTCACTTATTCCAACATTATTCCAAGCACTGGGTGTACAAGTTTAATAAGACAGAATGAAATGCCTGTTCTTGTAGAACTTCTAATTCTAGAGGAGGAGTCAGGCAATATATGAGGGGGCTTCAAAAAGATGTGGAAAAATGGAATTCAAAGACAATGGAGAAGGGTTACAGAATACCCACAAATATATATAGGTTTGATAGAGAATATGTAAATATAGGTATTTGCCTTTGCCACCAATATATCCATGAAAGTGGTAGAGCATACAGGCGGCAAAGTTACAAAAGTTCTTAGACATCACCAAGTATCCTGAGGGAATGAGTCACGGTGCCTGAGGCTCCAGACCAGGATCTCTTGGGGAACACCAAGGTCAACTGGCATAACAGCCCACAAAGACAACGCTTTACATCCTCCCTGGGTAAGTAGTGACTGGGGTCTACAAAGCTTGTGAGCAGCCATCTAAGATGCAATTCTTGGTTTCTCCCTGTTTGAATGAAAGAGGAGTAACAAAAATTAAAAATCTATTGGTCCAATGCACTTATGGACTATGTGAACATCACAACCCTGAGACAAGAGGGACTAAATGACATCCGGCTCCCACTACCAACTGCTCTGAAAGGGATCACAGTAGAAGGTCCTGGTTAGCATGGGAGAAAATGTGGAAGCAAATTAAAAAATCATGAAAAAACCAGACTTACTGGTCAGAGAAAGACTGGAGGAATCCCAAGACTATGGCCCTTAGGCACCCTTCAGGTCTGGAACTGAACTCACTCCCATGGCTCAATTTTCAGCCAAGCAATAGACAGATCTGTGAGCAGAACAGTAATACTAGGGAGGTAGGCACGTCATAGACCAACCAACCATTGGAGATCAAGAGGGCACCACTGACCCAAGGGTAAAGTTCAGAAGCATTAGGAAATGAAAAGGAGTGGAAACAGAAACACAGGGAGACTAAACCCAATGCCATCAAGTCGATTCTGACTCATAGTGACCCAATACAGGGTTTCTAAGACTGTAAGTCTTTACAGGAGCAGACAGCCTCAATGAGATTAAGACAGCTACATTCTGGAGAGAACCTGATCTGCAGGCATCCATTGATTGCAGAGACCTGGTTAAACACATTTTATTTGGACTACACCTATGCAAATATGACCCAGAAGCCAAGCTTCATCATTTTTTTTTTTCCTATTCCCTCTGGTGGGGGATGTACACAAAAACACTCAGGAATATATAATAATTTAAACAACCAAAGGGTACAATCTGCAAGTCTGACTCCTGGCCGTCAGCTTTCAGTCCCTCGCTTCCCATGAATCTAGAGTCCTCAACTGCTCCCTCTCTCCATGTCCCCATCTCTGGTGTTGCTGCTTCTCTGGATAAGGTCCCGAATTCTGCTTGTGCTCTTCTCCCTTGATGATCACAGGGTCCTTTGTTTCTGGATTGTAACTACTCCCCCATTTTTGTTACCAAACTTCTACCTTTACAATTGTGACAATCGCAATTAGTCATGATAACTATTACTCACTATTGAATTATAAGAATCTTATCCCCGTATCTTTAAAACAGACCCATTTAGACAAGATGAAATCTATTCAGTGGGGACTCTTTCTTCCCCCACACACTCCTTCTTGAAACCTTGTAAGCCAGTCACTTTGTGCCTTTATCACCCCTTTATTTTAGGTATCCAGTATCTAAGTTGCCCACCCCTATACACTCTGTGTACAGAGGGGAAAACATTGATACTTGATATGAAAACTCCTTCCCTCTCTGTTGGTATTTAGAGTTACTACCTCCATGAGTGTAGGTCAAGTTCATCAAATTGTAGCAATTTACCCTTGTTTCCTTTATCAAAAATGTTTTCTTTTTTAACTTTTTCTAGGTGAGTTCTGATTATCAAGCCATTGAGGCTAAGTCAAATGGGTACTGTCTGCAAGTTTGGGTGTTCTTGTGCATCTCCCCTCACTTCATATCAGCTGGATGCTTCACTCTCAGCTCTAGCCCTCTGTGGCTATGTCCTTGTCTATGGGCTCAGGAGTCCCCAGGTCTCACCACACTTTGGACCAACCAGCCTTTCCTCTTCTCTCATCTTCAGGTCAACGGGATGAAATATGATTTTCAATATAAAAATTATTGAGGTAATTTATACATATATACATGCAACACATATATATGTGTACAGTCAAAAATGCACCAGGTCACCTGGAGACACAACACTGACTCCAATGAACTGGGAGTTAACAATGGTCACTGTGGGCTCCTCAGGCTTTGGATCTTCAGGCAAAGACTTGTCAGTTCTCTCAGCCCTGTGGAGTCAACAGCCTGCCACGTGACCTTCTGAATGTGGAGTATCAGCTCCTACAGTCATGTGAGTCAGGAGAAGCCTTCAGTCTGATGCCTGACCCTCAGATTGGGACTTGCCAGTCTCCACAAGTATGTGACGCTGTCTTTGCAATTAATCTCTCTATATGGATTCTGGAGTCCTGGTGTGGCATTGTGGGTTAATGTGCTAGACTGCAGAGCCAGTTTGATTCTCAAGGTCGGTGATTCAAACTCACCAGCTGCTCCTCAGAAACCCTATAAAGGGTCGCTATGGGTTGGAACCGACTGGACGGCACTTAACAGCAACATATGGATTCCATTATCTTTCCACTCAATTTTTCCACAAGCTTTTGGTAGCCCCCCACGCCCCTTGTATTTAAATATATACACACACCACTGGTTTTGCAGATCTGGAGAACCCGAACCAAGTAAAGATGGAAATGAAGCAGTTACATGGTTCATGATGTGCATCAGATTGAAACAAACCCTACCTGCTTTCCCCGGCAGCCCGAGAGCCCCTTTCATGTGTGGGCATGCACACTCACCCGGTACGTATTGTTGATGACAATGGGGTCAGGGTTGCCGTAGTTGGGTGGGTTTGCATAGGGGTCATAGCCAAGTCGAGCCAGCATGGGGGCGATATGGGCCATGTCTCTCAACACGTCCCCAGGGATGTGGCCCGTCCATTTGGACAGTGCTTCCAGGTTCACAGGCTTGATGACTTGGTCTGTGGACCGCTCGATCCTGGGGAGAGAATACAGGCTGCACTGAGCAAGGCAGAGCCAGACAGCGGCCAGGAGGCCTGCCCTGCCTGGCATCGTCTCCATCAACTGGACTGCCGTGTCTCATGCTACCTCCGCTGTACAATGGGGATAAGAGTGTATGGTGGGGACTTAGAAGAAAGACGATGCAGTGCATCCAGCTGCTGAATAAATTCTGCCTCCTTGGTTTTGTACAAATAACCTTGTATTTATTCAACTACTGTGAAGATTTTGGTCTTGCAAAGAAAAAGGATCAAAACTTAAAGGTAACGCTCAGATTCACCATTCCTAGTCTCTTACTTCTCATGGGTACATGCTTTAGGAGTCTCTGGGCAGTGCATACGGTTATGTGAACGGCTACTAACCAAAAGGTTGGCAGTTCGATCCTAATCAGAGGCACCACAGAGGAAAGGACTTGTGGTCTGCTTCTGAAAGATCAGAGACAGGAAAACCCTACAGGGAGCACAATTCTACTCTGACACGCACGGGGTCACACTGAATTGGAATTGGACTTGAAGTCAGCTGGCTTTTCTTAGCATTTTAGAGAACATCTTACCCTTCAATCTTTTGTCTGTGCTTTCAGTGGTAGAATGGGGGTGATTACACTACTGGCTGTACACATCACCACTGCTTGGGTGACTCTGGGTAAGTTACTTCACCTCTCTAAGCCTCAGTTTCTTCATCCTTACAGTCAGAATAATAGTACCTAACTTATGGGGATGTTCTAAAGATTTAATACATTAATATGGGAAAAATATATGGCATATTATAAGCTCTCAATAAGTAACAGCAAACACATACATACACAGACAAACTATCAATCTATTACTTACTTTGTAGATTTCAAAACAGAAAGTCAATGCAATATGTATTACTATTCTGTAGC
>NW_006408646.1:1971711-1990141 GCF_000296735.1 Chrysochloris asiatica
TGAATATATAAAAGCTCCCTTCCCATATTCTTCTAGATATGGATATTTAGTTTGTTTCCATGCCAAAGTAATAACCAGCAACTCATAGATACCTCTGTGCGTTCTCCTGGACCAGGCTTCCCAAGTCACCCAGATTCTGAAGAGCTTACCAATGATAGTTCAAACACCTTGTAGAATTGAGGGTGGGGTGGAGGGCACATTTCCAGATGCCACCATTCTAACTATCACATGACAGAAAGATGTAGCAGAAGGAAGACAGGCTTGGCAATGAGAAGCCCTCAGAGTGGTGGGAGAAGTACAGGCTTGGAGTTCGGAGCCCTGGATGTAAATTTCAGGCCAACCCAATGTGTATCCAAAGTCTCAAGTATGAGCATGGCCTTTGGCACAATACTTGTATCTCTATGACTTTAAGTACAGAATAATGTGGCCATAACAACAGAACATTCCTAGCAGCAATGCCTGATAAAAGTCAATAAAACCAGAAATAACCTAAGTGCCCAACAATGTTGTTTTTAGGTGCTGTCGAGTCATTTCTGACTCATAGCAACACGATGCACAACAGAACAAAACACTGCCTGGTCCTGGGCCATCCTCACCAACTGTTATGTTTGAGCCCACTTTTGCAGTCACTGCGTCAATCCATTTCCTTAGGGGTCTTCCGCCTTTTCGCTGACCTTCCGTTTTTCCAAGCATGATGTCCTTCTCCAGGGATTAGGGCTTTCTGATAACATGTCCAATGCGTGTAAAGATGAAGTCTTGCCATCCTTGCTTCTAAAAGGCATTCTGGCTGTACTTCTTCCAACACAGACTTGCTTGTTCTTTTGGCAATTGGTGGTACATGCAACATTCTTCACCAACACCATAATTCAAGTGGATGAGTTCTTCTATTCTTCCGTATTCATTGTCCAGCTCTCATATGCATAGGAGGTTATTGAAAATACCATGATTTGGGTCAGGCGCACCTTAGTCCTTACACTGACATCTTTGCTTTTCAACACTTTAAAGAGGGCGTGTGCAGCAGATTTGCCCAATGCAATACATAGTTTGATTTCTAGACTGCTGCTTCCATGAGCACTGATTGTGGCTCTAAGTAAAATAAGTGCCCAACAATGTTGTTGTTAAGTGCCACTGAGTCAGTTCTCACTCACAGTGACCCTGTCAGGGTTTCCAAGGAGCAGTGGGTGGGTTTGAACCATCAACCTTGCAGCTTGGCAGTCCAGTACTTATCCTACAGTGCCACACCAGGACTCTGAAATAGTAAGCTAAATAAACAAGGTGATAACATACTGGAATAGTATGTTGTTGTGAAGTGCTGGAGAGTTGGTTCCAACTCATAGTGCCCCTGTATAGATTTCCGAGGAGTGGCTGGTAAGTTTGAAATGCCAACCTTTCAGTCCAGCGCATTAACCGACAGTGCCACATATAGCCATTCAATATGCTGTCACAGAGGTGTGCTGAATGCCATAGATAAAGTGAATTAGGGACATACATGCTATGTCCAATAGGACTCCATTTTTATCAATATGCCCTGACAAAGGACTAGTGGTGGTGTGCTTGTTCTGACTCATACAGACCACGCTGTACAGAGTTTTCGAGGCTGTAAATCTTTCCGGGAGCAGAAAGCCTCATCTTCGTCCAGCAGAGTGACTGGTAGATTTTGCACTACTGACCTTGTGGTTAACAGCCCAGCTCATAATCCACTATGCTATGATAAAGGACTTGTTGTGTGCTGTGGAGTGGGTTCTGACTCATAGCAACCCTATACAGGGTTTCTGAGGCTGTAAATCTTATGGGAGCAGAAAGCCTCATCTTTCTCCTGCGGAACAGCTGGTAGTTTCGAACTGCTGACCGGTTCGCAGCCTGATTCGTAACCACTACGCTCTATCAAAATACAGATGGTGGGATTATCAGTTGTATCTCCTTTAGTCTATTCTCCAATATTCTGTGACAAAGATATATCCTGTTGGTAATCTATTTTTTGACATGACAATATACAAAATCCCTGCTCTAGGATCAACAATATCTCATTCACTTAATCCAACTATATAGCATTCCAACTGCCTTTGAGTGGACCTTTTGGTTAGCTGCTCACTGTTTAACCAATGTACCACCAGGCTCCTTAGTATAGATATAATGTGATGACAAGAGTTCCTTATGTCTTTTAGTCTTGGTTCTTTGGAAAAACAGACTGAGAGATTTTCGTCTTTAGCCCAGAGGAGTTCCCTCTGCCCTAGTTTTCTAGCTTAGAGGGTTTGTTACTTTTGTCCAGGTTGACTGATGTTTCCTAAGCAAACTGTGAGCCGCTTGACTTTCTGTCAAGTTATAGGGTCCCTAAGGAGCCTGGTGGAGTTCTGGTGTGGCGCTGTGGACTAATGCGTCAGACTGCAAAGTCAGTTTGAACAGCAAGGTTGCTGGTTTAAGCGCACCAGTCGCTCCTCGGAAACCCTATACAAGATGGCTATGGGTCATAACCGACTTGACGGCATTTAACAACAAGTAAATGAAGTGTCTGCGGCCTCAGTAGAGGCAACTCGTCAGTTTAAGAAACTGACCACGTATTGCATACATTGTTGTTGTTGTTAAGTGCTGTTGAGTCGATAGCAACCCTGTATAGGGTTTCCAAAGAGCTGCTGGTGAGCTTGAATCGCCAACCTTGCAGTTCAACCGACTTTGGAGTCTGACGCATTAGCCCACAGCGCCACACCAGAAGTCTGTGGAAAAATTCTAAAGATTTCAATTTCATTTTTCCACGAACTTTTGGAAGCCCTCTGGTATATGCAGTCAGCCCCATCCATGGAGGGTCAGACAGAAAGGAACGGGAAGACAGTAAGCAGAAAGGCAGCAGAAAGAGGGAAAAGCAGAGAGGCGAGGCAAGAACCCGCCTACCTCTTAAGAGTTCAAGGGCTCTTAACACTGAAGGCATCTACAGGTCTGAAGGGGCCTAGTGGAAGAAGCTGTGGTGACAGGTGTCAATGGCAATAGGAGCCTGTCCTGAGGTGGCTGAGGGGAGATCTATCCTGAGGGGCCGAGGGGAGCCATACTCCACTGAGAAGAGTGCAGAGCTGGTCTGCACCGATCCTGATGCCATGCTGTACCCTGTTGCTTAATAGACCACTGAACTCTATGTATGGTCTGAGTTCCCTGTGGTCACTCTAGTGGATTACAGAATCCAGAAGAGAAGTGGGGAGTGACTTGGACGGGACAGTGTCAGGTGAAAGAGTTGGGGAGTCAAGGCATGTCTGACCTTCCCCTCCTGGGACTCAGCTCTGAGCCCATCTTGGTCATTATCCCCCCTGAAGTTCGCCAAGTTCTGATGCCATCTGACAGTTTGACAGTTTGACAGCTTACTTTGACATTCCTGCCACGAATCATACTGCCAGGGCAGAGGTGCTCTGAGCCCCCCCCCCCCCCCCGCCCCACACACACACACACTCTGCTCAGGGCCCAGAGAACTTGGAGATGGAGGCTGGCTGCTCCAGCCCTGGGAGAAAGGGTATTATGGAGCAAATTGTGCCCCACCCACCCAAAAGAATAGATGTTGGGATCCTATAGCCCCTATATTAACAACAACAACAACTCTGTTATGATCAGGTGGATTCTGACTCACGGCTACCCTGTGTGTGAAAGAACTGAGCACCCTAGGGTTTTCTTGGCTGTCATCTTTACAGAAGGAGATCACCAAGGACTTTCTTCCACAGAACTTCTGGGTGGGTTCAAATTGCCAACATTTAGATTAGCAACCAATCACAAACTACTCGTACCATCCACACTCCTTCTTAACCACCATACCTACAAATGTAATTATCTTATATCGAATGCAGTATAATCTAGTGGAACGTAATCCATCCAGTGTAGCGTGGATCTGAAGCCCAATTACTTCTGCTTTATGTAAAGAACAGAACTGACACAGGGTCATGCACACACGTGCACACACGTGCACACACACACAGAGGAAGACAGATGTCACGTGAGGACCATCTACAAGTCAATGGACCCAGGAATGCCTAAGACTATTAACAAAGAAGGATTTGAAGCCAACACCCTGGTTTGGACATTTCACCTTGGTAACTGTGAGGAAAGAAATGTCTATTTTTAAATATCATCCACTTGTGCTGGCCGCATGAAGGAATTGAGTCCAAGTGGGAGGGCCACCCTTGTGCTGGGCTTTCAAGGACACCCTGGACTGATCAGGGTGGATACTTGCGGGGACACAGTACTTAGCTATTACACCCTACATATGCTCTGGGTCTCGGGCGAGGAATGGGTCCCCACAGGATGGAGGCTGAGGGCAAGGGACAGAGGGAGGGAGAGACGGAAGAAGGTAGTGTCCAGAACCTGGAGAGCTTACAGGCACAGAGCACCTACTTTGGAATTTGAGAGATCGGGGTTCAAATCCCAGCAGCACACCTTGGCTAGCTGGGTGGACTTAGGTCAGGGGCTTCTCTCTGAGATCCAGATTTCTCATTTGCAAAACGGGGACAAGAAACGATTGCTGTGAGGAATAGAGGACATAGTGTTTGCCGGTAGTCACATAGCAGACAATGGTAATGGTAATTGTTGTTGTTAAGTGCCGTCGAGTCGGTTCCGACCCATAGCGACCCTGTACAGGGTTTCCAAGGGTGTAAATCTTTACGGGAGTAGAAAGCCTCATCTTTCTCCCGCGGAGCAGCTGGTAGTTTCGAACCGCTGACCTTGCAGTTCACAGCCCGAGTCGTAACCACTACGCTACCAGAGAATTAGGGTGGTGAATTATTCCAGTAACAGCAATATCAACCCTGAGATAATAGTAACAAGAGGAATTGTTGTTGTTGAGTGCCATCGAGTCAGTTCCGACCCATAGCGACCCTGTACAGGGTTTCCGAGGGTGTAAATCTTTACGGGAGTAGAAAGCCTCATCTTTCTCCCGCGGAGCAGCTGGTAGTTTCGAACCGCTGACCTTGCAGTTCACAGCCCGAGTCGTAACCACTACGCTACCAGAGAATTAGGGTGGTGAATTATTCCAGTAACAGCAATATCAACCCTGAGATAATAGCAACAAGAGGAATAGCAGTAGTCAAAACAGCAGCACCTACAATGTATTCGGTGGTGCAAAAGGTTGGTTGCCCACCAAAATGTTTGCAGGTTCAAGTCCAACCAGGGGTGCCTAGAAATCGCCTTCCAAAAAATCAGCCGTTGAGAACCGTGTGGGACACAGTTTCACTCTGACACACGTGAGGTCGTCATGAGTGGGTGTGGATTCAACAGCAACTGGTCAACTTGTGTTTGATGCTACAATTACCTAGGAGGTAGGTTGGTTACACCTCTGAGTTACTGATGAGAAGACAGACAAAGGCAAAGAAAAGGAAGTCGCTTGCCCCAGGGCATACGGAAGTGGTGTTGCTGGGATTCAAAGCCAGCCAGCCTATGCTATGAAACTGTTCTTACCACCACCTGCCTACAAAAGTAATAAAATCCAAAAGCCAAACGCATTGCCACTGAGGAGGGGTTTCTGTCCATCTTTACGGGAGCAGACTGCCTCATGTTCCTCCTGTGATATGGCTACTAGGTTCAAACCACCAGTCTTTCAGTTAGCAGCCAAGTGCTTACCCAATGTTTCAGCAGGGCTCCTGGTACCACTCCTAAGCCAGAACCAAACCCACTGCCCTTGAGTTGATTCTGACTCACAGTGACCCAAAAGGGCAGAGTAGCTCCACTGCATTTTCGAGGCTCTCAATCTGTAGGGAAGCAGACTGCATCATCTTTCTCCTGTGGTGCAGCTGGTGGGTTTGAACCGCCACCTTGAAGGGAGCAGCCCAGAGCACTGTTTGCTGATTCTCCCAGAAAAGACAGGTGTTCCCATTTTTCAGATACTGACCCTGAAGCTCAGAGAACAACAGCCACTGGTTCAATCCCATAGAGATAAGAGCTGGGTGATCAAGTTGGAGATTGAACTCTTAACCAGACCCCACACAGATCTGCATTGTTACTGAGGAGACGGAGGCTCAGAGAGGTACAGTAGCTTGCCCCTGGCCACACAGCCCGGGCAGGCGCCAGGCAGCAGCACTGGGGGCACCACTCACTTGGACAGGGAGACACCACCCGGCTTGCCGATGAGATCTTCATGGTGCAGCACAGCGTCGCTCCAGGCGATGCCCAGGAAGTTGAGGATGAGCTTAAGGGAACGCCGGGGGTGCAGCACCAGCTGCTCATAGTATACGGGCAGGCACTTGCTCCTGCCCACTTCCAGGCACTGGGCATACATCACCTCGATGGCCTTGTTCCACTTGGTGAGGCAGTCGCGGTAGCTGCTGAGGTCGAAGCCGGCGATGGTGACCTTGCGGGTGATCATGGAGTGGACGGAAGCCCGGCCGTCCCGCACCATCAGCAGGAACTTGGAGTTGGGGAAGAGGCGGGACAGGTAGACGGAGGACTTGAGCGTGAAGGGGTCCTTGTTGCATAGCACGCGGGCCGGCTCACCGTGCTTGGCGATCACCTCCAGGATGAAGGCCTGCATGGCGGCATCTAGCACCTCGTCCGTCACGCCCGCCTCGTCCAGACGCAGTTTCTCTCGGCCTGACTTGGACCAGGCCTGGCGCATGGCCAGCACGCGGGGGATAATGCGGGTCTCCTCGCCGCAGCGCACCTCGGGGTGAGCATCCAGCATGGCACGCATTAGCGTGGTGCCGCTGCGGGGCACGCCGCCCACGAAGATGAGCGGCATGGCCTTGCCGTAGCGGTACTCCACATGGTTCGTGCCCACCATCATCAGCTCCTCCTGCTCTGGCCTCATGGTCCGCCGGGGGCCCCGCGGGCCCGCCAGCACCTCCCGGCACTCCAGCACCTGCTGGCCCAGCTGGACCGCCAACACCAGGGCCAGGGCGCAGCCAGCTGCCAGCAGCAGCCTCCGCACCGACAGGCGCATGCTAGGCCGGGGGTGAGGCAGGCCCAGCTTGGGGGCCTGTTTCAGCAACTGCTCAGTGGGTGGCCGGCTGGGCTCACATCTGGGGAGAGAGAGACACACAAGGTCAAGCAGGCCTGTGGGCGAGTACAGCGTGGACGGTAGCAGCAGGGTCTCTGAACCAGAGAGCTCTGAGGCTGGGAGGGCTGGGGTTCAGATCCCATCTTGCCACTGCCCACTGGGAGGCCCTGGCTGGTGCCCCCCAGCTTCCTTGCCACCAAGTCGGTTCCAACTCAACGACCCTGTGTGTGCATCAGAGACCGGCTCCCTAGAGCTCCCAGGCTGTGATTCACTGCAGCCCCTACCAGCAGCCTTCCAGGGTTTTTGAGACTATAATCTTTAGAGCGCAGACTGCCTCTTCTTCCTCCTGTGGAGCTGCTGGTGGGTTTGAACCACCAAGCTTCCGATTACAGGTGAGTGTCTAACCCTTGTGTCACCAGCACCTTGTCCTTAAGAGCGTGAAAACAAACCACACCCCACAGCCATCAAGTCGATTCAGATTCACAGTGGCCCTGCAAGACAGCCTAGAACCACTCCTTAGAATTTCCGAAGCTGCCAGTCTTCACGGGAGAGGACAGCCTCATCTCTCTCCTATGGAGCGGCTGGTGGGTTCGAACCATCAGTCTTGAGGTTAGTAGTCCAATGCTTAACCCTCAGCACCCCCAGGGCTCCTTCCATTTTGAACAGTGGATGGGAAATAGTCAGATGAAGATGGGAGAGAAGGATGTTCCCAGCAAGGCCAACAAGACTCTAGTTCAGAGCTAGCCTGATTCACCCAAGCGCTAGGGCTCTCGGGGGTGGGGGGGCCCTTGTAGGAAATAAACAGCCAAGTCAGGCCAGGAGGTGGGGCGGGAACTGTGGCGGCCCTAGCACTTCCTGACCTGGCTCTTCGAGCTTCACTTCCCCCTCTTTGCCACAGTTTCCTCAGCAGAAAAAATGGGGTGGGGCCACTAGCCTCACAAGGCGGCAGTGAGGGCTCTGAGAAGCAAAGATAAGGCAGACAGGGATACTAGCTGGGGTCACTGGCCGAGGTCGCTCTGAGTATCAGTTAGCTGCCAAGGATGCTCCGCATGGAAACATGTCGAGGTGTCAATTGTGGTGACCTCATGTGTAAACATGTGCTCTAGAGGATTTCAATGTTTGAACCTTTTGAAAGCAGATAGCCAAGGCTTTCTTCTGAGGTGCCTCTGAGTGGATCCAAACCACTAACCTTTTGGTTAGTGGTCTAGTGCTTAATTGTTTAATTAAGAACCTGAGTTTGGAAAATATCATTCCAGGATGACTCTGGTGGGTTGGGGGTGGGGGGCCGGACAGTACACAAAGCCACCCAGAAACCCACGGATCCTTCAAGCACTCCCTGGAATTCTTCCTTAGGACAGAAAAACATCACACCAAAACCAAACCCAATTCCAACTCACAGCAACCCTACAGGAGAGAGCAGAACTGCCCCAGAGGGTTTCCAATACTGTCAAGTTTTATCAGAGCAGATAAAGTCTCATCTTTCTCCTGAGGAGATGGGTTTGAGTCACTGACTCTTTGGTTAGCAGCCCAATGTTTAACCCACAGCACCACCAGGGATCCTAGAATTCTATTGGTTATCAGCTCAGCATTGATGATCAATCACACTTTAAATAAAATTAGTGCATTCGGTCCGCCTGCCTGGCATGCAGGAGTGAGTTGGGGAATGGAGCTTTTGGGGAATGGAGGTGAGTGGGTTGAAGGAAACTGCTTCCAGGAAAGGGTGCATAGGACATGTGAGTGTGGACATATGTGTGTGGCTCTGTGGGAGGGGTCTATGAGCACGTGTGCATGTGTGTGTAGGTGTGTAGAAGGGCTGTGCAGAGAGGGGATGGATCTGAGGGTATGGACAAGACTGTGTCTGTGTGGATATGTGTGTGTATGTGCGTTGGGGTATGTGTGAGGACAGATGAAGGGGCTTCACAGAATTCATGGAAAAATTCCAAAACCTTTGAATTCCATTTTCCCATGAACTTTGTGAAGACCGCTTCTATGTGTGTGTATGTGTGTGTTGAAGTATGTGTGTCCATACATATGTGGGAGATTTGTGGGTGTGAGTCTGTATGGATGTGGATGTGTGTGTATTGTTAATAGAGGACTGAATTAAATTTTAACAAAATGACAGAAGGTTATTCTTACCATGATTTGCAAACTAGGGAAGCAGTGTCCACCCAAAGCTGAGACTGCCCCAGAAGAAAGAGGGTTTTGCGTAGACTTTCATAAGCCAAGTCAGTGCGGAAGCAGGTTATAAATAACCAGGCTCAGAACAAGAAGTTAGGGGATTGCTTTGGGAGCAGATTCATGTTTGATCAAGTGAACTAGGTATAGAACAAAACGTTATACCGCTCTCATGAGAGAGATTCATGTTTGATCAAGGCAACCCTTTTACATCTTTAAATGATTATCTTTGGGGGAAAGAACTACTTCTTCTACATGAAATAGTTTAATCACCTACCATCTGACAAGGTTCTGTGAAATGACTGTGGTGTTGAGGCCTAAGGTTAAGGCAGAGCACAGGATTATGGTTTGTGGACTCCCGCTTTCAGAGGTTCCAGTCAGCCTGAAATCAGAGATTTAATTCTGCTCTTAAGAAATGTCTGTGTGTGGGGGATATGTCGGTGTTCCTGTGTGTGTGCATATATGTGCATATGCATGAATGGGATGCATGTGTCTACATGCATATATGTCTGTGGGGGGATAGTACATGTCTGTGTTTCTGTTTGCATGAACGCACATGTGTATACACATGTGGGATTCTGTACATGTTTTGGAGTCCTGGTGTGGTGCTGTGGGCTAATGCGTCAGACTGCAAAGTCGTTTGAACTGCAAGGTCTGTGGTTCAAGCTCACCAGCTGCTGCTTGGAAACCCTATACAGGGTTGCTATGGGTTGGAATTGACTCAGCAGCACTTAACAACAACAACAAATATACATGTGGAGGAGTCCTGGTGTGGTGCTGTGGGTTAATGAGTCAGACTGCAAAGCCGTTTGAACTGCAAGGTTGGTGGTTCAAGCTCACCAGCTGCCCCTCAGAAACCCTATACAGGGCCGCTATGGGTCGGAACCGACTCTATGGCACTTAACAATAACAACATATACATGTGGAAAGGGCTCTGGTAGCACAGTGGTGACGAATCGGGCTGCAAACCGCTAGGGTCAGCAGTTTGAAACTACCAGCTGTTCCACCAGAGAAAGATGAGGCTTTCTGCTTTCAAAAAGATTAACAGCCTCGGAAACTCTATACAGGGTCGCTATGAGTCGGAACCGACTCCATGGCACATAACCACCACCATGTACATGTGGATGGTAACTGTGAGGTGTGTGCACACAAATGCATTTATGGGAGGTGTGTATTTGAGTGTGTAATGTGTCTCTGCATGTAACATGTGGGGTATGTGTGTGTCGGGGGGAGGTATGCATGCTGTGTTTGTAACATGTGAGAGGTATGTGTCTGTAAACGTATGGGAAATGTGTGCATGCATGTGTGGATGTGTGTGATGTATGCATTCATACATGTGTATGTAGGTGTGTGTAGGTGGTGGGCAATGTATGTCTGTAGGTGTGTGTGTGAGGTGTGCGTGTCTGTATGTGTACATGTGTGACTTCCTGGGAGAGGTTAAACAGAACAAGGAAATTGTTCTGAAATTACCAGTTTTGCCAACGGTGGGCCATGCATTTGATGAGAGTCCCTAGATGTCAAATGAAGTGCCTGGGTTGTGTGTTTTTGCAATTACTGAGCGCTTACTGGGTTACAGGGTTCCCATGCATGATCGGGGCCCTCACTACTCCCTCTGCAGTAGGAAAGCCTCACCCACCCGGCAGCTCAGAGAGATGCAGCAACCAGCCCAAGGTCACACAGCTTGGGAGGACAGGAGAATACAGCTCCAAGTGAGCTGGTCAGGTTTAAATTCTGCTTCTACCTGCTGGTGTTCTGCACAAGTGGTTTCACCTCTCTGAGTTTCTAGCTCCTCTAGAAAATGAGCTTAAGAGCTTTTCCTTAAGAAGCTACTGTGGATTTGAAGACCTTGTAGGTGAATAGTGGTAAGAATGCAAGGCCAAAGGGTTAGAACCTGAATTCATTCTGTGATCCAGGCACATCCCCTGCCCTCTCTAGACCGCAGCCTTGTCTACCCAATCACGCACAAAGTCTGACTTCCTGAGGGATCAGGAGGAGCAGAGAGCTGGCCTCTCCACACCGTGGGAACCCAGCTCTTTCTGGTACAGGATTTCCACCCTGCTGGGTAGACAGACAGGAGCGAGCTGGTTGGGGTCTTTGCTCAGCTGACAAAGACTCAGGGCATGGAGATGTCTGAGTCAGGCAGTCTCAAGAGGAACAGGGATTCCGCAGGGCACTTACCTCCCCTGGAAATGCTCATCTCTGAACTCCAGCCCTTGATCCTGTTCGCCAAGGCTGTCTGCTGTCAGACCCCTGCAGGGGCGAAAGATATGCTACATTAGAGTGGGAGCAGAGGGGTATCGCCCTGGGGTGCTGTCAACAGTTAATGCGACCGTTGCTAACAAAGACCACTCAGAGCCACCTCAGAGCACAGGCCTTGTGATACAACACCACACAATCAGCCCTTGAGAACCCGATGGAGTGCAGCTCCGGACACATGTAGGGATACATGTATGAATCTGAGTGGACTTGATGGCAACAGGTAAATCTAGATTTCAGCAGAATCTCTGGACTTAGGAGCCCTAGTGGCGTAGCAGGCTAGGCATTGGGCTGCTAACCTCAAGGTCAGTGGTTCAAATCCACCAGCTGCTCCACAGGAGACAGATGAGGCTGTCTGCTCCCATAAAGATTGACAGTCTCGGAAACTGTAGGGAAGAGTTCTCCTCTGCCTCATGGAGTCACTAGTAAGAATTGACTCGACAGCAGTAGGTTTAAGTTTTCCAAACTAAGAGGAACTAAGAAGAAAGAGCTGGCAATCTATGTCTGAAAATCAATCAGTGAAAACCTTATGGATCACAAAAGTCTGATGCAGAACTCATTGTGGGATGGTGCAGGGTGGGCCAGCATTTCTTCCAGTTGCGCCTGGGATTGCCAAATACAAGGAAGTGAGTACAATAAATCCCAGATGGAGAGGGTGCCCAGGTGTAACCACAGCAACCAGCCCCCTACTCCCCGCCCCTCTCAAGCTACAGGGGCATGGGCAGCGATGGGGCTGTCCTCTTGGGTTTCAGGAGCTGCTTGCAGAACAAAGAAAACCAATTAGGAACAGGGCACTTGAAGCTTTTCTAGAGGTGGGATGGCTTGGACCCAGCTGTACCCAGGCAGCTCTTGAAATGCCTGCCAGCCAGGCAGCTTCCACACCCCCGGGCCTGGCCCTTCCTCCTTCAAGAAACACATGCCCTTTGAAGGTGACGACATGGGGCTGCGGGACCCTGGGTAACTCTCAGCCTCCCGTACAACATGGATACAAGAGTCACAGGGCACAGTTTATATTTAAATGATAAAGCAAGCCGAAACTCACTGTACCGAGTCGATTCTGACTCTGACCCTAGGGGAAAGAGTACAACTGTTTCCGAAGGTTTGCAAAACTGTTGGTCTTTATGGGCGCACACAGCCTTATCCTTCTCCTGTGGAGTGGCTAGAAGGCTTGAACCACTGACCATTTAGTTAGCAGTTGAGCGCTTAACCACTGCACTACCAGGGCTCCTCAAAGACTAACCATAAGTACAGAATATAATTTCATTGTTGAAAGGTAAGAGGAATGAGGCAGATGACAAGTGCTGACATGGAATGATCACCAAGATACACTGTCAAGTGGATACAACCCAACTCTCACTGTGTCTGAGTGCACTGCGGCTCACTGTGACCCTGTAGGGTCGAGGAGAACTGCCCCATGAGGTTTCCCAGATGGTCAATCTTCATGGAAGCACAAGGCCTCATCTTTCTCTCTCAGAGCGTTTGAAATGCCAACTTTTTGGTTAGCAACTCAACACTTAACCCTCCGTGACACCTAACCCCTTACACATTAAACAGAAATAAAAGCTAAAATCCCATTCCTCAATTCCACTAGTTACATTTCACATGCCCAGGGGCCCCATGGCTTCTGTACTGGCCAGTGCAGAGCTAGAATGGGCAGGAAAACTGGTCCTCAGGCCAACACCGAGTCAGGGCCTGGCTTTGTATGGCTTTCAAAGCAAGAATGATTATGTACATTTTAGGCTTTGTCACAAAAAAGAATATATAACAAAGACCATATACTATAAGAGTGGGTTTCAAAAAGTTCATAGAAAAATGGAATTAAAAGATAATGGGCTCATGTAAACTATCATATAATTCACAATAAAACATTTAAAAAAAACAAAGATAATGGAGTTTTCCCATGAGTTTTTTTTTTTTTTTTTTAAATGTTTTATTGTGAATTATGTGATAGTTTACATGGGAGAACATTAGTTTTACATTCATTCTATCATATATCGTCTCATTGCCATGGTTACAATCTCCTCCATGCAATCCTTCCCCTGTACCCCCCAGGTCTTCAGCACACAGTCGCTCTCCCTCTCTGGATCTAAAGTCTCCAGCTGCTCCATAGCTCCATGTCATCATCTCTGCCTCCATTTAAGGCATCACTGCTTCTCTGGGTAGGGTCCCGCTCTCTGCTCTTCTCCCTTGATGGTCCTAGGGACCTCCGCTCCTAGACTGAAATCACTCCCCTCCTTGCTATAAAACATCCACCTTTACATTTCAGAACCTCACAAACAGTCCTGATAACAATTATTCACTATTGTATCACAAGAGACCCGTCTGCATTTCATTGCATCAGCCCCGCCTAGTCAGATTGAATGCTACTCACTGGAGATTCTACCTTCCTCCAGGCCCTCTGGATCTAGGTTCCCTCTTGAAAGCTTGTAAGCCAGTCACTTCTTGCCTTTGTAGCCCCCCACCCCCCATTTTGGGTAGCCAATGTCCAAGTTGCCCATCCCTGTCTACTCTGTGTATGGAGGGGGTGGGAATGATTCTTGCTGTTAGGACTTGTTCCCTCTTTTGAGCTACTGCTTCCATAGGTGTAGGTCAAGTTCATCAAATTGTATGAGAATACTTTTTTTTTTTTTCCTCTTCTTTTTACTTTTGGTTGAGCTCTGATCATCCAGTCACTGAAGCCAGGATAAGTGGGTATTATCTGCAAGTGTGGGTGTTCTTATGCATATGCCCTCTCTTCTTATCAGCTGGACGCTTCACTCTCCACTCTAGTCCTCTGTGGCTATGTCACTGACTCTGGGCCCAAGAGTCCCCAGGTCTTGCCACACTGCTGGCTAACCAGGTCTTCACTCAGGTTCACAGAAGTCTATTGAACGTTGTAGGGCTTAGCTCACTGCTTCCTTCCTGTTTTTCCCTCACTTCCCCTTATCGGTGTACAATCACAGCGTGTAATCCCATTGAGTCTTAGTCTTGGAAGGGGGTTTGCACTGAGGGGACCCGACCACTTGCCTTGATGTTTCCTGGGCAAGCAAGTTGCTTGTTCTTATAGTAACAGTCGGTCTGCCTATGTTGTTTTATATTTTTCCTGTAGGTCTTTCTTTCAAGAAGCATCTTCTGTTCTTCTAGCCACTCCAGGTTGGTCTGCTTGTCCTTTCAAGTGGGAATTTCCCATCTCTGGAGATCTGGATGTGGTTCAGGCTTCCACCTATAGTCTTATGTATTGCAGAGGCTCCACAGGAAGCCTCCTTCACTGGGCACGTTGTAGCCCCATTTTAGGTATTCCAATCAGTTATAGGCAGAAGACGGACTTACAAGCTTTCTATGGTGATGCTTTTTTGCTATTCCTTTCTCTCCCCCTCCAGTGTCTATTTTATAATATAATGCAAGGAAAACCAAGATTCAAAAGACAGCCAAGCATCTTAATATTATTCCCCCCTTTTCCACATTCCAACCATGGCTCGATCTCTGTATCCCAGAACCCTGTAGTTCCCAGGTTGTGCATATATCATTATTTACCTCTGTCTCACTTAGCCCATTGAGACCTGTCTAATTGTTCTCCCATCCCATGAGGTTTTTGAAGGCCCCTCACTTGTGTCTGGTCCTATGACCACTGAGTTAATTACGACTCAAAGCGACTAGACCTGCTCAAAGGACAGAATAGACCCGCCCACAGGGTTTCTGAAACTGTCAATCTTTACAGGAGCAGACAGCCTCATCTTTCTCCCATAGAGCAGCTAGTGGGTTTGAACCATAGACCTTGTGGTTAGAAGCACAATGCTAAACCTACAGTGCTACCAGGGCTCCATCGTTAAACGAGAACCTAATTTGAGGTGCAAACTTTCACCAAGAAATCAGTAAAACATTAAAAAAATTAACGTATATTTCCAAATCAAAGGGGAAAAAAAAGGGTTGGGGCCCCATCTGGGGCAACAGAGCTACACCTCATAGTGGTGACATTCTAATGGAAGCCTGCAGGTGAGAAGATTAGCACTAGGTAAGAAACATTTGGAAGAAAATGCCCATGGTGGCAGGGAGATGTTCAACTAGGCGCCAAAGAAGGAGGCGACCTTCACACGGAGACTCACTTGAACTTTCCACGTCAGCGTGGCTTCTCCAAGCTCAGCAAATCAAGAGGTGCCCAGGGAAAGAGTGGCTGGGGGGGAGGGGGAGCCAGGGGGCTGTTAGCATGAAGTGGGCCACAGCACTGATAGTGACATGGTACCCAAGGGGTACCCTGTGGCCACCAGCCCCAGCTCAGCCAGTAAGCCCTCACCTGGGATACCAAGTTCCAAACATTCCATCACCATGGCTATCACCCACCTTGTAGGGCTGCCCTGTCCACCCCAGGCCTCCCAGCAGAGTTACCGGAACCAGAGCCTTACAACCTGCTCTGGAGGGAAACCAGCTGGGCCGAGCTTGCAGGGAGGATGGGGGATATGGGGCTTCTGATACTGACTGGGCAGATGAGACGGTGGATGAGGGTGGAAAGGGCAGGCAGGCTGATACTCAGTCGTCAATATGAGGGGGGCTTCTAAAAGTTCTATTCTCCCATGAACTGTTTGAAGCCCCCTTGGATCACAGCACACTGACTGAGCACTTACTGTGTGCCAAGTACTGACAGACAACTTCACATGGTGTCCACCCTCCACCCAGACAACCTGAAAACACAAACTCAGACCCAACAGGACTGAGTACAACTGTCTCCTACAGTTGCCGAGACTGTAAATCTTTATAGGAGCACACAGCCTCAACTGTCTCCCAGGGACTAGTTGGTGGGTTTGAACCAACAACCTTGAGATTAGCAGCCCAATGTTTAAGCCACTGTGCCACCAGGGCTCATTCACAATGCCTGAGTGATAGGGAAACTATATGAACACCATTTGACCCTCCCTTCTTAATGCTCTAAGGAGCCCTAGCGGCACATCCGGCTAAGCAGTGGACTGCTGACTGAAAGGTTGGCCGTTCAAACCCACCAACTGGGATGGGAAAAAGATGAGGCTGCCTGCTCCCATAAAGACAAACCTCTGTCCTACAGGGTCACTGTGCGTGGGAATCAACTTAACAGCAGCGGGTGCTTTTTATTATCTATCCATTTACTGGGGCTCAGAGAGGTGAAGCCATGAACCGGCCAGGAGGAAAACAATCTCTTTTACAATGGGGCACTCTGAATTTGGACTTTAGCCTCCTAACCTGAGAGAGAATAAATTTTTGTTTATTGAAGGCAAAAAAAAAAAAAAAAAAAAAAAGTTCATTGGAAAATTTCATTATCTTTTAATTCCATTTTTCATGGCCTTTTTGAAGGCCCTAGTATAACCTCAGCACTGCCAATGCTTGCCCCCCTAGATTCCATAGCTCTTATCCTAACTTACTTTGCATTGATACCCCAAACTTCCAAAGCAGGGTCCTGGCATACTGTCACTGCCCGCAATTAGTTGGAAGAGATCCATATTTGTGCCCATTCCAAAGAAAGGCGACCCAACAGTGGAAGAGGACTGCCAATGAGATGGACTGACATAACATTAGCAATGACTGTGAGACTAGCCCAGGACCGGGCAGTGTTTCATTGTGTTGTGCACAGGGTTGCTTTGAGTTGAAACCGTGTGGAAGACACCTAACAACAATAATCATATTTATTTTTTTGCCAGTCTTTATTTCCCACCCCCCTTTCCTTTTTATTGTGAATCGGATGAAGGTGTATAGAGCAAATTAGCTTTCCATTTGCCAATTCATACATTTTGTTTCATGTCCTCGGTTGCCATCCCCACAATGTAACATCACTCATCCCACTTCCTCCCTGTGTTTCGGGTTTCAATTCCTCTTCCTTTGCTAACCTTTCTGAACTTTGTCCTTGGGGCAGTGCTGCCCTTTTGATTTCAAATTGATCATTCTAAGGTGTGTGTACCTCCCCCGTGTTACTATTTGCCTCATGCTGTTGCTGTTAAGTTTCCACTCATAGTGACCCTGTGTAGGGTTTCGAGGAGCAGCTGGTAGGTTTGAACCTCTGACCTCACAGTCAGCAGTCCAGTGCTGATCCTACAGCACCACACCAGGAGTCCCTTATAGACCTGCCTAGTGCCTGCCTGAAAATTGAGCCATGGGGTTCAAGCTGTCATCTTTAGGGGAGCAGACCACCAGATCTTTTATCTTGTGGCACCACTGGTGGATTTGAACGGTAAAACTTTTGGTTAGCAGCCACGTGCTTAACAACCATTGCAATACCAGGGCTCCTTAAACCCTGTGAAGTAGGTACTGTTACTAGCCCCATTTTAGAGAAGAGGAAACTGAGGCTCAGAGAGGTGAAATGCCCGGAACTCAGGTCTGTCTGATGCTGGAACCCAAGTTCTTGATCGCTGTGGTAATTGGGGTTATGTGCCAACTTAGCTTGGCCATGATTCTCAATGGCTTTGCAATTATTGTGTGATGATTCTCTATTTTATGAGCTGAGGTGAGCAGCCAGTCGGCTGAGGGACAGTTTCCTTGGGGCTGTGGCCTGCATCCAATATATATGAATGTGCAGTGACTTGTCATCTTTGGACCCGTGGCTTTTGGGGCGTGAGCCAGCAACCTTCTCCTGACCTGTTGAGTGTGGGTGGATTTGTCAGCTCCTGCAACCATGTGAGTCACGCGAAACCTCCAGCTTGATGCCTAACCTGAGAATTTAGGACTTACTTGCCAGTTTCCACAACTGTGTGAGCCATTTCCTTGAAATAAATCTATATACAGTCATGCACCACATAACAGCTATTCAGGAAATATCAGACTGCATATACATCTGTGCATGTTATAAAGTTATAATAGAGTTCAGCAATCTGGATCTGAGAACAGGACGTGGTAGAAAACAAAAGCTTCCCAAACAGCACACATTATCCCGTAGTTGGGTTTATAAAAGCAACTGTGTGGCCAGGTACAATGGTATGGAATAGAACATATACAGCCTGTTGTTGTTGTTGTCAGGTGCCATCGAGTCGGAACTGACTCATAGCGACCCCAGGCACAGCAGAACGAAACAATGTCCCATCCTGGGCCAACCTCACTACCGCTGCC
>NW_006408646.1:1995207-2008947 GCF_000296735.1 Chrysochloris asiatica
ATCAAATCTGTTCTTTGGATTATCTCTAAATTCAGGAGGGATAAATTCAAGATCATATTTTGGCTCTCGTAGATTTGTTTTCATTTTCTTCAGCTTTAGTTTGAATTTGCATATCAGTAATTGATGGTCTGTTCCACAGTCTGCCCCTGGCCTTGTCTTCACTGATGATGAATATACAGCCTAGAATACATGTATCCTGATTTCAAGAGTAGAGATATCAGTTTGGGGACTAAGGTGCGCCTGACCCAAGATATGATATTTTCAGTAACTTCATATACCCATGTAAAAGTTGTACAATGAATAAGGAAGACCATAGTAGAATTGATGCATTTGAGTCATGATGTTGGAGAAGAATATTAAAAGTGCCATCAACTACCAGAATAACAAACCAATCTGTATTGGAAAAAGTAC
Organism: Chrysochloris asiatica; assembly: GCF_000296735.1. Taxonomy (NCBI): domain Eukaryota; kingdom Metazoa; phylum Chordata; class Mammalia; order Afrosoricida; family Chrysochloridae; genus Chrysochloris; species Chrysochloris asiatica. The sequence goes on from NW_006408646.1 coordinate 1,995,619, forward strand.
AGCCAGAATGCTCCTTAGAAGCCAGGATGGCCAGACTTTGTCTCTCATATTTTGGACCTATTACTATGAGGGATCTGTCCCTGGAGAAAGACATCATACTTGGTAAAGTAGAGAGTTAGTGAAAAAGAGGAAGACCCCCAATGAGAAGGATTGACACAGTGACATCAGTAATAAGATCAAGTGTAACAATGGTGAGGATGGCGCAGGACCAGGCGCTGTTTAATTATGTTGCACATTGGGTGATGATGAATTGGAGCTAACTCGATGGCCCCTAACTATACCACCACATATGTCTTGATAGTCATTATGTATGCACTATCCTGGGCTTTCTACCTAAAAAGCTCACCATGTGACAGGATATCCTTTCATCTAGGCAGCAGCATCCTGTTGTGTGTGTCTCTGGAGTGTCCTCTCCATTTAATTTTATTTTGAAAATATCACTGCAAAGTGCATCATGGTTGTCAGAACAACTGCTGGTGACAACAACAGCAAGAGGCAAGGAGACGTATCAAATTGGAAGACGGAAAACCAGTGAATGGTACTGCTTGCCATTTTGGCTGTCGTACTCAGTACTCAAAAGGATCTCTCAAAAGCAACGAAAAGAGTCTCCAAGCTGTTAACGGATTGGCTCCACTGAAAGCTACAAGGTTAATGAACATGTGAGAGGGACCTATATCAGCTATGGAGAAATTGTGTGACTCGAAAACCAGACAAAAGGGAATCCCTGTCTGTATACTGAGAATGAGTACTTAGGCATGTTGTTTGTTCAAATGCTTAAAGAAAGAGCAGAACTAGTCTATGAGACAGCGTCCAAACTGCATAATGTCCTATTGCTCTGAACATATCATGATGCGTGACATACATATTTCTCTGTTTTTGCTCCTCCATAGAACTCAGCCTAAGAGAACCATTTCCCCAAATTCCTGCCTGCCCAATCCACAAAATGGGGAAGACGCTTAACTGAGGTCACACAACTGTTCAGGGCAATGATTGACTCGGTTTCCTGGCCCCGTCTCCCAGCCTGGTCCCCAGTGCACGGAACAGTCCTAGCTCTGGGCTTCCTGCTCAGGATACATGGGCTCCTCCTGGGTAAATGATGGGAAAGAGCCAGTGTGATGTAGTAGGGGCTTCCTGTACCTGCCACACATACACAACCCATCCATTGCCCTCTGCTGAGAAGATGCCCACATTAGGGGGATGGGCACTGGATTAGAAACCCCACAGGCCCGGCTACAAGTTCTGGTTCTGCTGATTGCTTGCAGTCTAGCCTGCTGTTGGTAAAGGATAGTGAGTGTACCATGGAGGAATGAAGAAATCTGTACTGAAGAAAGTACAGCCCGAATGCTCCTTAGAAGCTACAATGAGGAGACTTCATCTCCCTTACTTTAGACAAGTGATTGGGAGGGATCAGTCCCTGAAGAAGGACCTCATGCTTGGGAAAGTACAGGGTCAGTGGAAAAGAGCAAGACCCTCAAAGAGACAGACTGACACAGGGGCAGCAACAATGGGCTCAATGAAACCCCCGTAAACCACAATGGTCTGAGTCCTTGGTGCGTGAGTTGGGGGTGAACTTGATGGTAGCTAACAACAATGTTTTTGTTTGAGAGAGCAGGACACACAAAGAGCTCCCCAAGAGGGATAGTGACCCCAAACCATGAAGCCCCAGATACCCTCCTGACTGCCCGAGTGGTCCAGACATCACACCCCTTCCCAATAAAGTCCAGTCACTGAATCTGTGGCCTTTAGGGAAGATGGTCAGGAGGACAGTCAGATGGAAACCCAGACCAGCAAGGGGAGTCTCCAGGCCCAGACCCAAAGAAAATGGGTTCTAATCCACTGTCAAAGCACCCAGCACCCCACACCCAGCACTGAGGACTACAGCCTAGCTGTGGCATATGTAGAAGCATTCTCGGCCCTGGAGTGGCACTGTGGGTTAATGCGCTGGACTGCAAAGTCGGTGTGAACCACGAAGTTGGTGGTTCAAGCTCACCAGCTACTCCCCAGAAACCCTATACAGAGTCACTATGGGTTGGGACTGAATCGTCGGCACTTAACAACAACAATAATATATATATATACACACACACACACATATATATGCACACACAACAAATACATATATATACAACAACAAATTTCCATTGGTTTTCCCACCCGTTTAGTTCACGTGCCTATGTGATTCATAGGGTTTTTTCAGGGGCTGGTTTTCAGCAGTAGACCACCAGGCCTTTCTTCATAGTCTGTCTTAGTCTGGCAGCTCTGCGGACACCTGTTAAGCATCACAGCAACACACAAGTCTCCACTGAGAAGAAGGTAGTGGCGGTGCATGGGGTGCATTGGCTGGGAATTGAACCCAGGTCTCTGGCTTGGGAGGTAAGAATGCTACCACTGAGGCAGCCTTGCAGCTTCTCTTAATTGATCTTCCTTCTTCAAACAACCAGCTATCTCCATCTGCCTCAAAGACACATGGCATATGACACACAGAGACACAGAGACAAAGGCAGGGCAGCTGTATCTAGCTTCACCACCTGGGGCAGGTTAACTGCAGTAGCTTTCATTTGCGTCTGCAGACTAAGGCAGAAGTGCCTATCTCGAGGGTTGCTGTAATGACTGGAAAAGTCTAGGGCTTTGAGCAGGAAGAGTTGAGTACATATAACTGCTACTTTATTATCTAACAAATCTGTCTTGCAAACAGTACAACCAGAATGTTCCTTCATCTCACTTACTTTAGACATGTTATCAGGAGAAATCATTCCCTGGAGAAAACATCATGCTTGGTAAAGTGGAGGGTCAGTGAAAATGAGGAAGACCCTCACAGTGGCTGCAACAATAGGTTCAAACACAGCAATAATTGTGAAGAAGGCGCAGGACTGGGCAGTGCTCTGTCCTGTTGACTATGAGGCCACTGTGAGTGGGAACCAACTCAGCGGCAGCTAACAACAGCAACAACTCTATCATCATCATCTCTAAGTCCAACACTCATCTATCAGTTTGTCGTGCTGTGGTGGCTTGTGTGTTGCTATGATGCTGGAAGCTGTGCCATGTGTATTTGAAATGCCAGCAGGGTCACCCATGGTGGACAGGTTTCAGATGAGCTTCTAGATGAAGACAGACTAGGAAGAAGAAGAGACAAACTACTTCTGAATATTTAGTCACTGAAAACCTTATGAATAGCAGGGGAACAGTCAGCATCAGAATACCGAATATTGAAACATGATGAAAAGCACCAGAATACTGTCAGATATAGTGTTGGAAGATGGACCCTCAGGTTGGAAGGCACTCAAAATATGACTGGGGAAGAGCGGCCTCCTCAAAGTAGAGTTGATCATGATGATATGAATGGAGTAAAGCCTTTGAGACCTTCATTTGCTGATGGGGCACAACTCAAAATGAAGAGAAACAGCTGTAAACATCCATTAATAACTGGAACATGGTATGTACAAATTATGAATCTAGGAAAACTGGAAACTGTCAAAAGTGAAATGCAATACAAAAACATCGATATCCTAGACATTAGTGAGCTGAAATGGGCTGGTATTGGCCATTTTAAATCTGACAATCACATGGTTTACTATGTCGGAAGAATGACAAACTAAAAGGAATGGTGTCGCATTCATCATCAAAAAGAACATTTCAAGATATATCTTGAAATCCATGATACGATAATATGCATACACCTTCAGGGAAGACCCGTTAAGAACACTACTATTCAAATTTACATACTGGCCACTAAAGCCAGTATGTAATGATGAAACTGAAGAATTTTACCATCTTCTTCAGTCTGAAATTGATCAGACATGCAATCAACATTCACTGATAATTCCAGTGATTGGAATGCAAAGGTTGGAAACAAAGATGAGTCAGTTGTTGGAAAATATGGCCTTGGTGACAGAAATGATGCTGGAGATCACATGATAGAATTTTGCAAGAGCAATGATTTCATTGCAAATGCCTTTTTAAAACAAAATAAAAGATGATTATACACACGGACCTCACCAGATAGAATGCACAGAAATCAAACTGACTACTTCTGTGGAAAGAGATGGGGGAAAAGCTCCATATCATCAGCCAAACCAAGGTCAGGGGCAGACAGTGGAACACACCATCAGTTGCTTGTATGCAAGTTCAGGCTGAAGCTAAAGAAATTTAAAACAAGTGCACAAGAGTCAAAATATGGTCTTGAACATATCCCACCTGAATTTAGAGATGAATCAGACACTAAAGACCACAGACAGGAAGGGTTGTGGGATGACATCAAGGATATCATACAGGAAGAAAGCAAAAAGTCATTAGGAAGACAAGGTAGAAGGAAAAGATCAAAATGGATGTCAGAAGAGACTGTAACTTGTTCTCCAGTATAGAGATGCTAAAGCAAATGGAAGAAATGAAGAGGTCCAAGAACTGAACAGAAAATTTCAAAGCTCAGTTCAAGAAGACAAAGTCAAGTATTATCACAAGATATGCAAAGACCTAGAGTTAAACCAAAAGGGAAGAACACGTTCAGCATTTCTCAAGCTAAGGGAACTAAAAAAACTCAAGCCCTGACTTGAAATATTAAAGGATTCTAAGGACCTCTGGCAGTGTAGTGGTTACAAGTCGGACTGCTAACCTAAAAGTCAGCAGAGTTGCTGTACCAAAAAGAAATGGTACATTTCAAGAGGTAGCATATAATCCAGAGCCAATGATCCTGAAGGAAGAAGTCCAAGATGTATTAGAAGGCATTGGCAAAGAAACAAGGCACCGTGAATTGATGGAATACAAATGGAAATATTTCAACAAAATGAAGTGGCTGGAGGCACTGGAGGCACTCCCTCATCTATGCTAAGAAATTGGGAAGACAGTTACCTGGCCAACTGACTGGAAGAGATCCATGTTTGTGTCCATTCACCAGACAAAATTCTTAATATTCCATGAAAGTAAAATTTTGCTAAAGATAATGCAAAAAAGGCAGCAATCATACATTGACAGAGAACGTCCACAGGTTTCAAGCTTCCAGAGGAAGACTCAGAAGGGGACGTGGAACTGGGGACATCACTGTTGATATCAGATGGATCTTAGCTGAAAGTAGCGAATACCAGAAAGGTGTTTACCCGTGCTTTACTGACTATGCAAAGGCTTTCAACTGTGTGGATCATGACAAGCTATGGACAAATTGTGAAGTATGAGTATTCTGGAACACTTAATTGTGCTCATGGGGAACCTGCACATAGACCAAGAGGCAATGGTTGGAATAGAACAAGGGAACACTGAATGGTTTACATTAGGAAAGGTGTGCACCAGGGTTGTATTCTTTCACCAAACTTATTCAATCTGTATGCTGAGCAAATAATTTGAGAAGCTGGTTTCTAGGAAGAAAAACTTGGCATCAGGACTGGAGGAAGACTCATTAACAACCTGCAAAAAGCATATGATACAACCTTGCTTGCTGAAAGCAAAGGGGACTTAAAATACTTACTGAGGAAGATGAAAGACCACAGCCTTCAGTATGGGTTGCACCTCAACGTAAAGAAAACAAAAATCCTCACCAGTGGAGCAGTAAGCAACATTCATAAAACGGAGACAAGACTGAAGTTGTCAAAGACTTCATTTTGCTTGGATCAACCATCAACACTTGTGGAAGCAGCAGTCAAGAAATTAAATGATGTAATGCATTAGGCAAATCTGCTGCACAAAACCTTTTTAAAGTGTTTAAGAGTAAAGGCTTCAGTCAGTTTGAAGACTAATGTGCATCTGACCCAAGCCATTGTACTTTCAAGAACTTCATATGCATGTGAGAACTGAACAGTGAATAAGTAAGACAATAGAAGAACTGATGCATTTTAGCTATTGTGTTGGAGAATATTAAAAGCATCATGGACTGTCAAAAAGAACCAACCAATCTATGTTGGAAGAAGTACAGCCAGGATGTTCCTTAGATACCAGGAGGGCCAGACTTCTGCTTGCATACTTTGGGCATATTAACAGGATGGACTATCTCTGGAGAAGGATAAAACATTCGGTAAAGTGGAGGGTCAGAGAAAAAGTGGAAGATCAATAACAAGATGGATTTGCACAGTGGTAGCAGCGATGAGGTCAGGCATAGCAAAGATTCTGAGGTTGGCACAGGACCAGGCAGTGTTTTGTTCTGTTGTGCACAGGGTCTCTGTGAGTTGGTACTGACTCAATGGTACCTGATACCAACAACAGTAAGTATTAAGTAGGGACAGGAGCCCTGTTCAGCTGCTAGCCAAAAGCCTGGCAGTTCCAATCTACCCCGGGCTCTGCAGAAGAAAAGATTGGTGTGTGCTCCTCCCATAAAGATGAAAACCTAGGACATCTTATGGGGAAGTTCTACAATGCTCTGTACGGTCACAATGAACCAGAATCGACTGGATGGCATGCAACAACATGAATAAGGAATGGTTAAGCATCCCACAACACAACCATACTGGAACTGAGCAGGCCACGGAAAATGAGGATTCGTGGCCTGTCAAGATCTCTCGCATAAGATTTTAAGTCATAAGAAGGTCCTAGGGCTCATTTTTAAAGACATTTATGTTGGACAATCTCTGGAAAAAGACATCTGAAAATGTTAATAGGGGCTTCCCCCTTTGTTACTAAAATTTCCAAATGATTTCCAAAGTAGCATGATGTCAAGACAATGAAACTTGGGTGATTTCTACATTCATTGTTGAACTCTGAAGGACTCTGAGTCTGGAATACACAGTCAGCAGTGGCGTTGGAGAACGCCCAGTGCAAACCCAGAGAGAAAGACGTGGGCCAAATCACGCAGGAGGGAATGCCACAGCCAGCCCCCGGGGGCCTCTCTGCTGGCACCATGCTATTCTCTCTTAAACTTGATGAAAAGTGTGGCTTGTGAGGTAGGCTGGATTCTGATCCTGGCTGGGCCACTAGCTATGTGGTCTTGGAAAAGATTTCTTGTGGGTAAATACCAAATAGAGGAATTGCTGGGTCATAAGGTATTCCTATTTCCAACCTTAGCCCCTGTGGGCTTGTGTTCCACCTATTAAATGAGAGCCAGGGCTCTTGTAAGGATTCAATGAGATACTACATACGAAGGAGTCCCTGGAGGCTACTAACTGAAAAGTTGGCAGTTCCAATCCACCCAGCATCTCTGATGAAGAAAGCCCTGGGGGTCTGCTCCCAAAAAGATTACAGTCAAGAAAATCCTATGGAGCAGTTCTACTCTATCACATGGGGATCACTACGAATCCATATCAACTTGATGGCACCTAACAACAACAATACATATACAGGTGTGTATGGGAGCCTGGTGGCACTGTAGGATACGCGCTAGCCTGCTAATCACAAAGTTTGGCAATTTTAACTTGCCGGCTGCTCCGTGGGAGATAGATGAGGCTTTCAGCTTCCCAAATGATTGACAGCCTCGGAAACCTTATACAGGGTTGCTATGAGTCAGAACTGACTCCACAGACCCTAACATAGAAATGTACATGTATTGTTGTTGTTGATAAGTGCTGTCAAGTTGGTATACGCATCTACATATAACGTGCATATAGGAGTATATAGGTATATACATAAAGAGCTCTGGTAGCATAGCAGTTACGAGTTGGGCTGCTAACCTCAAGGTCAGCAGTTTGAAACTACCAGCCATCTTGCAGGAGAAAGATGATGTTTTCTGCTCCCGTAAAGATTTACAGCCCGGAAACTCAGTACAGTTGGCTGTGTGTTGGACCGTACTCCACAGCATACCACCACACCACCACTATCATGTATATACATATTCAACACCTGTTTGTCATACTGTGGTGGCTTGTGTGTTGCTGTGATGCTGGAAGCTATGCCATTGGCATTTCCAATACCAGCAGAGTCACACCCATGGTATGCAGGTTTCATTGGCATTTCCAGAATAAGACAGACTAGGTAGGAAGGCCTACTTCCAAATATCAGCCAATGGAAATCTAATGCATCCCAAGATAGCACTGTCCAACTTGCTTGCTTTAGACCCACCATCAGGAGGGAATACTGGCTGGAGGAGGGCATTATGTTCGGTGAAGTGGAGGGCCAGCGAGGGTGAGGAGACCCCAGTGACATGGATAGGCACAGCAGGTACAATAGACTGGAACATGCTGGTGATTGTGAGGGTGACGCAGGACCGGGCCAAAGTTTGTTCTGATGAACATGTGCTCATCGTGACATGGGGGGACCCTACAGCAGCTACCACAACACACACACAGTCCCACATCCACACACATCCACAAACACATCCCCCTACATACACAGCCACACACATCCACCCTACACATATATCCCACATACACCCCACATCCCCACACAAACACATACACTCCCATACCACACACCACCACCCCCTGTACTCTGGCCCCCTAGCTCCCCAAACCCCACCCTTATCCCCCATACACACATACACCTCACAAGACAATGAAAATGGCTCCCTCTGGCCATGCTCCCATTACCCACCAGGCACTGCACTAAGCATTTCAGGTACACAATCTAGAAATGGGCACTTGCACTATTTCCATTTCAAAAAGGCATTTAATTACTCAATTCGTAGTCACAATTTCCACATTCACAAGGGAAGGAGAAGTCTTAAAGTCTCTTTGGAGTAAAATCTCCAATCTGTTTTTTTCCCCCGTTGACGAACCATCAACACCTTCTGCAGGAGGTTTATAGCGCATATACGTCTGAATTGAAATTACACAGGGTCTTCTTTCTTCGTGCCTGTCTGTCTGTCTGCCTACCTTGCTGTCTCCCACCTGCAGTCCTGTTATAGTGACTCTCAATCAGGGACAATTTTGAAAGGGCACTGGGCAGTGTCTGCAGACAGTTCTGATTGACACGGGTAGGGAACATCGAGTAGGTAGAGACCAGGGATACTGCTCAACATCTTACAAACACACAGGACAGCCCTCACCACAAAGAATTCTCTCTCCTAAACATCCGGAAAGTCAACTTTGACGAGTCCTGGAACTTTGTTCTCTCCACACTATGTGTGGGCAGTCTTTCCACACCAGCACGTTTGTCCCATCCTTCAGTAAGCACTGCTTGAGCCCCTCCTTTGTGCTAGGCCCTATTCCAGCCCAGTGTTTACATCAGCTAACAGTCCAGACAGAACCCAATCCTCGGAGGGCATCGCTGTACCTTGTAGAAGACACGTCAATATGCAAGAGCCCGATGGAGCATCCCCTGCAGGGAATTCTGGTAGCACAACAGTTAAGCACCTGACTGTGAGTCAAAAGGTTGGCAGTTCGAACATACCCAGCGGCTCCTCAAGAAAGACAGTCCCCATAGATTGCTGTCGAGTCTGTTCCTACTCACAGTGACCCTGTATAGAGTTTCCAAGGAGTGGTTGGTGGGTTTGAACTGCTGACCAGCGCCATGGCAGGACTCCGGAAAGATTACAGCTTAAGAAACCCTATGGGCAGTTCTTCTCTGTCACATGGGGCCACTATGGACTTGATGACATATAGCAGCAATCATTCCTGGCCTGGAGGGACCGCCGTCCACCTGCTGATGCCCACTAGGCTGTTTTTGGTGCTGGACATGTTTAGGACATCATGAAGGACATGTCCCTGGCCTGAGCATGGGAGGGTCTTTAGGTCTTTTTAACTGAACTAGCAGGACCACAGGGAGCCTGTTTGCTGCATCCTCCCACGAACCCTATTCTGCATTTTAACCTATCGACTCTACTACCTCAGAGTGACCCTATAGGACAGAGCAGAACTACCCTATAGGTTTCCGAGGCTGTCAGTCTTGACAGGAGCAAACAGCCTCACCTCTCTCCCCAGGATCAAACCATCGACCTTGCAGTTGGCATCCCAATGCTTAACCCACGGCACCACCAAGGTTCATTGCCAGACCCCTGTGACATGAAAGCTTGAGACGCGCTCCCCTGAGGTACAAACTGCAGGGCCCACTGGCCCAGGCACCAAATTCTCTTTTCATTCCAGCAGATCCTACTAAAGTACCCCCCAAGCCCCACAAAGACCCCCTTCCCTGCTCCAGCACATTTCTCTTCTGCACACCCTCACCTGCTCTGTTTTGTGGGATGTCCCCATTTCTGCTCAGCTGAAATTCTCAGTCTCCAGATGAGGATGAGGCTGCTGAGGTGGCTGGACAACTGGACAAGTTTGTTGGCCCTCTCAGCTCTGCCTCTTAGGACTTGGGTCCGGCTCAGGAGGGGCTCATGTGCCAGCTTCCTGCCCAACCAGTCTAACTGCCTAGAGGTGCCTGGTACACCAAGGTTGAAAGGCCACTGCCCACCTGGCAAAGGAGAGAGAGGGGTCCTGACGGAGGGGCAGGCTCTGTGGGCACCCTGGTGAGGCTGGTCTGTGCCCCTTCATGTCCAGCCTGCCTCTGTCATCTTCAAGGCGTCCTGTAGTGGAATGGGCTCTGTGGTCAAGGAGCCCTGGTGGACCTCCTAGCTGCGTTTATCTCAGCTCCCTCCCCCCAGAGGGCTGCAGTGATGGACAGTCTGCCCAGAGCCCTCAACAGCAGCTGCCAGATTAAAGCACTCTCAGCTGTGAATCAAAACCCACCAGCTGCTCCGCCGGAGAAGGATAAAGGCAGTCTGCTCCTGTAAAGTCGGATAGACTTGGAAACCACATGGAGAGCAGTTCTGCTCTGTCCTACAGGGTCAAAGGGAGTCAAAATTCACTCGGTAGAAAGAGCGTGTTGTTTGTTTTGCTTCTTGGTCTCGGCTGGACTGCAACCCTCTGTCCTCCCAGCAACAGGCACTCTGGTCCCGGGTGGCTGGACATGAACTTGAGAGAAGGCAACAGAGGCCTAGAGAGATGTGGAGCCTGCGCATACTGAGAGAGAGCCTTGGGACCTCATTTGAATTCAGCCTTCACAGAACTGTGTGTACCTGGTCACACCACTTCACCTCGCTAAGCTTCATCAGAGTCATGGGGTCACAACATGGAGAGGAGAAGAAACTCCCTGCAAACTGGAGGACGCGATATACCTTCCCTGCCCCGGAGTATGCTGCCCCCACCCAAGTCCCAGTCCAAGAAGACCCGTCACCCATGGGCACCTCTGAGTGGCAGCCCCCCAGTCACATAGTGGGGAAGCAATAGACAACAGAACTGGGCAGTAAGAGAGGGGCATCTGACCTGTGTGGAGTGTAGGTGGCAGCCAGCATGGGGATGGGGGCCAGGCTCCAGCTAGGAGATGAAGACTGAGCAGAGTCTTGCTGGTGGGTGTCTCTGAGAGTATGTGCTAGTCTCTACCTCGATACAATGTTCTTCCTCTGGGCCCAGCCTCGTCACCTGTGAATGGCGGCCAGGTACCACCTCTCTGGGCAGCAAGTCATCTCTCTGTGAGCCAGCCCTGCCCTGCCTTCTTGAAGTAGCCCTCTCAGCTCCTCAGTCTCTCAGAGGATCCAACTACCAAGAAACCTGACCACGCCCAAGTCGCAGTCCCAAACCCTGCCAGGACCCCTGGACCCAAGCCAAACATCCCAGCTCCTCCCACAGGTTGGGACAGTGCTGCCCAACAGGAACTTCAAGCAGCCACACATGCTGCCACATGAAGCAAAGGAAAAAGAAATAGGTAAGATTCAACTAAAGACATTTTATTCAACCCACCCAACCAAAAATGGGCAGAAACTTCACATAAGAGGTTATCAATCAGAATATGAAAGCACGCAAGAGTTGGTTACCCAATGAGGAAAGAAGTGAAAATTAAAAGCACGCACAGAACTGTGTATAGCCACCAGAATAGCTCAAGAAAAACATAAAATGCCAAGAGTTGGTAAAGACAGGACGCAAACGGAATGCTGCTGGTGGGAGGCAACCCACATAGTCACTTTGGGAAAACTGTGACAGAAGCTGTACACATACCTCTCTGTTGTCCAGCAATCCTGCTCAGTATATCCCCACCAGAAACGCTCCACCGTTCACCAAAGGACACATACAGAGATGTCCCATCTTTACAGCCCCATCTAGAAACAAGTCAGGTTCCCAGCTAATGATGGAGTGGATGAACAAGTCACTACAGACAAATATGCCTACAGAGACTAGATTGCCATCGAGCCCTGGTATTTAACTGCAAGGTCGGTGGTTCAAACCCACCACCTACTTCGCAGGAGGAAGATGAAGACTGACGGCCTCAGAAATTCTGTAAGGGAAACGATGTATTGCATTAGGTGCATCGTTGCACAAGACCTCTTTAAAGTGTTCATGAGCAAAGATGTCAGTTTAAAGAATAAGGTACACCTAACCCATGTCATGGTATTTTCAGTAACCTCATATGCATGTGAAAGTTGGACAGTGAATAAGGAAGACCACAGAAGAATTGATACATTTGAGCTATGGTGTTGAGGAGAATATTAAAAGTTCCATGGACTGCCAAAAGAACAAACCAATCTGTGTTGGAAGAAGTACAGCCAGAGTGCTCCTTGGAAGCCAGCCAAGTTGGCCAGACTTTGTCTTTCATATTTTGGATATATTGTCAGGAGGAACCAGTCACTGGAGAAGGAGATCATGTTTGGTAAAATGGAGGGTCAGTGTGAAAGAGGAAGACTCCCAACCAGATGGACTGGTAGAGTGGCGGCAGCAATGCCTTCAACCGTAGCACCGATAGTGAGGTTGGTATAGGACCGGGCAGTGTTTCGTTCTGTTTAGCACACGGTCGCTATGAGTTGGTACCAACTCAATGGCACCTAACAACAACAGAAACAATGACGTAGGGTCGCTGTGAGTTGGAATCGACTCAGTGACAGTGAGTGGACAGCCAGGAGAATAGCAAGCCAGAACTTTCCAAGACAACATGGATAAACTGCCTGGTTATTATGTGGAACCCCCACCCCTCAACCCCCGCCCCAGCCAAAACAGAGAAGGACGTATTGCATGCTTCCAAGTACATAAACTACAAAACCACCCAGCACATTACTGTGGCAGCTTGTGTGTGGCTGGGATGCTGGAAGCTATGCAACTCTCATTTCAAATGCCAGCATGGTGGGCAGATTTCAGTGATGCTTCCAGACTAAGACAGACTAGGAAGAAAGACCTAGCGATCTATTTCCAAATGAATCCATGAAAATCAGTAACAGAACAAAAAACTTTTTGGTGCCTGGGTCAGGACAGCCGGGGTTGGCTCAGCATTAAGGACAAAAAGCCCGAAACTGTCTTGTGCTGTGGGTGGCAGAAAAGGGCCCCAATGTCACTGACACTTAAGCACTGAGCTGCTAACTGAAAGGTCAGTGGTTCGAACTCAGCAGCTGCTTCATGGGAGAAAGATGAGACAGTCTGATCCTATAAAGATTTACAGTCTCGGAAACCTTGTGGAGTTCTCTGCCCTATAGGAGCCTATGAGATGGAAATGACTCATATGAGGTTTTTTTTT
>NW_006408646.1:2009047-2016232 GCF_000296735.1 Chrysochloris asiatica
GGAATTTACAGTCTCGGCTTTTAGGTAAGGTTTTTTCATTTATCTGTGGGTATGCAGTGCTCATGTATGATATGAGGTTTTTTTTTCGGGGGGGGGGGTGTGTGTGGCAGAGAGAGGCAAGACAATGAATCATAACAGAATGTTGTCAGAAATATGAGGAAACTTCAGAGAGTTCATGGGAAAATGGAATAAAAAGATAATGGAGTTTTCCCATGAACTTCTTGAAGCTCCCTTGTGTAGATGAATCCCCCAAGTTGGAGGGCACTCAAAATAAAATGGTCACATCAACCACTGGGGAGAGGGCAGACCAGGCAACGCTATGTTCTGCTTGACACTTAGTCGTCTTGAGTCAGGACCAACTCAATGGCACTAGACAACAAAGTCCCCACACAGGCAAAACTCATCTCGGGCTGGTGCAGCCTCATGAGGGCGGTGTGGTTGCAGGTAGACAGTGACTTTGGGAGGGGCTGTTAGGTCTGGAAAGTTCACAGATCTGGATACATCGGAGGCATGTACTTTTCTGTCTAGGTGTTAGACTTGAATGAAAAGTCGTTTAAAACTAGACGCACCCTCATAAAGTATGAGTTTTAAAAACTGTTTTTATTGAAATACAATCAATGGAATGGTGCTCTCCCACCTACATAGCTTTCCCATCCTTTGCCATCTGCCCACGAAGAACACAAGACCCCTTTCATTGACTCTCACAGGTGGGTGTTCTGGCAGGCCAGGTTCAGTGCTGCATGGCAGGAACATGTCCTTTGATCATACCGCCAACACCCTGGGTCCTGGCACACATGCCCTTAGTTCCACACTCAGTAAACCAGCAGCCAGCTCAGGATAGCTTGTGATCAGATGCCAACATCAGAGGTGATGTCTGCTTGTCTTCCTCTCTCCCTACCCCATGGCACAAGAGAGTTTGGGGGGCTTTTTCCTTATGCTGGGCCAACCCCAGCCATCCTGGCTCAGGTATTGTATTTCTCACTCTGTTGCTGCTCTCAGCTGCCAGCTCCCTTCCCTCTTGTCCATGGAAACTTGGCGTCCCCTCAGGCCTTTCTCCTTTCCCTCCAGGCTGGCCCTCAGATTTCTGTCTTCAGTTCAAATGTCTCTCAGGCATCAACTGTGTATCACAGATGTCACTCTGATGACAAAAGTGTGCCTGAACCAAGCCACGGCCTCTTTAATGCCTCCTCCACCCACTATTCACTGATGCTAAGTAGATTCCAACTCACAGCAACCCCACAGGGTTTCCGAGACTGTTCATTTTTATGGAAGCCGACTGCCTTATTCTTCTTCCTCAGAGTTGCTGGTGGGTTCGAACCACCGATCATTTGGTGAAAAGCCCACTGCTTAGAGCCCACCATGCCACTAGGACTCCTAATGGCCTCATATGACTGCAAAAGCTAGATAACAAAACAGGGAGCCAGAAAAAGACTTGATGCATGAGAATGGTGGTGGTGATATATTCTGGCTATTCCAGGTACTGCCAGAAGAACAAACAGGTCTTAGAAGACATACAACCAGACTGCACCTTAGAATCAAGGATGGGGAGACTGCCTTCTGCTGACTTTAGACACGTTATCAGGAAAGATCAATTGCGAGAAAAGAACATTATGTTGTCAGAGTAGAGGGTCAGTGGAAAGGGGAGAAATCCTAAACACGATGAGGACACCATGGGAGTGGGCAGCATCTCTCTTTCGGACCTGACATGACGGAACCAAACAACAAATCATCTGTTCACTCATCACCTTTACTGGATGCCTAGTTGGCACGCTGAATCTTTTCTCCCACACAGTCCATCCACAGGAGCCCTGGTGGCACACTTGGTTAAGTGTTGTCCTGCTAACCACAAGGCAGAGGTTCAAACTCACCAGCTGCACCTCAGGAGAAAGATGAAGCTGTCTGTTCCCATAAAGACTGATGGTCTTGGAAACTCTAGCGAGCAACTCTCTTCTATTCTATATGGCACTGTAAGTTGGAATCGTCTCAAAGGCAGTGGGTTTGGGTTTTTTTTTGGATGCTTCAACCCACAATTCAGGAGACCTGGTGTCATGCTGAAGGATAAGCACTGAACTGCTAATAAGGTCAGTAATTCAAACCCACCAGTCACTCCTCAAAAATCCTATATAGGGTCATTGTGAGTTGGAACCGATTTGACGGCACGTGACAACAACAACCCACAATTCATACCAGCTAACCCACCACACTGCCCTGGTGTGGCTCTGTAGGATAATCACTCGACCATAACGTTAGTTAGAACCACAAGGTTAGCAGGTTCAAACTCACCAGCCATTCCTCAGAGACTCTATATGGGGTCACTGAATCAGAACTGATTCAATGACACTTAACAACAACCCCTTTTACACACAGGTCAAAACCTGGAAGGCAATCTTGACCCTCGCTCTCTCTCCCACCCCTATCCAGCCAGCAACAAACCCTGTGGGCTTCATCTTCAAAACAGACACAGGTCTGCCCACTTCTCACCACCTTAATCCAAGGCATCCTTGCCCGCTCCTGCATGGCTTCTGCCCAGACGATTTTAATAAACAGCTGGAGTGAACTTAGGGAGATGAAAGTCAGGTCCTAGTCCTCCTCTGCTCTAAATGCTCTGTGGCTCCCACCCCACTCTGTTGTTGTTGTTAAGTGCCATCAAGTCAATTCAGACTCATAGTGACCCTGTATAGGGTTTTCAAGGAGCGACTGGTGGGTTTGAACTGCCGACCTTATGGGTAGCTGTCCTTTGTTTATCCTACAGCGCCACACCAGGACTCCAGAACTTCATTCTAGGAACAGTCTAATCCGATGAGATCTACAGGCTCCATCTGCCCCCACCTTACCGGCCCTGCCCCCTACTCTCTGTATTCCCTCCTCCCATCACACAGCTCCATTCCCCAGAGCCCTCCACACCCTTGTGCCTGTCCCACCCCTTCAAAGAGACCTCCCCTAACCACCTGCTTAGTCCAGCCTGCCCCCAGCATTACAGCGCTCTAGTTTTCCTGGTACTTACTGTCTTGGAAAACACTATATATTTACAGCTGATTTATGATCTTCAGCATTTATTACCTGGCATCTTTGAATGTCTTGTTCTCTCAGGTAGAGCATGGCACACAGCTGCTGTTGTAAGGGGCTGTCCAGTTGGTCCCTGACTCACAGTGACCTCATGCACAATGGAACAAGATGCTGCCTGGTCCTGGTCCTGCGTCAGTTGCAGATCGGATTCTGCAATCGACCCACAGAGTTTTCACTGGCTGACTTCTGGGAACAGATTGCCAAGCCTTTTTTACTAGTCTGTCTTTAGTCTGGAAGCTCCGCGGAAACCTGCTCAGCATCATAGCAACATGCAAGCCTCCAATGATGGACATGCAGTACACTGATCAGGAATCGAACCCGAGCCTCCCGCATAGGAAGTGAAAATTGTACCACTGCCTCCTGGCATGCAGGGATCACAGGGTAGCAGTAAAAAGAACAGGTTATACAGGAAGATGGATTTTGAATTCACCACCTAAGTGACTGAGTGGCCGTAGGCATGTCACTGACTCTCTCTGAGACTCATTTCCTAATCTGTGAAAGAGGAACAGCAGCTACATACACACAAAATCCTGAATATCTTTTTTGGGGGCAGAGAAAAAGACTTAATAGTTTCTTTCTCCACTTGCTCCTTCAGGGCAGAAGTCCTGCCTTTGCTTTCATTTCTACTCCATCTTGCCAGGCACACGCGTGGGCATCTTACTGTACCTACCCTGAACCCATTTCCCATCTTCTGGGTCACCATCCTTGTGACAGGACTGGGGCTGACTACAGGCCCAGAGCCAATGACTCAGGCCTGGCCAGGGAGAGGGCAAATATGAATCAAGCCCAGGATATTTAAAATGATTGGGGAAACTTACCTTCTTCTGGTGGAGATTGCTAAGCTAGTAGGAGGTATGCCATGAAGGAGATGCCCCATACGCTGGAACACCTGGATACAGCTGAACCTGAAAGCAATGCGCTTCTGGGCTGTTTACCTGAGGCCTGTCATAGGCTTGTTAGCCTCATCATGCTTAGCAGTCCCTGGAGAAGGACCTTATGCTTGGTACAGAAGGTTAGAGAAAGAGAGGAAGAGCCTTCAGCAAGCTGGATTGATAGGGTTGCTGTACCAGTGGGCACAAACACAGCAACGATGTGAGGATGGTGTAGCACTTTGTTCTGCTGTGCGCAGTTACTCGCCTGCTTGTCTCTTTGTTGTGGAGGCTTTGCCTTGGTGGATGGTCAAGACTAAATACTTTCTGGGTACGGTGTTCCCAGGCAGAATGATCTATATCTTTTCATGTGGTTTATCCAAGAGCATCTGGTTATCATTCTGGGGATATATGGGGCTGGGAGTGGGATTCAGGTGGGGGTTTTAAGAGCGCAGGAGACCTAGTGCTGCAGGTTAATTGCTTGGCTGCTAACCAAAAGGTGAGCGATTTGAATCCATCCACCAGCTGCTTTGTGGGCTGAGGCGGTCTGCTTCCATAAAGATTTTCAGCCTCAGAAACCCTAAGGAGCCATTCTATTCTGTCCTGTAGGATCACTAGGAGTTGGAATCAACTTGACTGCAGTGGGGTTGGTATTGGAGTTTTTTGTTTTTTTTTTTTGAAAAGCATAATTTGTTGGCCCTAGGGCTGACAAAGCACAGGCCTGGGAATTCAGTTCCAGGGGCATTAACTTGCCTGTCCTTCCACCTCCCTCCTGTTTAAACACAGCACGGACCGGGGCGGGAGACTCTCCTCAGGAGAAAGACCTGGTTATCTGCTTCCAAAATACCAGCTACTGAAATCTTTAGGCAGCACAGTTCTACTTCTGGGTTTCCATGAATAGGAATGGACTATGAGGGCTCTTTATAGACAGTTCCTGGAAAAATCCCATGATCTTTCACTCCATTTCTCCACAAACGTTTTGAAGCCACCTCGGACATCAGGTGCCATAACCCTCACAAAAATCCAGGAGATGGTCAGCATTATGATACCCATTTCACAGAGGAAACAACCAAGGCTCACAGGAGAGCAGTGTTTGGCCCAAGGCCTCACAGCTCAAGAGCAAGACAGTGGTTGTTCTAAGTCAAAGGATCTCCTCTCAAAAGCCCTAAATCCTCCCATGCAACCTGCCTCACATCTCATCCTAAGGTTTTATTACATGACCTACAAAGAGACGCAAACTCTCCCCAACGTGCCTGTTTGCTCAGGAGCTCAACCATGGGTGTTTCTGAATGGGTAGCTAGTCTGTCCCTCACGTTCTCGGTACCCCCTCTGCCTGGGCTTTGTCCTAAAAGAAGGTCCCTGACAGCAGAGTAGGGACAGAGGTGACCATGGACAGATGCCTTCTTTCAACTAGGGAGTGAACACTTGGCCATCCTAGCCCCCAAGTGTGGGCTCCCAACCACGGGTCAAGCTGTGCCCAAGCTTGGCGGGCCCTCACCACCCACCTGCTGACCAGACTGGAAGGAACCAAGGGGAGGAACTGGTCTTTCCCAATCACCCCTGAAGGGGTGTCATGTCACTGAATCTGTGTGTGTGGGGGGGGGGGGGGGGGAGGGGAGAAAGAGTCCCCACTGAATAGTTTTCATCTTGTCTAGATGGGTCTCGTGAAAAGAGATGGGGATAAGATTCTTATGATTCAATAGTGAATAATTGTTATCATGACTAATTGCGAATGTCCCAATTGTAAAGGTAGAAGTTTTGTAACAAAACCAGGGGAGTGGTTAATCTTCCAGTCCAGAAAGAGAGGACCCTAGGACCATCAATGGAGAAGAGCACAAGCAGAATATAGGACCTTATCCAGAGAAGCAGCGATGCCAGAGACAGAGGCAGAGATGGTGTCATGGAGACGGGGAGCAGCTGAGGACTCTAGATTCATGGGAAGAGAGGGACTACGAGCTGATGGTCAGGAGGTAGGCTTGTAGAATGTGCCCTTTAGAGGCGTACATTTTTATATATGCCTGAGTATTTTATTTTGTTGTTGCTGTTGTTTTTAAAAAGTTAAAGTGAATAGAGAGAAATACTGTTAATTGATGGAGGGGATTATAATCATTGTAATGAAACAAGGTGTATGATTTGTTGAATGTAAAACTGATGATCTGCCCTGTAAACTTTCACTCAATCCACAATAAAAATCTTAAAAACAAGACAAAACAAAAAAACCTTATGTGCATCAAAAGACTTCACCAAAAGAGTAAAAAGGGAGCCCAAAGAATGGGGAAAAATCTTTTACAAAGATGCATCAGACAAGGAACTAAATTCTAAAATTTATATGAAACAAAAACACCTCTCCCTACAAGAAAAAGACAAATAACCCAATTAAAAAATGGGCACAGGACATGAACAGACACTTCACCAAGGAGGAGATCCAGGCAGTCAACAAACATATAAAGAAATGTTCATGATCACTAGCCATTGTTGTTGTTGTTGATGCCGTCGAGTCGATTCCTACCCATAGCGACCCTGTATAGGGTTTCCAAGGAGCAGCTGGTGAGTTTGAACCGCCGACCTTGCAGTTCAAATGGCTTTGCAGTCTGGCGCATTAACCCACAGTGCCACACCAGGACTCCATTAGAGAGATGCAAATCAAAACAACAATGAGATATCATCTCACACCAGCAATAACAGCAAAGATCAAAAAAGTAGAAGACGATTAACGCTGGCGGGGATGTGGAGAGACTGGGACACTCCTCGATTGCTGGTGGAACTGCAAAATGGTCCAACCTCTCTGGAAAGCAATATGGCGCTTCCTCAGAAGGCTGAAAATAGAAATATGATCCAGCAATTCCTCTACTTGGTATTTACCCACAAAAAACACGAGCCATATAACACAAGTAGATCTATGCACACCAATGTTCATGTTGTTGTTATTGTTATGTGCCATGGAGTCGGTTCTGACTCATTGCAACCCTGTACAGGGTTTCCGAGGCTGTAAATCTTTACAGGAGCAGAAAGCCTCATCTTTCTACCGTGGAACAGCTGGTAGTTTTGAACTGCTGACCTTGTGGTTTGCAGCCTGATTCATATATTCATAGCAGCACTATTTATAATAGCAAAAAGATGGAGACAGCCAGTCAATTGAAGAATGGATAAAAAAAAAACTGTAGTACAGACACACAATGGAATATTACGCTACCTTGAAGAATAACAAGGAAGCTGTAAGCCACTGTATAACATGGATGAACCTTGAGGA
>NW_006408646.1:2017612-2055460 GCF_000296735.1 Chrysochloris asiatica
GGGGGGGGGGGGCTACAAAGGCAAGAAGTGACTGGCTTACAAGCTTTCAAGAGGAAGCCTAGTTTCAGAGGGTGCGGGAGAATGCAGAATCTCTACTGAGTGGTTTCCAAACTGTCTGGACGGGGCTGGTGAAAAGAGATAGGGATAAGACTCTTGTGGTTCAATAGTGAATAATTACTATCAGAGTTGATTGTGAGTGTTGCAAATGTAAAGGTAGACATTTTGTAACAAGTGGAGGGGAGTGGTTGATCTTGCAGTCCAGGAGTGGAAGACCCTGGACCATCAAGGGAGAAGAGCAGAGTGTGGGACCCTATCTAGAGAAGCAGTGATGCCAGAGATGGAGGCAGAGATAAAGATGTGGAGAGATGGAGCGGCTGGGGACTCTGGACTCAGCGAGGTAGAGGGGTTATGTGCTGACGGCTGGGGGGCAGGCTTGTGGGGTGTACCCTTTGGTTGTTTTAATGGTTATATATTCCTGAGTGCTTCAGTGTACATCCAAAACAAACAAAACTCTATTATGAAAACAAAAACAAAAAACCACCAGCCACACCTCAGAACCCTATCATCCAGAGTTGTACAAGCTGGAACCAAATTCACGAAACTTAAAAACAATAAAAAAAAATGCATTCTTGGCCCTGTGCTGCTCTAAGAGGAGTCCTTTTTCCTATGACATGTCCCTTCCCTTTCACCTCCTTTTCATAATAATGAGTCACAGAATTGGTCATAATTGCCGAAGGCCTACAATGCACAAGTCTAAAAGGGTGCAGGGTGTAGAGGTCAGGAAAGGCAATCCTGGAAGAGTGAACAGTGTGAGCAAAGGTCCAAACCCAAACCCAACCCACTGCTGCCAAGCTGGTTCCGATTCATAGTGACCCTACAGAAAATAACTGAAGTGCTCCTAGAGCTTTTGAGGTTTTCAGTCTTGTGGGGGAGCAGACAGCCTGCACTTCCTCCCACAGAGCGGTTGGTAGGTTCAAACTTCTGACCTTGCAGTGAACAGCCCAATGCTTAACCCACCGTGCCCCTAGGTCTCCAGGGAGGAACTGCTGCTGCATGCCGTCCAAGGTTGTAAATCTTCACGGGAGCAGAATGCCTCATCTTTCTCCTACAGAAAATAACTGAAGTGCTCCTAGAGCTTCTGAGGTTTTCAGTCTTGTGGGGGAGCAGACAGCCTGCACTTCCTCCCACAGAGTGGCTGGTAGTTTCGAACTGCTGACCTTGTGGTTCGCAGCCTGATTCGTAACCACTACGCTACCAGAGCTCCTTGGGGAGGAACTAGTGTCCCGCAAAGGCTAATCATGGCTTTCCTAACCAGCCTCAAGTTCAGCTCGCTTCTCAGTGGCGGTCTGTGCTCTGAGACACTGCTCTCTAGGTGCTTGGAGATCCTCAAGACCCAGGTGCCATGATGGAGTGTTCCGCTTCTTCTTTGCTATGCTTCCTTTAATAAACGCTACCCAAACCCACTTCCAATGAGTCCATCCTGACTCCTAGACACCCTATAGGATAGAGTAGAACCGTTTCCTAGGACTTCCAAGCTATACGTCTTTACAGGAGCAGACTGGTTCATCTTTCTCCCTTGCAGAAACCTTGAGGTTAGCAGCCCAATGTTTAACCCATTGTACCACCAGGACTCCTTAGCAAAGGCCCAGAGGAGTGAAAACCAAAAAACCCACTGTCGCCAAGTCCATTTTGGCTCATGGTGACCCATGCATTCCAGAGTAGAACTGCTGCAAAGGGCTTTCCTGGCTGTCATCTTTATGGGAGGAGGTGGCCAGATTTCTCTTCCAAGGTACCACTGGGTGGGTTTGAACCACCGACCTTTAAACTGGCAACCAAATGCTTAATGGTTTGTACCACTTAAGGGCCTTGAAGGAATGAAACCAAAAACTAACTGCTGTTGAGGCAATTCTGACTCATGGCAATCCTATACTCCTTAGGGTTTCCAAGACTGTTGATCTTTACAGGAGCAGATGGCCTTGTCTACCTACAGAGCCGCTGGTAGGTTCGAACTGCCATCCTTGCAGTATAAGCCTCCACACTCAGCCTGCGGCACCACCAGGACTCCCTGGAGGTGTGAAAGTGTAGTTGAAATCAGGGGAATGGCAAAGGACTCCCTGTCAGTAGACTGGTCCATGGAGGAGGAGATGGCAAATCCTATGAGTCTTAACAACGCAATAGTTAACACTAGCAGCCAACGTGGACATAGCATTGTTCTGATATCCCATTACACCGATCAGGACACCAGGGCACAGAGAAGTGAAGTCATTTGTCCGAGACCTCACAGCAGCTATGTGCTGGAACGAGGTCTTAAATCTACGCTGTCTGCTTTTGGATTCCATTCTCGTAACCAAATCGAACCACCAACCACCAAAGCCAATATGAGGACACTGAAGCATTCTAAGTTCTTCAATCTGAAATTGATTAAACATGCAAACAAAATGCATTGATAATTACTGGTGATTGGAATGAGAAAGTTGTTAACAAATAGGAGGGATCAGTAGTAGGAAAATAAGTACTTGATGACAGAAACGATGCTGGACATCTCATCACAGAATTGTGTAACACCAACCACTTATCCAATGCAAATACCTTTTTGTAAAAACACATCTGTGAAAAGAGACAATGGAGAAGCTCAAAATCACCAGCCTAAACAAGGCCAAGGGCATACTGTGGAAAAGGTCATCAACAGAAACTGAAGAAAATTAAAACAAGTCCACTAAATACAACCTTGAATATATCCCACTTGAATTTAGAAACCATCTCAGGAACAGATCTGAGGCACTGAAGACTAATGATTGAAGGCCAGAGGGTTTGTGAGATAACATCAAGAATGTCATACATGAAAAAAATCAAAGTCATTAAAAAAGACATAAAAGAAAGAAAAGACCAAAGTGGATGTTAGAAGAGACTCTGAAACTTGCTAATGAATGCATAGTAACTGAAGCAAACGAAATAAAAGTAAGAGCTGAACAGAAGGTCTCAAAGGGTAGCTTGAGAATATATAGTATTATAATGAAATGCGCAAAGACCTGGAGTCAGAAAATCAAAAGAGAAGAACTCACTTGGCATTTCTCAAGTGGAAGGAACTGAAGAAAACACTCAACCCTCGACTTGCAATACTGAAGGATTCTATGGGCAAAATCGTGGAAGAAAGATGAAGTTTTTTACTCCCGCAAAGATTTACAGCCTAGGAAACCGTATAACAGGCTCACTATGAGTCAGAACTGACTCAAGCACACTTAACAATAACAAATAACATGAGCAAAGTATTAAAGGACACAGGAAGCATTAAGCAAAAATGGAAAGCACACAGTCACTGTACCGAAAAGAAATGGTTGATATTCAACCATTCAGAACCAATGGTACCGAAGGAAGAAGCCCAAGCTGCACTGGCAGTACTGGCGAAAAGCAAGATTCCAGAAACTGCTGGAATACAATTAGAAAAGTTTCAACAAATTGTTGCAACACTGGAGGTCCTCGATATGCCAAGAATTTTGGAAAATAGCCATCTGGCCAACTGATTGGAAAAGATCCCTATTTGTGCCCATTCCAAAGAGAGGAGACCCAACAGAAAGTGGCAATCATCGAACATTATCTTTAATATCACATACAAATAAACTTTTACTGAAGTTAACTCAAAAATGGTTGCAGCATACATCGACAGGGAGCTTCCAGAAATTCAAGCTGGATTCAGGAGAGGACCTGAAACAAGAGATATCATTGCTGATGTCAGACAGACGTTGGCTGGAAGCAAAGAATACCAGAAAGATGTTTACTTATGTTTTATTGACTATGGAAAACATTCAACTGTGTGGATCATAACAAATTACGGATAACATTGTGAAGAATGGGAATTCCAGAACACTTATTTTTTTGCTCATGTGGAACCTGTACACAGAACAAAAGGATACTGAATGGTTTAAAATCAGAAAAGGTGAGCGCCAGAGCTGTACTCTTCCATCATACTTATTCAAGCTGTATGCTGAGCAAATAATCCGAGGACCTGGATTCTATTTAGAAGAATGTGGTTTCAGAACTGGAAGAAGGCTCATTAACAATCTGTGACTTGCAGATGACACAACCTTGCTTGTTGGAAGCCAAGAGCACTTACTTGAAGCCCTTGCTGATGAAGATCAAAGACTACAGCCTTCAATATGGATTACAAATCAATGTAAAGAAAAGAAAATCCTCGCAGCTGAGCCAATAAGCAATATCATGATAATCAATTGGAGAAAAGATCAACATTGTCAAGAATTTCGTTGTACTTGGATCCACAATCAATGCATATAGAAGTAGCAGCCTTGAAGTCAAAGGACATATTGCATTAGGCAACTCTGCTGCAAAAGACCTATTGAAAATGTTAAAGAGCAAAGATGTCACTTTGAGGACACCTCACATGCAAATGAAATCTGGAAAAGGAATAAGGAAGACTGTATTGGAATTATAGTTAAGAAGATCTGGTAGCATAGTGGTTACGAATCGGGCTGCTAACCTCAGGGTCAGCAGTTCGAAACTACCAGCTGTTCCGTGGGAGAAAGACAAGGCCTTCTGCTCCCCTAAAGATTTACAGCCTCGGAAACCCTGCACAAGGTCGCTAAGAGTTGGAATCGACTCCACAGCACACAACAACAACAACAACAACATTGGTGACGAATATAGAAAGTACTATGGACTTCCATAGGAGTCCTGGTGTGGCACTGTGGATAAAGCACTGGACCGAAAGGTTCGTTTGAACCACAAGGTTGGTGATTCAAAATTCACCAGTGGCTCCTTGGAAACCCTTCACAGGGTTGCTATGAGTCAGAACCAACTCTACGGCATTGGACAACAACAACAACATAAACTACCAGAAGTACAAACAAATCTGTCTTGGAAGAAGGCACCATGTTCCTTATTACAAGAGTTAGTCTCATATATAAGGTGGAACCAGTCCCTGGAAAAGTATTATTGTGCTTGGTGAAGTAGAGGGTCAGAGAAGAAGAGGAAGACCCCCAATGATACGGACTGACACGGTGACTTCAACAATGACCTCAAACATAGTAACAATTGTGAGTATGGCGCAGGACTGGACAGTGTTTCATTCTGTTGTGCATAGAGTCACTATGAGTTACAGCCAACTCTACGGCATCTAACAACAACAATGCCATTGAGTCATTTCCAAAAATGACAAATCTTTATGGGAGCAGACAGCTTCATCTTTCTCCCTCAGAGTGGCAGGTGAGTCTGAACCACTGACCTTGTGGTTAGTGTACACTGCTTAACCCACTGCACAGCCACGGAGCCTTCTCCAAGTGGCTCCCACAGCCCCTCCCAGAGCAGCATTCTGTGCTTTAAACCCTACAAAGGGTAGCTATGGGTCAGAAGCGACTTGATGGCACTTAACAACTAGGGTACAAAGGCAACAGAGGCTGGCTGGCTGGCTGGCTGTGTGCCACGGAGTTGGTTCCGACTCACAGCAGCCCTGTACAGGGTTTCTGAGGCTATAAATCTTTACGGGAGCAGAACGTCTCCTCTTTCTCCCACGGAACAGCTGGTAGTTTTGAACTGCTGACCTTGCGGTTCGCAGCCCAATTCGTAACCACTACGCTACCAGAGCTCCAGAGGCTGGCAGGGGCCATATCACAGGATTTATGTTCCATGGGCTCACTAGTGGCAGGTATCGATATCAGGGAGCTACTGAAGGTGTCAGAGGCTGGGAGCTGTGTCTCCAACTTCTTGGTCTGTCCAGCTGGTTTGCTAAAGTAAGACTGAAGAGGAAGCGCAGAATAATGGGTATTGTTTTAACAGGTGGAGTTTGGGAGATGCATCCTAGGTATAAGAAGTGAGATGGTATAAAAAAGACCAGTGAAGACCCAACCAGAGAATTGAGGTTCCCAAACTTTAGCTCAGACACACACCCAGTCAGTCCTCCATCTCAGATACACACCCAGTCTCCTGTCTCAGATACACATCCAGCTGCTGTGAGGTAGGTGACCTAGGACCCCATTGCAGCTCCCAGCACTGTGCCCTCACTGACCCTGAGGACCTGGAGGTCCCCCCATAGCGGGAGAGCAGAATCCCCTAACTCTCTAGCCATGGGTTTCTCATGGGATACCCACACAAGGCATCCAGGAGCCCCAGCAGTCAGATGCCCTCCCTGCTCTCTAGGTTTCCTGGAGAAAGAGAGGCCCTGACTCCATTCCCTGCTCCAGCACTGAGCAAGTCACCTCTACTCTTTTGGTCTCAATTTCCTCATCTGTGAAGGGAAGAGGTTGGCCCCAATTTCTCTCTTGCTTTTCTCCCCTAAGCCCTCAGCTAACACCACTATCCTACTGTCCTCCTGCTGTGCACTGGAGGAAGTGGTAAGCACATAGCGAGGCATCTTCCCAAGAGCTCAAGACGTCTGTGGTCCACTAGAAGCCAGTGCCGGCTAGGCACCCACTGTGTGCTGGTGGACGGTGGGCTGGCATGGGGTAACCTCCCCAGACCTTCTCTTCCTACCAGTGAGAGGAAAGTGGGTAGACGGAACCATGGCTGCGTAGAGTCACCTCCACCTGCCCCTTGAGAAGGGTGTTTGC
The DNA here is from genome assembly GCF_000296735.1 of Chrysochloris asiatica. Taxonomy (NCBI): domain Eukaryota; kingdom Metazoa; phylum Chordata; class Mammalia; order Afrosoricida; family Chrysochloridae; genus Chrysochloris; species Chrysochloris asiatica. Next base: position 2,024,170 of record NW_006408646.1, read on the forward strand.
TCTAGTTCTTGGGGTTCTGTAAGGGTTACAGTTCTGAGACAGGATGTCACTCAGGAGCCAAAGGAAGTGGGGCAGAAAGTGTCAAATAGAGAAAGGAAGTGTCTATGCTGAGTGTGTGTGTTCATGAGAGTCAGTGGGAGAGAGGATGGGGGTGGGGGAAGGCAGGGGAAGCAGTGGGAGTGGTGTATGAGGAGGCCGAAAAACAGAGCCAGATAGAGAAACAGGGAGAAATGGGGGAGAGACAAGAGATGAGAGACAGAGATGGGGGAAAGACAGATACCGACAGACAGACAAAGACACAGAGATAGGCAAAACCAGCCAGAGAAAGAAGAGACAGAGACAGGGTGTGACAGAGATGGGGAGAGGCAGAGATGAGGGAGAGACAGAGACAAGGAGACACAGATGAGGAGAGACAGTCAGATGGAAAGAAGAAAAAAACAAAACAGAGACCAAGACATGGAAGCAGCAATCAAGAAATCAAATGGTGTATTACATTAGGCAAATCTTCTGCACAAGACTTTTTTAAATGTTAAGGAATAAAGATTGAAGTTTGAAGACTAAGGTGAACCTGACCCAAGTCACAGTATTTTCAATAGCCTCCTATGCATGTGAAAGTTAGACAATGAATAAAGAAGAATGTAGGACAATTGATGCATTTGAATTATGGTGTTGAAGAAGAAGAATAAAAGTACCATGGGCTACCAGAAGAATAAACAAATCTGTGTTGGAAGAAGTACAGACAGAATGCTCCTTAGAAGCCAGGACGGTGAGACTTTGTCTTACTTCGGATATATTATTAGAAGGGGCCAGTCACTGGAGAAGGACATCATGCTTGGTAAAATGGAGGGATGGCGAAAAAGAAGAAGACCCCTAAGAAGATGGACAGACACAGTAGCGGCAGCAATGGGTTCAAGTGTAGCAATGATTATGAGACTGACGCAGGATCAGGCAGTATTTAATTCTATTGTGTCAATTGATTTGGAACCGACTTGATGGCACCTAACAAGACAGAAACACTGAGGTTGCGTGAGGCACGTTGAGGCAGGCAAGAGCGATGGTGCCCCACCATCACCCACACTACCTCACAAGGCAGCTCTTGGGGCTTCAGGGAAGGAGCCTGGCTTCCGCCCACCACAGGGTTCCCCAGTTATCTCTGTCAAGCATTACCTCTCTCATTTATTTAAGATCTTCTTTAAATGAATTCAAGAATTTAAAAATGCGTTATTAAAAGACAATTATAACCCACTTTCTAAGTGAAAAAATGTGCCCTCGTTAGAAAGTAACTGCAAAATAAATGCCAAGGGAGCACCCTTTGTGCTGGGTAAACAGGAAGCAGAGATGAAGGCCAGCAACATCCAGGAGGGACCTGCTCTTTGAACAAGGAAGTTGGGAGACAAGGGCTAAAGATATATCAGTGCCACTTAGGGACTTTCTCCAAAGGCAGAGGAGACTAGAAGCGGAAAACTCTTTTACATTATATTACTGATGTAATGGCCCAGGTGGTCCACACTGGGGCACCCCCTGACTGCTGTTGAGTCAATTCTAACTCATAGTGACCGTGTAGGACAGAGCAGAACTTCTCCATAGGTTTTCCGAGGCTGTCCATCTTTATGGAAGTAGATTGCCTCATCTTTCTCCTACAGAGCGTCTAGTGAGTTTGCATTATTAATCTTATGGTTGCCAGCCCAGTGCTTAACACACTGCACCATCAGGGTGCCTTCCAGATTGGGTCAGCAAGGGTCAAATCCTTGTGTGCTGGCCTAGAACTTGAAACCATAGTGTCATTTGATCCCTGCTGATCACTGTAGACAAGAACCAGATAACCTGGTTCAAGTCAGATTAGCCAACTCTGAGTGACCCAGCCTCTATGAGCCTCAGTTTTCTCACCTGAAAAATGGGAGATCAGAGAAAAATACATGGAAAGAGCTTTGTTATTGTTAGGTGTCACTGAGTCAGTTTGGACTCATCACCACCCTATGTACAATAGAAGAAACCACTGCCCAATCTTGCGCCATCCTCACAACTGCTGTCACGTTTAAACCCATTGTTGCAGCTGCTGTATCAGTCCATCTCATGGGGGGGGGGGGGCTTCTTGTACCATTCATGATGTCCTTCCTTCTCCAGGGACCTGCCCCTCCTGTATTTGAAACACCAGTGGCATTGTTTCCAGCATCACAGTCACATGTAAGCCACCACAGTATGACAAACTGACAGACAAGTGGGGATATAAACAGCTAGGTACCCATTAAGCACTCAACTATTCATTGTTATTATTGCCGGAGTTCTTGGGTTATGTAAATGGAAAATATACTCAATTGCTAACTGAAAGGTTGGTAAGCAGAAGTTCAAGTCTACTCAGACGTGTCTCAGACGAAAGGTCTGGCAATTACTTCTGGGGGGAGGGCGGAGAACAGCAGGTGAAAACCTTTTGGAGTTCTACCAGAACACACACGGAATTGCCATACTTTGGAATCAACTCAGCAGTACCGGGTACAGTGTTATTATTGCTGTTACTACCCCCCATCTACCAAACCACAGAATATCAGAACTTGAAGGGATCTAGGAGCCCTGGTAGCATGGTGGGTTACAAGCTGGGCTGCTAATCGCAAGGCTATCCACTCCTCGAGAGAATGATGAGGGTTTCTGCTCCTGTGAAAACTGACAGCCTCAGGAACCCTCTGCAGGGTCACTACGGGTGGAAACGGACTCAACGAAACACAGCAGCAGGAAACCATCTAGGTGAGGGCTGGGCAGACTTTTTCTGGAAGGGACAAAGTCCTAAGCATTTTCAGCACTGTGGACCAGGAGGTCTCTGTTGTAATCATTCCCTTCTGCCAGGGTGGCAGGAGAGCGCCATGGACAAATCGTACACAGGTAAGCATGGCTGAGTTCTAATAAAACTTTATTAACAAAAAGAATTAGGGCAGTGGGCGCTGATCTAGACCCCGCTGTTCTCTGTGTGGTCTTTGTGAATAGCAGCAGGGTCCCTGGCTGGCAATGCAGAATCAGAACCTGCACTTTAACAAGATCCCCAGGGGGTTCATGTCCCAGGGAAGGTTTGAGAGGCCTTGGTGACCAGCTTCCTTAGCAGACATCAGGGCAGCAATGTGGCTTACTCATGTTCTTGTCTGATGACTCCATCATAGGGGAAACACCAGGAAAACAAGGAGCTTGTCTCTTGTGAAATGACAAGCTACTACTTGCACCATAGCATCTATCCAAGAACCTGCACATGCCCTCATTCAACACTGAGCACGCACCTGTTATGTGCCCACTGGCCTGAAGGCGATGCAGATGGAGTACGCACCTTACTAACCTATACGGAGTCCTGCTGGTGAAGTAGATTGAGTTAATGCTTAACTGCTTGCTGAGAGGTAGGTTCAAACCCATACCCACCAGGTGCTCTAAGGGAGAAAGATGAGACAGTCTGCTTCTGTAAAGATGAACAGTTTTGGGAGTCCTAGGGAACACTTCTTAGTTTTATAGTGCTGGCTCTGAGTCTGAGTCTGAGTTGACTCAGCGGCAGTGGGTGTGACTAGTTTGGCAGTAAGGCTCTACCCAGAAGTGGTGCAGAAGAAAGAGCTGGTGATCCGCTTCTGTGAAGACTGCAGTCAAGTAAACATCATGGGACACTTTTACTCTGTAATGCATGGCATCTCCACGAGTCAGCACGGACTGGACAGGGGCAGGTTTGGTTTCTGAATTGTGAGCCAAGTGCTGAGACACACAGTGAACATACATACTGGTGGCAATTCCATGCGGTGGACAGATGTGCCGTGGTAGGTTTGAGGGGGAGAGTTCAGCAGGCCCATGTTAGAATCTCAGGCTGCCACATAGAGCCCGTCTTTGAGTCTTTTGTTCCTGAAAAACAGGGCTGGGGGTGCATCATTACAAACACATCCTTGTGAGGACAGAGATGGGATGTGTGAGGAGGGTCCCAGCAGCCGTGAAGGGTGCTGAGATTACAGACGCACACATTAGTACTTATAGGATGGGTGGGGACCAGAGTCAGGAGAAGTGGGACCCTGGGGCCAAGAGACAGGTGCTCCTCACCTTGGGGATGTGGACTGGGGGCAAGCTCCAGGTGTGTCAAGCTTTGCGGTAGACTGGAGACTTTCTAAAGCTACTAAGACTAGAAAAACAACTAAGATAAGCACTCTGAGATCATCTTTAAGCCTTAAACCATAAATATCCCATTGTTGTTGTTAGGTTAGGTGCCGTTGAGTTATTTTCAATTCATAAATCCAGTACAGGGTTTCCATGGAGCAGCTGGTGGGTTTGAACTGCCCACCTTGTGGTCCTAAGTCCAGTGCTGATCCTACAGCTCCACATCAAGAGTACTGATAAGAGTCTCATTGTTGTTAAGTGCTGCTGAATAGGCTCAGACTCACAGCGACCCTGTATAGGGTTTCCGAGGAGCAGCTGGTAAGCTTGAACCTTTGACCTTGCGGTTCAAAGTGAATTTGCAGTCCAGCGCATTAACCCACAGTGCCCTACCAGGACTTCCAAATAAGAGCCCTATCGGGTAGATATTTACAAGGATAAGTCAAAAAGTATTGCTACAAAATCACAGACCTGTCTAGTAGACAAAAAAAGGAAAAAATTAACATGTTACGCTATTGTTTCTCAACATATCTTCCATCTAGGTCTATACACTTCTGAAGGCAGGTGGAGAGGTATACATTTTGCTGTATATCTCTAACCACAATGCTAAATAAATGCTGAAAAAAACACATTTGCAGGCTTATCATGGCAGAAAAGGCACTAGAAAATCTCAGAGCGCCTCCTGTGTCCCAGAAGAGCAGAACTGAAAGGCTGTTTGAAGAACATTGAAACCAGTGATTTTTTTCTTTCTTTCTTTTTTTCCTACAAGAACATGACCTTCTTAAGGTTAGAGAACTGAGTCTCACTTATCTTAGAACCACCAGAAAACCTCACAATACTAGTATAGTTCGCAAAGTATGTTGAAGGAATAAATGGAATAATAATCCTGATTGAAAATCTTTATCCAGAATATTTTCCATTTATGGTTGTTAGGTGCTGTTGAGTGTGTTCCAACTCAGCGTTGCTATGCACACCAGAATGCAATCACTGCCTGGTCCTACTTCATCCTCACATTTGTTACATGTGAGCTGCTACTGTGTCAATCCATCCCAGTGGGGTCTTCCTCTTTTTCAATGATTCTCCACTTTACCAAGCATGACATCCTTCTTCAGGGACTGTTCCTTCCTGAGAACATGTCCAAGTATAAAAGATAAAGTCTCTCCATCCTTGATTCTAAGGAGCATTCTGGTTGGACTTGTTCCAAGACAGATTGGTTTGTCCTTTGGGCAGTCGACAGTACTTTCAATGTTCTTCTCCACCATTATTAACTCAAATGCAGCAATTCTTCTATGTTCTTCCTTATTTATTGTCCAACTTTCACATGCACATTAGTCTATTAAAAATACCATGGCGTGGAGACAAAGGCAGGAGTGCAAGAATTAAAGTGAATAGAGGTAAGAACTGTGTTAACGGATTTACATGGAAGGGATTGCAATCATTGTAATGACATGAAGTGTATAATTTGGTGAATGTGGGATTGATGATCTGTTCTATAAACCTTCACTCCATTCACAATCAAAAGCTTTAAAAACTACCTGGCTTGGGTCAGGGGCTCCTTAGTCCTCAAAGTGACATCTTTCCTCTTTAATACTTTAAAGAGGTCTGGTGCAAAAGATTTGCCTAATGCAATACGTCCTTTGATTTTTATTTATTTATTTTTTTTGCATTGAGGCTTCCAGGAGTGTTGATTATAGAGCCAAGCAAAATGAAGTCTTTGACAACTTCAATATTTTCTCCATTTATCATGATGTTATTTATTGGTTCCATTGTGAGAGTTTTTGTTTCCTTTACATGAAGAAATCCATCCTGAAGACTGCAGTCCTTGATCTTCATCCGTAATTATTTTAAGTTCTCTTCGCTTACAATAAGTAAGATTGTATCATCCACATACCACAGGTTGTTAATGAGTCTTCCTCCAATTCTGATGCCATGTTCTTCACATAATCTAGTTTCTCACATTATTTGCTCAACATACAGATTGAATAGGAATAGGGAATGATACAACCCTGACACATATCTTTCTTGATTTTAAACCATTCAGTATCCCCTTGTTCTGTTTGAACAGCCATCTTTTTGAATACCTGTGCAAAGTCACAAATAAACATCCTCTGGTACCCTCCGCTTTCAGCCAAGGTCTATCTGATATCAACAATGACATCCCTCACTCCACAGCCTCTTCTGAATCTGGCTTGAATTTCTGGCAGCTCTCTGTCGATGTATTCCAACAACTGTTTTTTGAATGATCTTCACCAAAATTTTACCTGCATGTGACATTAATGATACTATTCGATGATTTTCACATTCCACCGAATCATCTTTCTTTGGAATGGGCACAAATACACATCTCTTGGCCAGGTAGCTGTCTTAAAAATTTCTTGGCACAGATGAGTGAGAGTCTCCAGCACTGCCTTAGTTTACTGAAAAATTTCAATTTGTATTTAGTCAATTTCTGGAGCCTTGTTTTTTTTTTTTTTTTTTGTAGCTTGGACTTCTTCCTTCAATCCCATTAGTTCTTGATGATATGGTACCTCTTGAAAAGGTTGGTCTTCTTGGTGTAGGGACTCTATATTTCTTCCATCTTCTTTTGATGCCTTCTGTATCATTCAATATTTTTTCCCACTGAATCCTTTGACATGGCAAGTCGAGGCTTGAATTTTTTCTTCAGTTGGAAAAACTTGAGAAATGGTCTTCCCTTTGGGTTTTCTGATTCCAGGCCTTTGCACATTTCATTATAATACTTGACTTTGCCTTCTCGAGTTGCTATTTGAAAATTTCTGTTCAGTTCTTAAAAATGCCTTATTTCTTCCATTCGCTTTAGCTCTCTATGTTCAAAAGCATATTTCAAAGTCTCTTCTGGCATCCACTTTGGTCTCTTCTTTCTTTCCAGTCTTTTCTATGACCTTTGGCTTTTTTTGTGTATGATGTTCTTGATGTTAAACACAATTCTTCTGTTCTCTGGTCATCAGTGCCTAATGCAACATAATCTGGTGGGGTGGTTTCAAATTCAGGTAAGATGTATTTAAGCTCATTCTTTGGCTCTCATTAACTTTTCATTTTCTTCAACTTCAGCTTGAACTTGCATATAAGCACTTGATGGGCTTTTCCACAGTAAGCCTCTGGACTTGTTTTGATTGGCAATATTGAACTTGTCCATCTTCCAGTTAGCAGGTGGAAACCACCACTTCCTATGCTGCACTGATCTAAAATTTAGGAAGCCAAAATAAAGAAATATTTACCCCAGGAACCAAACATGAGCAAAAATTATTCCCTAGAAGTGGTATTTTGGTTCACCTTTCCCCTAATCATTTAGTCTCCGGTTGAAGTCTTGCATTTAAAGGGAGAGAACATTACATGAGAATTCAGCTGATTTTGTTACATTCTAGTAAACTCGTTAAACTCTCTGATGAGAATGATAATAATAAAAAAAAAGCTAAAGGCAGAGCGGTTTCTGAGACAGTCCTCACTTACAATATCTGGAGACATGGTCAGACCATAAGCCAGCTTGTCTGGGGTTCCGACACTGGTGGCCCCTTGTGAGAGCTGCTTTCTGCTCATCTACTAATTGATCCCAACATTGTCCTCAGGGCTGCATGTGGTAATGGCTACTGAGCAGTAGTCAACTCTCACAGAAATAGAAAGTAAATCCTAGCAGTAAGGTAGATTTTCATATCCTCTTAAGGTTTTTTAAAAAATGCTTCTTACTGTCAAGTTTCAAAAATTGTTTCTCAAGTTTCCCAAAGTAAATAAAGCACGTTTAGATAATTTGTTACCACAAACCAAACCCACCACTACTGAGTCTATTCTGACTCATAGCCATCCTATAGGACAGAGTAGAACTGCTCGATAGGGTTTCTGATGCTGTCAATCTTTATGGGAGCAGACAGCCTCATCTTTCTCCCAACAAGTGGCTGATGGGTTACAACCACTGACTTAGCAGGTGAAGATGCAAACAGGGCCAAAGAAGCCTTACCTAAGTGCCACTGAGTCGGTTCCGACTCATAGCAATCCTGTATAGGGTTTCTGGGGAGTGGCTGGTGGGTTTGAAACACCAACCTTCTGCTTTGCAGGCCAGTGCTTATCCTACAGAGCCATATCAGGAGTCTGCCTTACCTTTAGGACCAGTAAAAACCAGTTACCTAACCACGTGTTACAGGGTCTCAGAAGTCTGAATTAGCCCACGAAATTTTCATCTTGAGTACTTTGGACATGTTGTCAGGAGAGACCAGTCCCTGGAGACCAGTCCCTAGAGGGTCAGTGAAAACGAGGAAGAGCCCAATGAGAAAGACGGATGCAGTGGATGCAGTAACGACTGAAGCACAGCCAACAGTTGTGTGGATGGCACAGGACCAGGCAGTGTATCGTTCTGTTGTACATGGGGTCATTGAGTTGGAATTGACTTGATAGCATCTAACAACAACAACAGCATTTATAATAACCCACCAGCAATCTGTCAGTGTGTTGTGCTGTGGTGGCCTACATGTTGCTGTAATTCTGGAAGCTATGCCCCAGGTATTTCCAATACCAGTAGAGTCCTTCATAGTGGACAGCTTTCGGAGGAGCCTCCTGACAAAGACAGACTAAGAAGAAAGGTCTGGTGACCTAAAACTGAAAGTCAGCCATTGAAAACCCCATGGAACGATAAACTCAGTATCGTATGGATCGTGATACCTGGGCAAGGTCTCCTTCTGTTGTGATGGGGTTGCTGTAACTCGGAGCCAACTTAACAATAACAAACTACACTTACACCAACAATAGGCATTTCCTGAGTGTCTTCAATATGTTGTGGTATTAAGATGGAGTATGGGAGGTACAACCGCTGAAGTCCTCAACTATTAGCCAAAAGGCTGGTGGTGGGAACTCACCCAGAGGTACCCTGGAAGACAGACCTGGCGATCTGCTTCTCAAAGGAACTTTTTGGAGCCTTGAATACCGTATAGAGCAGTCCTACTCTGCACATGTGGGGAGAGCATGACGCAGAATCCAAACAGGGCAACTACCAACAGGGATAGTAATTAAGTACCTGTTTCTCCTACTTCTAAGCTGGGTGGCCTTGTACAAATGGCTTCACCTCTCTATCTCATTTTGTTCATCAGTAAAATGGGATTAATAGTAGCCCCTACTTCATAGGGAGTCGTGGTGTGGCACTGTGGTAATGTGTCAGACTGCAAAGTCGTTTGAACTACAAGGTTGGTGGGTCAAGCTCACTAGCTGCTCCTTGGAAACCCTACACAGGGTCGGAATCAACGCCATGGTACTTAACAACCACCACCTCACAGAGTTGTTGTGAGAATTAAATGAATAAATGTACATATTATGCCTACAACAGTTCCTGACACCCAGTAAGCCCTTGTTAATATGAGTTATATTTATCAATAAGGATCCCTGGTGTAAAACGGCCACGTGTTCAGTTGTTAACAGAAAGTTTAGAGATTCAGACTCACCAGCAGCTCTGAAAGAGCTGGTGATCTGCATCTGTACAGATTTCAACTCTGAAAACCCCATGGGGTCAGTTCTACTCTGTTCTAGATTTGTAGGTGCTGCTGCTGCTGGCTGTGTACCGTGGAGTCCGTTCTGACTCATAGCGACCCTGTACAGGGTTCCAGAGGCTGTAAATCTTTATGGGAGCAGAAAGCCTCATCTTTCTGCTACGGAGTGTCTGGTAGATTCAAACTACTGACCTTGTGGTTAGCAGTCCAGCTCGTAATCCATTATGCTATCAGGGTTCCTTATAGGGTCACTATGCATTGGAATTGCCCCAATGGTACCCTAGCAGAGAACTCTGACAGTATACATGGGTAAGCACTTAGCTGCTAACTGGTGGTTCAGACCCACCCAACAGCTCTGCGGGAGAAAGACCTGGTGATCTGCTTCCCTAAAGATCTTTAATATAGCTTAGAAAATCATAAGGGAGAGTTTTTTTCTTTCACGCGGGATCTCTCTGAGTGGGAACTGACATGGTACACTACACGAACCACATACAAGGGGCTTCATAGAGTTGGTGGGAAAATCCTATCATCTTTCATTCCACAGGTCCAGGAACTTTCTGAAGCCCCCTTTATATTTATAATGATTGCCTTGGGGCAGATGAGGAAGCTGAGGCATACCCCTTTCTCATCCCCAGAGCATTCTGGCCCTGGTAGGTAGGTCCTACTTGTACTCAGAAGCTGCAGATAAAGGCATGGGAGCAACCAAGATGACCACATCCTAACGGAGCAGCCCTGCCCGCCCCTTGGCCACTACCCATTTCTGGGTGGCAGCAGGCTCAGTGAAGTCAGAGTTCATTTGGCAGCGGGACTGGCTGTCCCACCCCCAGCCTGCCTTGCTACCCAGTTACTGCCCTCCATCGGCCTCCCCTGCAATTTCTGGGGCTTGGTCCAGCTCTCTGGCTGCTTTGAGGGAATTATTCCCACGGGGTGGGGGAGACCTGAGAAGGAGTTCGCATTCTAGAACCTTCTCTGAAGCAATCCTGGATAGAGCTCTGAGAGCAAGGGGCGTAAAAGGCAGCAGACAAAGCAGCAAGTGGGGAGACCAGGAACTGCTACCCAGAGAAGTTTCCACGATGCCGCATGTCAAATTGTCACCTTCAAAAGAGGCACGTTCTGGTCACCAGCCCCAGGGTGCAAAGAAGCTTCACCTGACTTACTATTCTTGCTACAAAGCCACCACAAAGCTACATCGTTAACACACTCAAAATCCATCCACAGTGCCACATCAATCAGTAATACTCAGACAGCCCTACCAATGGCAAGGTGCCACCTGACTGGGTCTACACCCATTCTACAGGAGGGTACACTGAGGCCAGGAGATGGCCAGTGCCTTGTCTAAGGAACCTGCTTACCCTGTGTGCATACCTATTTCCATTTTCCTGAGGCAGCTTCCTTAATGCACAGGAACTCGGGTTCTGAAAAGAAACTCTGGTAGTACACAACAGTGGTGGTGCAAATCTCGTCTGCCAACAGAACCCACCAGTGGCTCCACAGGAGACAAGACCTGGCGATTTGCTCCCATAAAGTTGACAGCTTAGGAAATCCTATGGGGGCCGATCTATACTGTCACATGGGGTTACAGTGAATCAGAAATTGACTGAATGGCACCTAATAGCAACAACTTAGGCCAAAGGACCTCCCACCTCACAGAGGCCATACTGAGAGTGAGCAATTGGGATTCAAGGAGAGAGGGCATGGGCAGGACCAGACTGGAGTCCAAGGCAGAGGGAGCTCCTTTGAGGTGAGGTATAGGAGACCCCCCAAGTGTCTCCCTGGCTCACTGGACCCTCAGCTGTCAAGAGGTCCCTCAGCCTGGGATGGAAGATATCAGCTGTTGCACTTTTCCATCATCCTACCCACGGGTTCTTCATAGGCACCTACTACGTGCCAGGCTCTGGAATGGGTGCTGGCTGCCTCACGTTTTTACCTCGCCCAGGCAGGAGAAGGCAGCGGGCAAGCATTTGTCTCTTTTCTACAAGGAACCTAAGCACACACATACAGAGGTGAAGCCCTTGACCGGCAGGGCCTACTTTCCTGACTGGTACTTCATCAGACGCTTCGTGTGACACAGAGAGACAGTCCCCAGTCTATTCATGAGCCTTGTAATTAAACGTATGTTAGAAGAGAATTTATAACCAGAGCATCAGTCAGTTACTTCATGGATTATGATAGTTTTAAAGGAGACTTAAGCATTGGAAAGAAGCTCTGGTGGTGAAATGGATTACGCAGTGGACTGCTGGCCGCAAGGTTGGCAGTTCAAACCCACCAGCCTCTCCTCTGGAGAAAGATGAGTCTGTCTGCCCCCATAAAAACTGAGAGTCTTGGAAAGCCTCGTGAGCAATGCTACTCTGGCCTTGTTGTTGTTAAGTGCTTGCTGGTTCAGACTCAGAGGAGCCCTGTATAGGGTTTCCAAGGAGCACCTGGGAGTTTTGAACTGCCAACTCTGTGGTTAACAGTTCAGTGCTTATCCTACAGTGCCACACCAGGCCTCCAATCGGGTTGCTATGAACGGGAATCGGCTCAACAGTGGTGGGTGAGTTAAGAGGAGACTTAACTGTATTTTAGATTATTGGAGCTCTTAAATACTGCTGGTGGAAATACAAAATGGTGTAGCCACTTTGGAAAACAGTGTGGCAATTTCTCCAAAGGTTAAACATAAAGTTACCATACCAAACCAAAGAACTAAATTCACTACCAGCAAGTCAATTCCAACTCATAGCTACCTGGTATAGTGACTTCACGGATTATGATGGCTTTAAAAGGTTTCTGAGGCTATAAATCTTTATGGGAGTAGAAACCCTCATCTTTCTCCCCAAGGTTTAGCTGGTGGGCTTGAGCTGCCGACCTTGCAGTTAGCAGTCGCTACATATGACCCACACCAAGCCCACACCAAGTCTTGTGATAAAACTTTCACAGCAGCATCCTTCATAATAGCCAAAAAGGGGAAGCAATTCAAGTGAACATCACCCAATGACAAAATGTGCTATATCCATTAAAGGGAATATTATTCCGCCACAAAAAAAGAATGAAGCACTAACTAACACATGCTACACTCTGGGTGCACCTTGAAATTGTCGTTTTAAATGAAGGCCACACAGTGCATGAAATGTACACATTTGTATGAAATGTCCAGCACAGGCAAACTAATTGAGACAGGAAGTAGATCAGTGGCTGCCAGGAAATGGGGAGTGACAGCTGAGTACAGGCGTGATAAAATTAGACAGTGGTGGTAGTTGTACATCCCTGTGAGTACACGAAAAAAAACACTGAATTGTCCACTTTCCAAGGGTGAATTGCATGATATGTGAATTACATTTCAATAAACCTATTATAGAGAGTTAAAAATAAAATGCCATGAGGAGATAGATTCATAACAGCACAACTGGAATTCAGTGAAGTAAAATGATTCAAGGATGACACCACAACCTTTTAAGGCCAATGCCACAAATTCTATTTTACAGTCATGGAAACTGAGGATGGGATAGGAGTGGAGATGATTTGGCCAAGCCGCATCACTAATAAACCAGTGAGTTATTCCAGAAGTCTGTTCTCAACCATTTGGGCATCCCAGTACATAAAAGATAGATTGGTGGTGTTATGGACAATGCTATCCAGAAGGTCAGCGGTTCTAATGCAAATGAGGCTCCATAGGAGAAAGACCTGGTGATATGTTCGCCTAACGACCACAGCCTAGGAATCCCTATGGGACAATTTTACTCTGTCACATGGGGTCTCTATGAGTTGGAATTGACTGGACAACACCTAACAACCAAACCAAGAAAAAGAAAAAGCAACAACAACGATGCTATCCAGTTGATTTCAATTCATATGACAGAGTAGAATTACCACCCCATAAAGTTTTCAAGGACCTGATGGTGCTATGGGTTGGGCGTTGGGCTGCTAACTGCAAGATGGATGGTTCAAACCCATCAGACACTGAGGGAGATGGAAGAGACTGTCTGCTCCGGTAAAGATTTACAGTCCCGGAAACCTTGAACTGATTCGATGGCAGTGGATTTGCTTTTGGAATCTTTGCGGAAGCAGATTGCCACATTTTTCTCCCACAGGGTGAGCTGAGCTGGTGGGTTCCAACACTTTGTTAAGCAGTTGAGCGTTTAAGCACTATACCACTGGGGCTCCTAGAACAACTCACTCACTGCCATAGAGTTGATTCACACTCATAGTGACCCAATATAGGGTTTCCAAGACTGCAAAATCTTTACGAGAGCAGACAGCCTTATCATTCTCCCCCAGAGGCAATAAAATGAGTGTGGGAGGGATGACATGGGGTGAGGAAAAAGTGGTAACAGACCAGACCAGAAAGCAAACAGGATAAGGGATAATCAATGTAGACAAGGAAAGGGTGAGCTGCCGCTGTGAGGTTCTAAACAGGAAGTAGCCACCACGAGGTGGTGTTGCCCTAGTAGCTTCCAAAGGACGCATAGGAGTTCCCTAATCACTCCTCCCACTCTCCATACACACCCCCCCTAGAGGTTGTAAAGTCAGGAGGATGGTTAAGGAATTTCAGCTTTGTTGCTTCCTTGCCACAGGCACACTACCTCTCCAAGTCTCACTTTCCCCATTTGTAAAAGGGATCAAAGTGATAAAAGGCATAGTGCCTTATAAAGACTGCCCCGGAAAAGGGTGACTCCCACACCCCCCTTCAAAGGGGGCGGATCTTTAGTGAGAAAGCTAGACTGCGGCCTCCGTCCCAGATGATAATAATGGCTTTGCCAGGTCCTGTGTGCCCAGCTTCAGCGATCATGCCCTCCTCTCCCTTACCGACACTCCTGGCCCCATTTCACGAGAAGGAAGCTGAGAGTCAGAAGAGAGGACTCAGGGCCACGGTCGAATTCCAGCCCCCTCCTTGCAGGTGACCCCCAAGTTCACGAGGGGGTACCCTCCTCCCCAGTTGGCAATTTCCGCCCCCAACGCCTCCACTTTCCGCTCGCCTAGAATTTCCACGGCGCCTGCAAAGTTAACTTCCACGCACGCCCCCTCCCTCCGCGCGTCCGGGTGCCCGCCTGGGGGTCACCAAGCTCCGGGGAGGAGTCGAGGCTCCCGGGCTGAGGACTCGCCGTCTGTCCCCCCCACCCACATACAAACATACGCGCGCGCAAGCGTGGGGTGCCTCTCAGGCGCAAGGTCCGGGTAGGCAGCCCGCCTATGGAGGCCCGGTTCTGGCCGCACCCCGCAGGCACTCCGGGAGCCGGGCGGGTGCGGGGTGCCGGTCCCCCAACCGCCCGTTCGCCCGTCCGCATCGAGCTCAGGAGGAAGCAGCGAGGGCGGAGGTTCCCCTGTGCCTGAGGCCGAGCCTAGGTGCCCTCAGCGCCTCCAGCTGCAGCCCGCGCCCCCAGCGCCGCCCCAGGCCACCTACCGTGCCAGGCGCGAGGAAGCGGCCGCGCGAGCCAGCCAAGACTCCGGCTGCCGAGCAGCCCTAGCCGGGGAAGGGGAGGGGCTCGATCGGGGGGCGGGGTAAGGCGCCGTGACGTAGTATGGGGCGGGCCCACGTATCGGCCCCGCCCACGTCGCTTCCAGCCAGCCGATAGGCTCAGTGTCTTGAAAGGGGTTGCTAGAGGATTGGGGAGGGATCGGGGTGTCGGAGAACTAACCTCCGAGCTTGAGGATCTCCAGCTATGCTGCTGTGACAGCTCATCGCCTTGCCTTTAGGGCAGTTCACCCCTTTTTTGTGTGAAAGTAAGAAGAGAGGCGGGAGGAGCTGTTTTCATGCACGGGGGATGGGGGCGCTTCAAAAAGTTTGTGGAAAAATTCTATTGGCTTTCGACTCCATTTTTCCATGAACTTTTTAATCCCTCTCATATCAGTTTGTATCCATCAGTGATTCCCAACGTGGGCGTGGGGCAGAATTGCCTCCTGTGGGACACCTGGCATTAGGTGGAACGTTTTTGGTTGTCATCCCTGTGAGAGAAGTCGGAGATGCAACTGGCATCTAGTGGTATAGAGCAACCCCCCAGCAAAGATCCCTCTCGCCTAGAATGTTAGCTGGAATGTTTGATCACAGTACTCAAACCCACTGCCACAGAATCGGTCTGACTCATAGCTATCCTGTTCATGGTTTCCGAGGCTGTACATCTTGATGGGAGCAGACAACCTCATCTTTAGGTTTGAACCACCAACCTTGACGTGAGTAACCCAACACCTAACCCACAGCTCTACCAGGGCTCCTTTCTGATACACAGTGCACGTATAAAAGAAAAAACCCAGACTGGTGATCTCTCCCCGCTCTAAAATATGTAATCTCTCGATGCCTCTGTTTCTTCATCTGTAAAACGGATCTTTTTCTATGATGTGGCGTTGTAGGATAGGCACTGCTAACTGCAAGGTCAGTGAATTCAAACGCACCAGCTACTCCTTGGTAATCCTATAGAGGATCGCTTTGAGTCAGAACCGATGTGATGGCACTTAACGGCAACAGTGATTCTATGTATATGCAATCATATCTGTGTGGTAGGGAGAGGAAGGGTTTGGTTATTTTTTTCTTCTCATTGTTCTGTTTAAAAGTCTTTTCCATATGGATTTATTTCTTAATAAAATTAAATTTTGTAGTAGTCATAGCTATTTGTTGTTGTGAAGTGCCGTCGAGTCGGTTCCGATCCATAGCGACCCTGTATAGGATTCCCGAGGAGCAGCTGGTGAGCTTGAACTGCCGACCTTGCAGTTCAAACGGCTTTGCAGTCTGGCGCATTAACCCACAGCGCCACACCAAGACTCTAATCATAACTATAACAAGGGAGAAAGATGAGGCAGTCTGCGTCCATAAGATTGGAAACGCCATGGGGCAGTTCTAGTCTGTCCTATAGGGCCACTATGAGTTGTAATTGACTCCATGGTACCCAAGAACAACAAAATCTATTTTGTATGGAAGCAGGCTACCAGAACTTTTTTTCTTCCACACTGTCACTGGCTGAGTTCGAACTGCTAATCTTCTGTCTACCGGTTGAGGGCAAACTGAAGCATCCTTAATGCCGGATCAGCCTGGCACTTTGTGGGCACCCAAATGTAACAGATCACTCAGATGATTCTTTGCCTCTTCATTGCCCTGGGAGTTTATCCAAGTTACTGTGGTCTGGGTGAGGCCAAGCATTATGTTCTCAATTCAGTGTTTATCTTGAAACTCATTTGGAGTCAGAATGACCCTTGAGAAATCCAGAAGGTTTGTGGATCCCCTAGCCCTTCACAGTGTCCAGCATCCCTACAGGTGGTCATAACTTTGAATAACCACTTAAGGAAGTTGAAACTCAGAGTTTCAGTTTCAAGGCAAAAACAAAACAAAAAACAACTTGTCTTCAACTCTCAACTTGGGCTCTGGGCTTCATGCTGCAAAAGGCCCACGGAATGCACACAGGTTTTACAGCAACCATGCCATGTTTGCTACCTGTCTTTTGGCAGTCTGTTTTCTTTCACATATTTCTTTTCATCTTTGTTATTTATTTTTGCTTGTGATTTCCTGGGTTTTTTTTTTTGAAGTGTATCTTAAAAATATGCATTTATTCATACATGCGTTGTTGTTATTAGCAGCTATTGTCAACTCTGACTCATGATGACCGTGTGTACAACAGAACAGAACATGACTGAGTTCTGTGTGGTTCTCATAATTGGCTGCATGTTGGAATTTCCTGTTGAGGTAATTGTGCCTATCTATGCATTTTATAACAGATCTCTTTCTCCCATGTTGGCCTGAGAGTCACATAGCATTCTGTTGTGATTCCTAAGGTGTTTTGTTTTTTTAAAACCTCACTGGCTAATTTTCAGAAGTAGATCACCAGGCCTCTCTTCCTCATCTGTCTTAGTCTAGAAACTCCACTGAAACGTGTCCAAATACCCTTCTGGTATTTGCTTCATAGGAACACATTAGCCAGCAGCACAGTACAGTACATTGACAGATGGGTGGTGGATCAATTTCTTCGTATGTATCAGTAAAACAACAAATGAAATAAAAACTAACAACTGCAATTGTTATTCTCCCTCAGTTTTTCTGTTTTGCCACATATATATTTCAGCAGTGCTAATATGTACTTTTTTTTTTTTAAGTTTTTGTTATGCATTGAGTGATAGCTTACATGGGAGAACATCGGTTTTACACTCATCCTATGGTTTCATTGCAATGACTACAATCCCCTCCATGCATCATCATTCAACAATATTTGCTTCTATTCCCTCAGTTGTTATTGTTGTTGTTTGTTTGTTTGTTTTGATATACACAAAAACACTCAGGAATATGTAATCATTTAAACAACCAACTACAGGGTACATTCTACAAGCCTGCCTCCTGGCCACCAGCACACACCCTTTCTCTTTCCATGAGTCTAGAGAACTCAGTTGCTCTATCTCTCCATGTCAACATCTCTGCCTCCATCTCTGGTGTCCCTGCTTCTCTGGTTAGGGTCCCACATTCCACTCGTGTTCTTCTCCCTTGATGGTTCTAGGGTCCTCTGTTCCTGGACTGTAAGATTAACTGCTCCCCCCTTTACATTACAAAACTTCTACCTTTACAATTGTGACCACTGCAATTCATCACGATAACAATTTGTTGTTGTTGTTAAGTACTGTGGAGTCGGTTCAGACTCATAGTGACCCTGTACAGGGGTTTCCGAGGCTGTAAGTCTTTATGGGAGCAGAAAGCCTCATCTTTCTCCTGCAGAACAGCTGGTAGTTTCGAACTGCCAACCTTGAAGTTAGCAGCCCGATTCACAACCAGTAGGCTACCATCGAGTCGTTGTTGTTGTTGAGTGCCATCGAGTCGACTCCGACCTATAGTGACCCTGAATAGGGTTTCCAAGGAGCAGCTGCCAAATTTACTCACTATTAAATCTTAAGAATCTTATCCCCATCTGCTTTCACCAGACCTGTCTAGACAAAATGAAAACCATTCAATGGGGATTCTACATTCCCCTGCACACTCTGAAATTAAACTCCCTCTTGAAAGCTTGTAAGCTAGCCACTTCATGCCTTTATAGCCCTCTCCCCACCCCCCATTTTAGGTAGTTGTGTGTACAACTATCGACCCTGTATACAGAGGAGATAGGATTGATCCTTGATGTGAAGACTCCTTCCCTCTCAGTTGATGTTTTGAGCTATTACATCCATAAGTATAGGTCAAATTCATCAAATTGTAGCAATTTACATTTGTTTCTTCATCAGTTTTTTTTTTTTTTTTTTTATCTTCCTCTAGTCAAGATCTGATCATCAAGGCTAGGTCAAATGGGTACTATCTGCAAGTTTGGTCATTCTTGTGCATGTCCCCTCACTCTCTATCAGCTGGATGTTTCACTCTCAGCTCTAACCCCCTGTGGCTAGGTCCTTGTCCATGGGCTCAGGAGTCCCCATGTCTCACCATACTTTGGACCAACCAGTCCTTCCTCTTCTCTCTCTCATCTCCAGGTCATTGGGAGTCTATGGAACGTGATTGAACTCAGCCCATATCTTCAATGCTGCCTTTTTGCCATGTCTACTCACCAGTAGACCAACATTGTAAGCTTACATGCCTGCTTGTGTGTTCCCTTTGAGTTTCCGTCTTAGAGGAGTGTTTTAATGTGTACTTCTTAAATATGTCAACACTTGTGAGATACTTGTTGTTATTAAGTGCTGTTGAGTTAGTTACAACTCATAGCAACCCTGTATAACATTTCTGAATCTTTAAATCTTTGCAGGAGCAGAAAGTCTCATTTTACTCCTGCAGAGTGTCTGGTGAGCTCCAACCATCTACCTTGTGCTTTGCAGTCCCATACTTATTTCATGGAGCCACTATGCTCCCCTTCTGAGATATAAGGACTTTGAAAACTTTGAGCTGAAAGCATTCCAAGAATACTAAACTTAGACTGCAAATGTCAAGGAGTTTTATAACTTTACAGACACATGTCAACTGGGGTTTTTTTTTCCCCCTTTTATAGTATTCGCAAGGTTTATGCTTGTGTCCAATAAATCCAGAATAGCTCTTTCAAGAAGCATAACATTAACACTCATTAGTGATCAAAGGTAATTGTATTAATTTCTTTGGTAGTATTTCTTCCTAAAAGAATGGTGCATCTTACAGTCAATAGAGTCTTGAGTTGAGTTCATGTGGCTCAGATGTCAGAAGGCTCCCTCCCCAAACTTTATACACATAGAACATGAGTCTTAGATTCTTGATTTGGGGATTATCAGAGAATCATGGATTCTTAAAGATGAATTACAGAAGCTTAGAGAATAGTGGAACTGTGGAATCACAGAATTTTAGCATCAGGACCTTGAGCTGGAATGGACATTTACAGAAGGGGTGAATGAATCCCAGGGAATGTGAGTGATTTGCCTAACATATTCCAACTTCTAGCAGAAGATCAGGGCTCCTGATGCCTGCCCAGTAATCCTGGTCCAAGAATTCTCTGAGTGGCACAAATGATTAAATAGATGACTACTAGCCCAAAGGTTGGAGGTTTAAGCCTACTCAGAAATGCCTGGCAGTCTACTTCCAAAAGAAACCACAGCCTTGGAAATGCTACAGAGCAGTTCTATTCTGCACACATGGGGTCACTGTGAGTCAGAATCCACTGGGCACCCTAGGGGTTTCAAGAACCATATAGTCTTTGCAAGCCCATCATATGCATGGGGAAGTTAGACAATGAGAAAGGAAGGCAAAGCCAGGCTTCCTAGACTGACTGAGACTGGAGGACTCCCCGAGACTATTGCCCTGATATACACTAAATCATGAACCAAAACTCACCCCTGAGGCCACCTTGTAGCCAGGTAACAGATTGGCTCACAATATAATGAGTATCACACTGTGCTCCTTTAAAAAGATGACCTAAAAAAAAAAAAAAAGATGACCTAAAAAAAAAAAAGATGACCTAGATGAGACCAAATGGTCAGCGATGACTTTAAAGCAAAGATGAGGCTGTAAGGAGGCAGAGCAACTAGATGAATGGAAATGGTACAAGCAGAATAGAAAAAATGAGAATGTTCACATACTATGAAGAATATATTCAATGCCACTAAACAACCAGTATAGAAATTGTTAAAGGGAACTGAAACTGCTGTGTAAACCTTCACCAAAAACACAATAAAATATTATTTTTACAAAAGGAAGACAGAAGACAAACTGATGTGTTCCATCTGTAGCGTCAGCAGAGAATGCTGAATAATGCTTGGACTGCCAGAAAACAAACACATCAGTCTTAGAAGAAATCCAGCCAGCATGCACTTCACTCTACAAGTGAAGATAACTTTGGACATGTCAACAGGAAAAAAACAGTTACTAGAATGAACATCCTGTTTGATAAAGTAGTAGTTGTTGTAACTGTTGATGAGTTGGTTCTAACGCATAGTGACCCGGCTGCATTAGGTTTCCGAAGAACAACTGATGGGTTTAAACCACTGACTTTGCAGTCAGCTGCCCAGTACTTATCTTACAGTGTCACACAGGACCTCTGGTAAGTAGAGATCCAACAAGAATATAGAAACCCCCAAACATACCAGTGATCATGAAGATGGTACAGAACCAGACGGCACTTCATTCTGTTATACAGCAGAGTTACCAGGAGGAGGGGCTAACTCAGCAGTTACTAACAATAATCCTGTGTTCAAAGGAGATGAAGAGGTCTTCTAGTCTAAGATACTGGTCACAGTGGAGCGTGGAGCTGGGAAGAACTGGATGGAAGGGAGGGGAGGGTTCACGTGCCAAAAGGTAATGTTCTGTGCTTGGAGAGGATGGTAACAAGGTCTCATTTTTCTTAGCAGTTTCATCTCCTGCCACCTCATCACCTTCTCCCACCCCCTACTTCTGTCTACACAACCAGCAAACTACTGCTCTCAGCCTACCAGCTCTCTCAATTGTTGCTTTTTTTTTTAATGTTTTATTGTGAATTATGTGATAGTTTACATGGGAGAACATTAGCTTTACATTCATTCTATTGTATATTGTTTCATTGCCATGGTTACAATCCCCTCCATGCATCATCAACCAGCCAAAGAGTATAGCCTGCAAGTCTGCGTCTCAGTCGTCTGCACATATACCCTCTCCCTCTCTGGGTCTAGAGTCCCCAGCCGTTCCATCTCTCCATGTCATCATCTCTGCCTCCATCTCTGGCATCACTGTTTCTCTGGGTAGGGTCCTGCACTCCACTCTTCTCCCTTGATGGGACCGCCACTCCTTGACCACAGTCAACCACTCCCCTCCTTTTGTTACAAAATGTCTACCTTTACATTTCCAACCCTCACAGTCAGTCCTGATAGCAATTATTCAGTATTGTACCACAAGAGTCCTATCCCCTTCTCCTTTCATCAGCCCTGCCCAGACAGATTGGAGATACTACTCAGTGGAGATTCTACCTTCCTCCGCACCCTCTGGATCTAGGCTCCCTCTTGAAAGCTTGTAAACCAGTCACTTCTTGACTTTGTAGCCCCCTCCCCGCCATTTTGGGTAGCCAATGTCCAAGTTGCCCATCTCTGTCTACCCTGTGTATCGAGGGGGTGGGAATGATCCTTGCTGTAAAGATTTGTTTCCTCTTTTGAGCTACTGCATCCATAGATGTAGGTCAAGTTCATCAAATTGTATCAGATTACTCTTTTTTCCCTCATCTTTCTTCTTCTAGTTGAGTTCTGATCATCCAGCCATTGAAGCCAGGTCAAGTGAATATTATCTGCAAGTATGGGTGTTCTTATGCATATACCCTCTCTTCTTATCAGCAGGACACTTCACTCTTCACTCTAGTCCTCTGTGGCTCTGTCACTGACTCTGGGCCCAAGAGTCCCTAGGTCTTGCCGTACTGCTGGCCAACCAGGTCTCTACCTGGGTTCACAGGAGTCTATTGAATGTGGTAGGGTTTAGCTCGCAGCTTCATTGTTGTTTTTCCCTCACTTCCCTTTATCGTCAACCACTGCTCTTTTGCCCAGGATGCTCTAGGGCTGCCGACTACAGCTGTCCATGTTGGGCGCAGTTTAAAGGTGCTGAAGCCACATCAAAGCACCATAGATTTATATCAGCAATGTCTAACAGATGGCAGGAAAATGTGTACGAAGGTGCCATCTGGCCTAGCCAAGACCCTGCAGTTTGTGCTGTCTGGAACACTGAGTCCCTTACCCCATCCTCCACCAGCAAACTTCTGCTCCAACCTCAAACCCCACTTCAAATATCCCTTCCTGCATGAATATTTCCACTCCTTCCTCCCACCAGGTTTCCCATCTGGGCTAGCCAAGATCCTGTTGTTTGTTTTGTCTGGAATATTAAGCCCCCGTCCTGGTGTGGCACTGTGGGTTAATGCGGCAGACTGTAAAGCCGTTTGAACTGCAAGGTTGGTGGTTCAAGTTCACCAGTCACTCCTGTTGTTGTTGTAGTTGTTGTTAGGTGCCAGCAAGTAGGTACCGACTCATAGCAACTTTATGCACAGCAGAACAAAACACTGCCCGATCCTGGGCCAACCTCACTACTGTTGCCACGCTTGAGTCCATCGATACTGCCACTTGGCCAATCCATATTGCTGGGGGTCTCCTAGGAAACCCTAAACAGGGTCGCTATGGGTTGGAACCGACTCGATGGCACTTAACAACAACAACCCCATCCTCCACCAAACAAACTTCTGCTCCATCCTCAAAACCCCCTTCAGATATTCCCTCCTGAAAAAAAGATTTCCACTCCTTCCTCCCACCAGGTTTCCCAAACAGATTAATGGTTCACAACATTAATCAATATTAACTATTGATATAGGCAGTGATATTGCCCACTACAGGCTTCTAAAGGTCAGGGAACGTACCGTTTGTAATAGGAGAGATAATTCCAGGTGGAACTATATTCAGAGTTAAGTCCTGGTGTGGTGCTGGACTGCATGGCTGGTTTGAACCACAAGGTCGGTGGTTCAAGCTCACCATATGCTCCTTGGAAACCCTATACAGGGTGTCTATGAGTCAGAACCAACTAGATGGCCCTTAGCGACAACATCAAATAAGATATGAGAAAAGAAAGAGCTCTTGGCAATCTTCTCTGATTGAATCAGAGAGACAAAACTATCTGGTGCAAGCCTGTCTTATGCATGCATTTCTCTCCCACACTTGCAAATGACCATTTTGCCTAGGAGCAAACAGGTCCCAATTAGAGACTGTAGTGTCTGCTGGGAATTAAATACATGGTCTTCTTGAAATTGTATTTATTTTCGTGATTGCTTTCTATCTATGGCTTATGATTGCAGATTTTCTACTTCCTGTAGTGTTATAAAGTTTTATTTGCAGATAAATGCATCCAAGCACAAAATAGTGAGTCCATGTTAACACACTGATTAGGTCCATATCAGAGCAGGTGGTGAGCAGATAGGGAAATAAACCATGAGATGGGTGCATGAAGACTAGAGTTTGAAAACATCTGTTCAGTAGTATAGGCTCTGGAGGCAGACACACTGCTGTCCAGCCGACTCCAACTCATAGCCACCCTATAGGACAGTGTATCCCTGCTCCACGGGGTTTCTGAGATTATAAATCTTCACAGGAACAGAGAACCTTATCTTTTTCCCCTAAAGAGTTTGAACTTTGGGGATGGGCAACTTGGACGTTGGCTACCCAGAATGGGGGGGCTTCAGAGGCAAGAAGTGACTGACTTACAAGCTTTCAAGAGGGAACCTAGATCCAGAGGGCATGGAGCAAGGTAGAATCTCCACTGAGTAGTATCCATTCTGCCTAGTCAGGGCTGATGAAAGGAGATGCAAATAGGTCTCTTGCAATGCAATAGCAAATAATTGTTATCAGGACTGATTGTAAGGGCTGGGAATGTAAAGGTAGATGTTTTGGGGCAAAGGGAGGGGAGTGATTAACCTTGTAGTCTGGGAACGGAGGTCTCTGGGACCATCAAAGGAGAAGACCAGAGAACGGAACCCTACCCTGAGAAGCAGTGATGCCAGGGATGGAGGCAGAGATGATGACCTGGGGAGATGGAGCCGCTGGAGACTTTGGATCTGGAGAGGGAGAGGGGCGGTATGTGGACGACAGGGGGACAGGCTTGTGGGGTATACCCTTTGGTTGATGGATGATGCATGGAAGGGATTGTAACCATGGCAAGGAAACGATATACAGCAGGATCAATGTGAAGCTGATGTCCTCCCAAGTAAATTCTCACATAATTCACAATAAAAAATAAAAAAAAAAAAAAAAAAAGAATTTGAACTTTTGACCTTGTGGTTAAGCAGCCCAATTCTTAACCCACTTTCCCTTTCCAAGCCTCAATTTCCTCACTTGCTAAATGGGACTCATTATAATACCCAGGTCCCAGGGTGGAGCTATCAGTTGGTAGTTGGAGTCTATTCAGCAGCACCATGGAAGACAGGACTGGCAATCTGGTGCCGTAAGATTATTATTGTTGGTAAGTCCCGTGGAGTCGGTTCCATCTCATAGAGACCCTGCACAGGGTTTCCGAGGCTGCAAATCTTTACAGGAGCAGAAAACCTCATCTTTCTCCCATGGAACAGCTAGTAGTTTCGAACTGCTGACCTTGAGGTTAGCAGCCAAAACCCTGGGAAGTACATTTCTATTCTGAAGCACCTGGGGTCACCATGAGTCAGAATTGACTTAATGATGAGAGATCTCTTTTTTTAAAAAATCTTTTCCTTTTCTTCTTGCTAGATGCCGTCAAATCTATTCTGACGTACAGCGACGCCCCACATGACAATATACAACTGCCCCATAGTTTTCATGACTGTAATCTTTACAAAAGCAGATCTCCAAGTCTTACTTCTGAGGAGTCGCTGGGTGGATTTGAACCAGTAACCTTTCAGTTAACAGCCAAGTTTGCTTACTAGAGAAGGAGCTGTTTCAGCTTAGAAGTAAATGCTAAGACAATGCATGTAATGAATTTTGTAGCAGTCCCTATTTTTATTGTTCTTGTAGTTAGTGTTGTACAGCAGAAGGAAACACTGCCCGGTCCTGTGCCATCCTCACAATTGTTATATTTGAGCCCACGGCTGCAGCCACTGTGTCAATCCATCTCATTGGGGGTCTTGCTCTTTATTGCTGACTTTCCAATTTACCAAGCATGACATCCTTTTCCAGGGACTGGTGCCTCCTGATCACATGTCCAAAGTATGAGAGACCTCACTTCAAAGGAACATTCTGGTTGTACTTCTAACAACACAGATTTGTTCATTTTCCCAGCAGTCCATGGTTCTCTCAGTGTTCTTTGTCAGTGTCATGATTCAAAGGCATCAATTCTTCTCTTGTTAATTGTTACAGGATTCATTTCTAACCTGTTTCATTGCCTTTGCTGGGAGGGCCTTTTCCCAGGCTTTGCAGAGCACCCTGCCCATCTTCAGCACCTGGTTTAACTTTCAAACCTCTCAGGCTAATCCTTCTCTGAGCTGCTCCTCTGCACTCACTGCAACACACACACCAAGGTCTCAGAAACCTTCCTTCCTTCTTGACACATAAGTGCTCTTCTGAGACCACAGGCATGTTTGGACCTCCTCTGCTTGGCCAATTAGGTTCCTTGAAGGCAAAATATGTTCCTTATTCATCTCTGCCTTCCCCATAGTGTATAGAACACAGTGCCAAGTCAGTTCAGGATGGCTGGAATGGCAGGGAGATAGGTTTTGGGGAAGGAAAAGGCCAGAACCCCAGCAGTGTTACAGGACCTCAGAGTCTTAGATGGAAGATGAAGACCAGAGGTTGCTGGCGCGGTTATATGGAGGCAGAGGGGTGGATGAAATGACCTTTTTGGACATTCAACCCTTCTCTAAGCTGTCACAGATGTGGGAGCATGTAGATTTGTTTGGGAAGTTTTGAACCCTGGGAGTTGAGAGTAGAAACCCACTTCCTTTGAGTCACTTATGACTCATAACTGTACAGGGCAGAGTGGTGGTGGTTATGTTCTGACTCATAGAGACCCTGTACAGGGTTTCTGAGGCTGTAAATCTTTACGGGAGCAGAAAGCCTCATCTTTCTCCCACGGAATAGCTGGTAGTTTCAAACTGCTGACTTTGCAGTTCACAGCCCGATTCGTAACCACTACGCTACCAGAGCTCCTATAGGACAGAGTAGAACTGCTCTTTAGGGTTTGTAAGAATCAATCTTTATGGGAGCAGACAGCCTCATCGTTCTCCCAAGGACCAACTGGTGAGTTTGAACTGCTGACTGGTGGCTAGCAGCACAACGTATACCTCACTACACCACCAGGGCTCCTTGGCTAGAAGAAAGGAAGTCTGGTCTACCCAGTGAATAGCTGTCAACACTGAGGCACAGTGTGGGGAGTGGTGCTCCACCCACCATTAGAACCCTTTCATTATACAGGTTCACCTTTTAGGTGCTGCTTCACACTCCTTTGGATTTCTCCAAATATTCTCTTTCTCTAAACATCTGCCCACATCAACCCTGACCTGTGTTTAACTTTTACCCCAATCTCAAACCAAAAACCCACAACCAACCAAAACCACCATCGGGTGGATTCAGACGCATAGTGACCCTGTAGTGACCACCAATCCCAGTCTGAGTTTTTTTCCTCTTCTCCCCCGTCTCCCAGCTTGTTAAAGCCAGTGGTCAGATCCATTACACAGACATGGTCATTAGGGTTACTCCACGCCCCCAGAGGAATCTGGATCTATGGGTGGTGTCCCAGACACTGGCTCTGGAGGACTCGGGAGGGACACAGCCTTTCCTAGGCCAATGACAGGATACCACATGTCTATGCTTTAATGGGGTGGGGGTAGGACAGGCAAGGGCATGGCTGGAGGGATGCTTATGTCCTTGGAGACCCGCACACTGACAGTCACAGATGCCATAGACCCGAGACTGGGCATGTCGCCCTCCTGGTTCTCCATGGTGTTGCTCCTGAAGTTGGTTCCTTCACACAGGCAGATCTTGTGTTCCTGGGAGTCCTGGAGAGGTTCAGGTGTGCTGAGTGTGAATAGGAGAAAGAGATGTGACTGTAGGGCCTCCTGGGTGTGGTCAAGAGATTGGAAGCGAGAGAGATTGAAGTGTGGTCAGACTGCTCTTGGGGTACTCTCCCGGGATCTCAGCCATCTGTCTTGGAAGGACCCTCCTCATTTGAGAAAAGAGGGACAGGAATCTTTACTCTAAGGAGACTTGGTGATACAGTGGTGAAGCACCTGATCATTAACCCAAAGATCAGTGGTTCAAACCCATCAGCAGTACCAAAGGAGCTCCTTGCTCCCATAAAAATGACAGTTTAGGATGCCTTCGGGAGCAGTTGTACAGTGTCTTATTGTTATTAAGTACTGTAGAGGCAGTTCTAACTCACAGTGATTCTGTAATAGGGCCTGGTGGATTTGAATTGCTGACTTTGTGGTTAGCAATCCAGTGCTTATCTTGCAGCACCACACCAGGACTCTGATAGGGTCTCTATAAGTGGGAAAATGAGGTCTAGTGGTGCAATGGTTAAGAGTTCTGCTGCTAACCAGGTCAGTGGTTCCAACTTACCAGCCATTCAACAGGAGAAAGATGAAGCAGCCAACTTCTGTAAAGATTGTTGTTAAGTGCTGTTGAGTCTATTCTGACCCATAGCAATCCTGTATATTGTTTCCAAGGAGCAGCTGGTGAGCTTGAACCACCGACCTTGCAGTTCAAACGACTTTGCATCCTGACACATTAGCCAACAGCCCATATCAGGACAGCCTTGGAAATCCTGTGGAGCAGTTTCACACGGTCCTATTAGGGTGGGTCAGAATTGACCAGATGGAAATAAGTTATGAGTTAGTTAGCACTGACATGATGGAACCCAACAACAAAGACAACCAAATCGACTTTATAGGATGTCATGAGGATTCCATGAGTTTCTCCTGCTAGAACTCTTAGCATAGTGCCTGGAATATACCAAGTGCTTCAGAAGGGTCCTCATGTTTTTATTATTATGGCCAAGGACAGAGAGGTTCAGAAAGGTCAAGGTCTTTGCCAACATCACACAGCAGAGACATATTCTTGTGCACCATTGGACCACTGGTCAATTGTGTTCTTATTAGGAATCAGGTGAAAGTGAGGAATGGAGGACTTGTGGCACGTTGGCAGACTAAGCAGACACACTACATGGACCCTCTACAACAAAGATGGTTGTTGGTTATGTGCCGTGGAGTCGGTTCCAACTCATAGCGACCCTGTACAGGGTTTCTGAGGCTGTAAATCTTTATGGGAGCAGAAAGCCTCATCTTTCTCCCGCGGAACAGCTGGTAGTTTCAAACTGCTGACCTTGCAGTTTGCAGCCCGATTTGTAACCACTGTGCTATCCGAGCTCCTTTACAACGAAGAAAGGAGAGGCCAAATGAAATAGACACTGATTAAAATCCTGGCACCCTGAACTTCAGAAAAAAGGTTAGAGAAATGGATGGAGTGCTTGCTGGGAGAAGAAGCTGAGCAGGAATAATGAGAGAGGGAGACTGATTGGTGAACAGCTGGCCAGATGCAGCTTGATATTCCTTTAGCAGCTTTGGCAACAGAAGGATGCCTGGCAGAGCAAATTCACACAGGTGATGGGAAAGGTGAGATTTCTTCATTTTCCTCATGCTTCGCTGGTGACCAGAGGTGTGACCAGCTCCCATTATCATCCATCCCAATGTAAACCCTACTTTCTAAGAATTTGGAGCCATTTGATTGGGAGCCGTGCCAGTGTAAGTTGGGGGCCGGCTGTGCTGCTTTGGTGTGCCTTTTTGGTGCCTGGATTCAGGTGGGCTTGGCTCCAAACCTACAAAAGCAGTATTCAAACAGTTGCCCTGCCCCCAGCTTCCCTGTGGTCTTAACAGACACTGAAACCAGTTCCATCAAGAGCCCTCATGAACTACTTCTGGACTGAGTGCTCTGAACATAGATAACACCAAGGCCAATAGGAACTCCATCTAGGGTCAGGAACTCAGCTGTCATATCCCTTCCACAACCATTACATGAGCTCCTTGAATTGCTGCATCCCACCAGAGATTTCTCCCCTCCGATTCCAATAGCTGCACTGTTTGTTTTTGCAAATACAACAACCCCACAATGCCAGGAGACCACAGACAATTTTAGCTCTCATGAAGAAACAAGAGAAAATGGCTCAAACAAATGACCAAGATGCAAAGACAGAAAACATATCTGAGGAAAAAAAAGGTAATGGAACTAACTGAAAAATAATTCAATAGAAAGATATTTTGATACTTTTAACAGGTTAACAGAAAGATGGAGGAAAGCAAGGAGAACACAGAAAAAACCTTAGAAGAATTCAGGAAAATGCTATAAGAACAAACAGACAAAATAAATGCAAATTTTGAGATAACACAAAACCTGAAATTAGAAACCCAGAGGATTAATACTAAAATTTCAGAAATGGACAATACATTGAAAGGACAAAGGAGAAGATCTGAAGCAATGGGAACCTGAATTAGTGAGCTTGAAGATAAATCTCTCAATACTAGTATGCTAGAAGAACAAATTAGAGAAGATAATGAAAAAAATCAGAAGAAAGCCTAAGAGTTATATGGGACACCATAAAGAGGAACAACTTATGGGTAATGGGAATTCCAAAACAGGAAGAGACAATAAAACACACAAAGAAAATTGTCCAAGAGTTGTTGGAAAAAAAACTTCCCTAACATCATGAAAGATGAAAAGAATAGCATACAAGAAGCTACACAAACCCCAAACAGGAGAGATACCCAAAGAAAATCACCAAAACATATAATCAAACTTTCCAAAATCAAAGACAAGGAAAGAATCCTGTGAGAAGATCAGGAAAAATGAAAAGTTACTCACAAAGGAGAGCTAATAAGACTAAGCTCTGAATTCGCAGCAGACACCATGCAGGCAAGAAGGCACTAGAATGACATATACAAAACTCAGAAAGAAAAGTTTGCCAACCAAAAATCATATAACCAGCGAAGCTGTCCCTCAAATATGATGATAAACTTAGGACACTTCCTGATAAAGAGAAATTAAAGGAATTTATAATGACCAGACCAACTTTATAAAAATGCTAAAGGGTGTTCTTTGGACTGAGAACCAACAACAGTAGCAACAGCCTGAGATTACCATTCATGAAAACACCACCCAGGACTTAATCCAGAATGTTGATGTTGTTGTTAAGTGCTGTTGAGTTGGTTCTGACTCATAACAACCCTGCATAGCGCTTCCAAGGAGCGGCTGGTGAGTTTGAACTGCTGACCTTGTGGTTCAAACCGACCTTGGGATCCAGTGCTTCATCCCACAGTGCCACACCAGGAATCCAGGTATAGAAGTATTTAAAGTAAAACAAACTTACAAGATTGAAAATAGGGAATCAGAGATATTAATGTATAACAAAGTCAACTACAAAGCAAAAAGAGGCAATAATGTTGATACAGAACTTCTAAATGGCAAGGAAGTCAAATAGATTTCAAGATAAAATAAGAGATTTCAAGCCAGGAAAATGTTAATAAATTACAGGATAACCGCAAAGAAAAAGAATACTTCTGCACATCAAAGTAAAAGAAGAGGAAAATCTTAAAGGTTTAGTAACCATTAACACAATGGAAATGAAAATGAAAGAAAACCCATAAACAAAATGAACTCAGCATGGAAAATCATGTGGAACAAAGAATCCAGCAGTACCACAGAAAAATGACAGCAATCAATTCACACCTGTTGATAATCACACTGAATGTAAATGGACTAAATGTACCAATCAAGAGACAGAGAGACACTCCTGCATGGCTGGTGGGACTTCAAAATGGTCCAACCTCTCTGGAAAGCAATATGGCGTTTCCTCAGAAGGTTGAAAA
>NW_006408646.1:2056955-2074013 GCF_000296735.1 Chrysochloris asiatica
CCTACACCTATGGATGCAGTAACTCAAAAGAGGGAACAAATCCTTACAGCAAGAATCATTCCCACCCCCTCCACACACAGAGTAGACAGAGATGGGCAACTTGGACATTGGATACCCAAAATGGGGGAGGGGGAGACTACTAAGGCAAGAAGTAACTGGCTTACAAGCTTTCAAGAGGGAACCTAGAGCCAGGGGGCATGGAGGAAGGCAGACTCTTCAGTGAGTACTATCCAATCTGTCTAGGTGGAGCTGATGAAATGAAACGCAGATGGGTCACTTGTGATACAATAGTGAATAATCGTTATCAGGACTGATTATGAAGGTTGGAAATGTAAAGGTAGACGTTTTTAACTCTCCAGTCTAGGAGCGGAGTGATTAACTCTTCAGTCTAGGAGCAGAGGTCTCTAGGACCATCAACGGAGAAGAGCCAAGAGCGGGACTCTACCCAGAGAAGCAGTGAGGCCCGAGATAGAGGCAGAGAAGATGACGTGTAGTGATTAAGTGGCTGGGGACTTTGGATCCAGAGAGGGAGAGGGACTGTGTGCTGAAGACTGGGAGGGGGGGAATGTAGGGGCAGGTTTGTAGGGTATACCCTTTGGTCGGTTGATGATGTATGGAGGGGATTGGAACCATGGCAATGAAACGATATATGATAAAATGAATGTAAAACTAAAGTTCTCTCATGTAAACTCATATAATTCACAATAAAACATTTAAAAAAAAAAAGAGAGCGAGACAGAGAGAGCAGAATGGATAAGAAAATATGATCCTTCAATATGCTCTCTACAAGAGACATATAAAAAAGATGGAGACAGTCTAAACACCCATCAACAGAAGAATGGTTAAGTAAACTTTGGTACATACTCAAAATGGACTACTACAAAGCATTGAAGAATAACGATGAATCTGTGAAACATTTCACAACATGGATGAACCTGGAGGACATTATACTGAATGAAATTAGTCAATCACAAAAGGACAAATATTGTATGAGACCAATGTGACGCTGTGAGGTAATGCACTGGACTGCAAAGTTGATTTGAACCAAAGGTCAGCAGTTCAAGCTCACCAGCTGCTCCTCAGAAACCCTATACAGGATTGCTATGGTTCAGAATTGCTATGATGGAACTTAACAACAACAACAGGAATATTGTAAATAGTTAAGAAAATGTTTTCTCAATAAACAATCTATGATGGTTGGTGGAGGTAGAGGGAAAATTATTCACAGCTAGAAGGTAGACACATATTAGGAGGGGTGACAGGGCAGGCGATATAAAGAAGAGTGAGGTTAGCAGAGGAAAGATGAAGTTAGCAGGGGACACAGGGAAGAGTGCAATGGTACAGTGAATAGAGGTAAATGCTGTTAACTGTAGGTACATGGAGGGGCGCACAATCATGTAATGAAGCAAAGTATAGGATCTGATGAATGTAAAACTCATGATCTGCTCTGTAAACCTTCACTAAATTCACAACAAAAACTTGAAAAAAAAAAAAAGAGGAAGGGATCCCAGGGACATCATGAGGCACTGGCAAAACACAGATCTGGGTTCAAATCCTTCCTTTGACACTTCTGTGCTGGAGACCGTCTATATTTGTCCCTACCCTTCTGAACCTGGGTTTGTTCACCTTTAGAATGGGGTTGCTCTGGCCTCATAAGGTTGTGAGTAATAACCCTGAGGTTGCTACTCTTCCCAGACTATCATTCCTTCCTCCCATCCCCCACCCCATGTCCTCACTCACTGTCAGCTCCCAGACTTGCCCCTACCCTGCCCCACTGGCACCTGAGCTCTGGCCCAGGAGCCACTCACCATCCTGACTGCCCTGAAGGACACCAGCCAGTTGATCACACCCCAGAGTGGGTACTCACCCTTCTCCAGGACAAACATCTCCCCCAGGAAGCTGTAATTCTCAAAGGTGACCCAGCTGGACAAGAGAGGAGCAGTGGAGTAGGTCAGAAAGGGTAGTGACAGAGAGGACAGACGTTATTCACTGAGGTTATTCCTCCTTGCCTTGCCAACTTGAACTTGCAAGACAACCCTAAGGCCAGTGGGAAGATGCAAAGGGGGATGGGCACCCATGGTCTGATTCTCAGCTATGCAATTGCTGATTGTGTGGTTCTGGGCACGTGGCTTCACCTCTGTGAACCTCCATTTTCTCATCTACACTAAGATGTCTGTTTTCTTGGAGTCAGTGAAGGATCAAATGAGATACTATGTGTGATTAAGCAAACAGACCTTGTTTCAAATGGTAGAATTCTTGCCTCCCATGTGAGAGACTCAGGTTCGATTCCTGGCCAGTGCGCCTCATGCACAGACACTATCAATCTGTCAGTGGAGACTTGCATGCAGACAGGAGCGTGGTGGCTCTATAGGATAAGCACCAGACTGCAAACCACAAGGTCAGTGGTTCAAGCCCACCAGTCGCTCTTCAGGAGTAAAGGTGAGGCACTCTGCACCTGAAAGATTTACAGCCTCAGAAATCCTCTACAGAGTCACTATGAGTCAGAGTTGACTTCACCGTACTGAACAACAACAAGGATTCTGAACAGTCAGCAGAGTTTCCAAGCTAAAACAGATAAGGAAGAAAGGCCTGGTAATCTAGTTCCAAAAATCAGCCAATGAAAACCCTATTGGACCCTATGGTCCAATCTGAAACCAATCATGGAGGTGGTGAATGACTGGGCAGGGCTTTATTCCATAATGCACAACGCTGCCTTAAGTCAAGACATACTTGGCAACAAACAACAACAATATATTAGCAAGGTGTTGCCCTGAATTTGCAATTCACACTCCGATTTTGAATACTGCCAGGAACTGTTATCAAATGACACATAAGAGGAAAGTTATTTCTTATAAGCCTGGATATAGTTAGGGGAGGGTGAGTGAAAACAAAGGAAACCTTCAATGAGCTGGATTGATACCGTAGTCACACGATGGACTCAAACTTATCTCAACTCTCGAGGATGGCACCTGACCAGGCAAATCACAAAGTCACCCTGAGTTGGAGCTGACAAGATGGCAGCTGACAACAGACAGGAGAAGGTCTAAAGAGGCAAGATCAGTGTTGTAGGGTGGATAGGGTAAGGTTTCCCAGCAAAATTCTCAGAGGTAGCCCTTGCTACCTTCAAAGAATGAGCAAGTGCATCGTCATGATGGGTGAACAAAAATGTCCTTAGTGTAACTTTCCTGATCTTTTTCTTACCAGTTGGCAGTTTTCTTAAAACTTCTTCACATAAGACTCTGTGATTGTCCTGTGATGTTAGGAATCCCAAACAGTCATCATAACCTTTGAACTGACCTCTCTCCTTCAAACTGAACAGGCCTAACAGGTCCCCTTAGAAGCTACTGTTTTGATTGGACCTTTCCTTTTTGAAGTCACACTAACAAGATGAAGACAGGTGTACTGCAGAGATACCTTGTCTGCAATTGTCCACTGATGCCAGAGACAGGTTTAAACAAGTTTTGTTTGGAATAAACCTATATATGTCTGAATTGGAATCCTAGTACCAATATTTCTTTGTTGGTGTTGTTAGGTGTCATCGAGTCGGTACCAACCCATAGCGACCTAATGCACAACAGAACAAAACACTGCCTGATCCTGGGCCAACCTCACCACTGTTGCCACACTTGAGTCCATCAATGCTGCCACTTGGCTAATCCATCTCGTTGGGGGTCTTCCTCCTTTTCTCTGACCCTCCACCTTACCAAACATATTCTTCTCTAGTGACTGGTCCCTCCTGACAATATGTCTGAAGTATGAGAGACGAAGTTTGGCCATCTTGTTCTCCAAGGAGCACTCAGGCTGTATTTCTTCCAACACGAATCTATTGGTTCTTTCAGCAGCCCATGGCACTTTCAATATTCTCCTCCAAAACCATGACTCAAAAGCATCAATTCTTCTATGGTCTTCCTTATTCACTGTCCAGCTTTCACATGTGTGTAAGGTTATTGAAAACACCATGGCTTGAGTCAGGCACAAGCTGACATCTTTGTTCTTCAACACTTTAAAAAGGTCTTGTGCTGCAGATTTGCCTAATGCAATACGTCGTTTGATCTCTTGACTGCTGCTTCCTTGAGTGTTGATAGTTGATCCAGTAAGGATAAAGTCCTTGACAACTTCAGTCTTATCTCCATTGATCAGAATGTTGTTTATTGGTTCAGTGGTGAGGATTTTTGCTTTCTATACATTGAGATGTAATCCATACCGAAGGCTGTGCTCTTTGACCTTCATCAGTAAATGTTTCAGGTCCTCTTCTCTTTCAGCAAGCAAGGTTGTACGATCTGCATATCGCAGGTTGTTAATGAGTCTTCCTACAATCCTGATGCCACATTTTTCTTCATGTAACTCAGATTATTTGCTCAGCATACAAGTTGAATAAGCATGGTGAAAGAATACAACCTTGTTGCACACCTTTCTTAATTTTAAAACATTTAGTGTTACCATGTTCTGTTCGAACAACTGCTTCTTGGTCCAGGTACAGATTCCTCATGAGCACAATTAAGTGTTCCAGAATACTCATACTTCACAATGTTGTCCATAGCTTGTCATGATCCACACAATCAAAAGCCTTTGCATAGTCAATAAAGCACAGGTAAACATCTTTCTGATATTCTCTGCTTTCAGCCAAGATCCATTGGACATCAGCAATGATATCCTCGTTCCACAGCCTCATCTGAATCTGGCTTGAACCTCTGGAAGTTCTCTGTCAATGTATGATTGTAGTCGTTTCTGTATTATCTTTAGCAAAACTTTACTTGCATGGGATATCAGAGATTGTCTGATGATTTCTGCATTCCATTGGGTCACCACTCTTTGGAATGGGCACAAATATGGATTTCTTCCAATCAGTCGGCCAGATAGTTGTCTTCCAAATTTCTTGGCAGAGATGAGTGAGTGTCTTCTGTGCCACCTCACTTTCTTAAAAGATTTCAATTTTTATTCCATCAATTCCTGGTGCCCTGTTCTTTGCCAATTCCTTCAATGCACCTTGGACTTCCTCCTTCAGGATCATTGGCTCTTGGTCATATTTCTTTACTTACCCTCATATATATCAAAAAAAGACTCCATCCAGTTGATTTCAACTCACAGTGACCCCATGAATGAATATTGTTGTTAAGTGCTGTTAAGTCAGTTCCAAATCACAGGGATCGTGTATGGGATTTCCAAGGAGCAGCTGGTGGGTTTGAATCACCGACCTTTTGGTTAGCAGCTCAGAACTTAGCCTAGCACACCATACCAGAACTTCATGAATGGATATTGTTGTCAAGTGCCATCGAATTGGTTCTGACTCATAGTGACCCTGTCTAGGATTTCTGAGCAATGATTGGTGGGTTTGAACCACTGACCTTGCAGTTCAAACTGACCTTGAGGTCCAGCACATCATTCTATAGCACCTACCAGGACTCCATTAATGGATATATGGGTGGGTGGATAGATGGGTGATGGTTGATGGTTGCATGGTTGCATGGATGGATGGATGGATGGATGGATGGATGGATGGATGGATAGGGAGCCCAGATTCCCATCCCACCTTTTCTTTATTGTGTGACTTTGGGAAAATCATCTAAGCTTATTCAGCCTCAGTAAATCTTTATGGGAGCAGACTGCCTCATCTTTCTCCCTGAGAGCAGCTAGTGGTTTTGAACCACCTACCTTTTGGTTAGGGTTGTGGTACGTCACTCTGGGATAAGCATTGGATTACTAACCTTAATGTCTCCTTGGTAGAGAAAGCAGATCGACAGCCTTGGTAACCATAAGGAGTAGGTGTACTCCTTCCTACAGGGTTGGTATGAGTCAGGTTAGGTTCAGTGGTGGTGGGTTGGGTTTCGTTTTGATGATACAATGGTTAAGCACTTGACTATTAACTGAAAGGCTGGTGGCTCAAACCTACCCAGCAACTCCATAGGATAAAGATATGACAATTTACTTCTGTAAAGAAGACCCAAACCAACTGCCATTGAGTTGATTCTGACTCATCGAAATCCTGTTGGACAGAGAAAGACTGCTCCAGAGGGATCCCAAGGCTTTCATCTTTTTCTTACCAAGTGGTTGTTATTGTTAAATGCTGTTGAGTCTATTCCGACCTACAGCGACCCTGTATAGGGTTTCCAAGGAGAGGCTGGTGAGCTTGAACCACCAAACTTGCAGTTCAAACAGACTTTGTAGCCCAGAGCATTAGTGCACAGCACCATACCAGGAGTCCTACCAAGTGATGGCGAGTTCAAATTGCCGAGCTTTCAGTTAGTAATCCAATGCTTCACCCAGAGTTCCACACTGACACTTGCTATTACTATGAGTCAACTCGATGGCACCCAACACAGCACAATGTAGATCATTTGGGCCTTGTGAGCAGTGTGAGAGGTGGGGAAGAAATCTTCACTCACAGCTGTTGAAAGGATCCCTGGTGATACAGTGGTCAAAGTGATCCGCTGCTAACTGAAAGGTCAGCAGTTTGAATCCACCAGTTGCTCTGCAGATGTAGAAACTGAAGCTCAAGTCTGAGGTCACACAGTGGTGTCAAAGGTCAGATTTCAAGCAGACATGCCTGTTAGCCCCTGTGCTGAGGAGCAAGATGTACTGCTGTAGGATAAGCACTGCACTGCTAACTGCAAGGTTGGCAGTTCAAGCCCATCAACTGCTCTCTGAAAGCTCTGTACAGGGTTGCTATGAATAGGAACCGACTCCAGAACACTTAACAACAATAGCTAAAGGGCACACTCCCCTGCCCCTCACCCACCTCCTCTTCCTCTTTCTGTGCTTCCACCACTGACTCCCACAGCTCTGCCAGTCCCTGAACCACAGGCTCTCCTCATTGGCCACACCCCCGGACACACATCAGCTGCATCTGGGTTTGAGTCACCAGCACTGAAAAAAGCTTTGAAACCCAAGCTGGCCACATCCGGCCACTTTTGCCTCCGGCTGGGCTTTAAAGCCAAGGGTGGAGTTGAGGTTGTATTGACCACATTGGGAGTGGGTTGGGTACTTGAGATGGAAACGGCTCCCTGAGCCTCACTCAAACCAGGGTGACACGATTAAACTCCAAGGGACGTGGGGTAAGAACGAATCATCCTATCGACCTGACACATTTGGGTGCCCACTGAAGTGCCAGGCTAATCGGCATTAAGGAAGCCTGGCTGGTGTAATGGTTTGTGCTCAGCTGGTAAAGGAAAGGTTGGCAGTTCGAATCCACCCAGCAGCACAGCAGAAGAAAAGGCCTGACGATCTGCTTCCAAGAAAACCCTACGGAGCAGTTGTACTCTGTCACATGGGTTTACCACGAGAAAGCACCAACTTGATGACAACTAACAACAATGACAGCCTGCTTTGTCTCCTCCAGACTTCAGCACAGACCTGTTGGGGTAATGCAGAGCATTACTCTCCCTGTTTCAGAGATGGGAAAACTAAGCCTTAGAGACTGGACAAGACAAATGAGGCATTAAGATTCAACCCCAGTTTCGTTTGACCTCAAAGATTCTCAGAATACAGGCTGAATCCTGTTTGCTGCAGCTCCAAGGGGACTATCAATATGGGGGAACAAGAGGTAAAGAGACCATATGAGTCTCGTCCTAAGACTGGCCAAGTATGCTGACTTTAGGGCAGAAAGACAATTCATCCTGGAGACACTGAGACCCAGCGAAGCCCAGGCAATAGGAGCTGGGCAGTGAGGCATGATTAGTAAAACACTATGCTGAAGAAAAAGAATCACCCTAATCCTCAGTTTCTTCACTTGTCAAATGGGGATAAGGATATTCCTTCCTAAAGCAGAAGAGTTCAGAATCAGAGAAGGAAATAGGTTCACTCCATGAACAACAGTCGGGTGATGTCCGACTCTCATGACTGAATGTTTTGATCAAAGATTCTATAAAGAATCTTGATCAAAAGGGGCAAGACTGAAGATCAGAATTTCAAATTCTCATGGGATCCAGACTTTCTGGAGGCACTGAGACTGGATGAATCCCCCAAACAATTGTCTGACGATCATCTGTAAATTTTAACCCTCAAACCAGGCCCATCCCCTGAAGTCTGCTTTGAACCAAAAAAAGGTTTATCTTAATGTGTAAAGTACGTCTGCCTTGAGCATTGTGCCCTTTTAATGAATTATCCTTGTGGGCTCCAACTGACAATGCCAACTCAAAAGATTAGATGAACACTGCAGGGGGAATTGAGTTGAAGCTAATGGTGGTGGGATAATTTGGAAAAGGGTGACACACCTGAGGAACATAACCAGTTACTGAGCTGGACACGTAGAAATTGTGGAAATGCTGCCTGGCTGTGGATATTTTCATCAAAAGTAAAAAAAAATTAAAATTGTGAAAAGG
The DNA here is from genome assembly GCF_000296735.1 of Chrysochloris asiatica. Lineage (NCBI taxonomy): Eukaryota > Metazoa > Chordata > Mammalia > Afrosoricida > Chrysochloridae > Chrysochloris > Chrysochloris asiatica. The sequence goes on from NW_006408646.1 coordinate 2,065,274, forward strand.
AATGGTCCTTCCTTCATAGAGCTTTGTTCAATCCTCAAAGAAAAACCCTCCACCTGCACCTGGCACTAGTGGCTGCTTGATGCCCCGAGATGGGGGACCGTTAGTACACACTCTACCCTTTGGTCGCCTTCTGGCCTCAGTCATGAGGCAGGACTCCGGTTGGTAGCAGAAGCAGCATTTTTCCTGGAGCCTAGCATCATGATTTACTGGCCCTGGGACCTTACACTAATCAGATCACCATTCGGAGTCTCCATTTCTTATTTGCAAAATGGAAAAGAAAACAATGCTTCCCTCGTGGGTTTGAAATGTTGATGTCTTTTTTGACTCTTGGCGACCCGACCCGTGTGTGCTGAGTAGAACTGCCTCAGATTTTCTAAGGCTGACCTTTTACAAGTAGATAACCTCTGGAGTACCTGTGAGTGGATTTGAACCACCAACTTTTCAGCTAGTAGTGGAGTGCTTAACCATCTGCACCATCCAGAGACTCTTGGGTGAGGAATGGAAATAATCACTGTGCTCATGCAAGCATGGTTGCCCGCAGGAGCAGTCTCTCTGTAGCTGCAATTGTTTGGTTGTAACTATTTTATTGTGACAGAGGGTAGAGGGACACATGCCACACACTCTTTCTCACATGCACTCACATGCATACCACACACACTTACACCTGCACATGTAATACACTCCCATGTACACACTCACACACAGACTCACACACACACACACACACACACACACACACACACACAGTCCCCAGGTAACGATGAGGCTGTTCACTTGCTTGAAACCTCTGTCTCCCAAGTTCAATCACTCCCCCAAGAATCCCACCCCTGTCCAAAGACCACCATCTACAAAAGGGAATCCCCCATGATGAGGGTGCTGGGTGAGAGAGGTGGGTTTCTTCCAAATGCAGGTGGGGACAAGCATTAAATTAGTAACTTCGAGACACACAGCAGCGCCCCCCAAAAGAGCACTTTGACTCAGAGACTGAAGATGACTCTGCCCTCCTCCCTCCCCCATGTTAGTATTTAACGCTACACATTCTGATTTGATGCAACTCCTGTCTGGTTCTTATCCTGGGAAGCCTTATCCTTTCCACCACACATCCGCACCCTGCCACTCCCACTGCCAAACTCGAGCTCCTGGTCTTAGCTCAGATACCACCTCCTCCAGGAAGCCTCCCTGCTGCTCTCCTCCTCCCGCTGTGCCCAATCCCATTGTTATTGTTGGGGCTCCATGTGACCGGTGGACCTACCCCTCTTGGCTGTGACTTTCAGGAAAGCAGATCACCAGGTATTTCTCTCTTGGAGTCATTGGGTCCATTTGAACTGCCAACCTTTCGCTTAACGGCTGAGCATTTAACTGTTGTGCTACCAGGGTTCCTTGTCATCTCATCAAAGGAAAACCCCAAACCTACTGCTGTTGACTCATGCAATCTAATCGAACAGAGCAGAACTGCTCCGTAGAGGTTCCAAGTCTGCCATTCTGTATGGAAACACACTGAACAAATTCTGTTGCTTTGTTTCTGGGTCTCTCTCCTATGCGTCCCATTCCCTCCCTTATTCTCGCCTTCCAAACTTCCACTTCTGTGTCTTCAGCGGCAGCACCTGCTGTAGAACTGATGCTCGAGAAATGTGCACTGGTCTTTAGATCACAACATTGTGAACCTGGGTTCGCCTCCTCCTCTAATGAAGCCCCAGGTTCTCTTTTTGCTCAAGTTGCTACTTGCTTGTGGTGCAAACTGAGGCAAGTGTCTTCCCTTTCTGAACCTCAGCATTCCCAACTGTAAAATGGGTGAGAGACCCAAGTAGTGCAAACGGTTCAATGCTTGACCGCTAATAGAAAGTTTGGAGGTTTGAATCTACCCTGAGGTACCTCAGAAGAAAGGCCTGGCCATCTACTTCTGAAAAATCAGCGATTGACAGCCCTAAGGAGCACAGTTCTGCTCTGGCACATGTGGGTGCCATGAGAGGGAGTTAACTTGACAGCTGTGGGCTTTTCCCAATGGTCATTGGCAAGACGCTGCCACCCGGACACTTAAATGTTCCAGAGGGACCCTTACGTGGGTCCCCTGGAGATGTGGTTAAGTATACCTCGGCCTCCCCATTCATGAATGAAAAACCTACCTATGACCCCAGAGTCCTAAGCAGGGCTGTGATGGGTCTTCAGAGGTCAGGGGACTTTGAGATATCACCCCACAGCTGAGTCAGGTGACCCACTGTGATGCACAATGTTGTGGGTGAATATTAGAAATCTCACAGTAAGCGGAAAAAAGAGAAAAGTTCAGAATGGTTGTTGGTGCTGTTGTTGGGTGGCATCACATCAATTCTGTCTTTTTCTGTCTCAGAATTGCTGGGTGGGCTGGAACCACCAACCTTTCAGTTAGCAGCAGAGCACTTAATCACTGTGACACCAGGACTCCTCATTAACTAATGCTAATCTAGTGCCAGCTGTTCATAGGATTCACCCCCCAAAACTTATTGCCATCTGGTCAGTTCTGAAGGAAAGTAGCTCTGTTGGACAGAACATAATTGCACCATAGGGTTTCCAAGACTAAATCTTTATGAGAGCAGACAGAATTGCCCCATAGGGTTTCCTTGCCTAGGCAGATGGCCAGATCTTTCTTCTGAGGAACTTCTGGGTAGGTTTAAGCTACCTATCTTTCTGTTAGTGGCTGAGCAGAGCACCTAACTGTTGAGCCACCAGGGCTCCTTTCCAGAAAAAGTACATGCAGCATAGTTCAATACATTAAAAACAAGCAAGAGTCAAAGAGAATATGCTTTAAAAGGGATAATGCAAAAAGGTAATATATAAAAAAGAAAACAGACAGATATCAGACACAGAGATGAAGATGTCAGCTGCCATGGCAGGCTCACAGGAGACACCTGGCAGAGGACTTTTACCAAATCTTGACTTTAAATATTGGAGGTGCAGTAAGTAGGTTGAGCATTGGACCATTAACTGTTGGCAGTTTGAACCCATGAGGAGCTCCAAAGGAGCGAGGTGAGGCTGTCTGCTTCTGTAAAGATGTATAGCATCCAACAAGGCCACTATGAGTTGGATTTGATCGGTGGCAGTGTGGAGCATTTCCACTGTTATGATTTGGAATCGATTTGGCAGCAGTGCTGGGGTTTGCAGCTGCTCACTGGAGTCTTAAAACTTAAATAAAAATTAAATACCAGTTACGCACTGCGGTGGAGGTGCAATCAATGACGTATACTGCTAGCAAATGAAAGTTTGCCAGTTTAAACCCACTGAGAGGCACCTTGGAAGAAAGGTATGGTGATCTGCTTCCAAACGGTCACAGCTTTGAAAGCCCTGTAGAGCAGTTCTATCACATAGGATCGCCTAAGTCAGACTCACTGGATGGCAGCGAGTGTATTGGAGTAGACCTGTACTCTGTAGTTCTTTAGTGAATCCAATGACTGATTTTTTAAAAAGCAGATTGCTGGCAATCTTTCTTCTAAGGCATCTGTGGGCAGACTTGAACCTCCAGTCCTTCAGTCAGCAGCTGAATATGTTAAATATTTGCATGGTACTTGGGGGACCAAGGACTTTGAAATGGCCCAGGTCAGTGCACCTAATGTTGGGATCTGGCTCTCCAGGAGCGCTTTCAGGCGGAGAACAATTTCCAGGCAGGTCTGAGGCCAGGGTGCAGGCCTAGCAGAACCCCTCGGCACACCAGCCCACTGCTTCCCATCCTCTCTTGTTTCTGGTTTTTGACAAGCTCTGCATGGTCCAGCATAGTTAACAGTGTCCCTTGACACCTCGGTGGTGGTGGTAGTGATTTAACAGCTCAGAAGAAAGGGTTCTCCTTGATCTCAGGGCACTGAAGACCCCGGCTGTGTCCTTAGAGCCCCCAGAGTGGCCTGGGAAGGAGGAGTGGAGGGACAAAATGAGGGACAGACCGAGGAGGGGGGAGACAACAGAGGAAAAGTGGAGACTGAGGGGGAGAGAAGAGAGGAGAAGGAGGAGAAAGGGGGAGGGTAGAGGAGAAAGAGGAGACAAGGGGGAGGGAAAGGAAGAGAAGGGGAGGAACTAGATTGGGGAGGAGGGACAGGAAGAAAGTGGGGGAGAGGGAAGGGGAGGAGGATGAAGAAGAGGGGGCTGAGGGGGAGGAGCTGGAGCAGAGGAGGAGGGAGAGGAAGAGGGGAGGAGCCAAATTAGGGAAGGGGAAGGAGCAGAGAATGGGGGAGGATTGGAGGAGGAAGAGGAGGGGAAGGAAGTAGGGGGGAAGAGGGGTAGAAACTAGAAACAGGACTAGGAAGAGAGGGAGGAACCAGACCAGGGGAGGAGGGGGAAGAACGGAGGAAGTGGAGGGGTGGGAGAAGGGGAACCGAACCGGTGAGGCCCAGCCATACCACCTGCAAGCCCTTACCCTGTGTCTCCCAGGAAGGAGGCCCCCCACTTTGGCTCTAAGCAGGGGCCCAGATCCTGGGGCCTGGGCTGGCCCTGTGAGTGGGGCCCCTTCTCCCTTCCCCTTCTCATCAGACTCTGGGCTTGAGGCAGCTGTGGTGGAGGACTGTCACCCTGAGACATGATTTGCTCCTGCCGCATCTGCAAAGAAACCCAGGCCTTGGTTAGTTCAGAGATAGCACCCCCCCCTCCCCACCTCCACCCCCTGCTGTCAGGCTCCTTCTAACTCAGCTCCTCTCCTTCCCCTGGCAAGAATCTCCTGTCTGGGAACCACTCAATCCATGCATCTTTCCTTTTGCTAAGCACTGGACTACTAACCAAAAGGCTGACAGTTCGAACACAACCAGAGAGACCTCAGAAGAAAGGCCTGGTAATCCAATTCCAAAAAATCACAGCCTTTGAAGCCCCTTTGGAACAGTTCTACTCTGACAAACGTGGGGTTGCCACAAATCAGAATCAACTCAATGCAACTAGTTTGACTTTGATTGATTTATTTGGGGGTGGGTGGGTCACACTTGCTATTTGCTTGTGCACTTTGTAGTCACTTAACTAGATTATTGTCATGGATTGAATTGTGTCGCCCAAAACGCATGCTAGGTTGGCTGGCTTTGGCAGTTCTATAATGATGAATGGGCCAGTTAGGTAAAGATTCCCCCATTGATGTGAGCTGATGTGATAAACTAAATGGAAGATTTCAAGTGGGATGCAACACCCATTACCCCATCACAGGCCTGATCCCATATAAGGGGAGTTTCCCTGGGCTGTGGATTGTTTCACCTTTTGTTTGACAAGAGCTATAAGGAGAGAGAAGGAAGCAGCTATCACTAAGGAAGAAGAGCAGAGAGCACAGCATGTTCTTTGGACCTGGAGTCCCTGCGCTCTGAACCTCATAGACCCAGGAGAAGACTGACACCAAGACATGTCCCCAGAGGATGCTGGCCCACAGATGTTGAAAGGCAACAAGGACCTTTGCCCAGAGAAAGACTTCCCTTAGAACCGGCACTTTGAATATGGCCTGCTAGCCTCCTAAGTGTGAGAGAATAAATTTGTTGTTAAAATCATCCACTTGTGGAGAGTCACACCAGATATGCATGAATGATCCAATATGAGACAAGCAATCGGTGTAATCCACCACATAAATAAAACAAAGGAAAAAAGAACTGCATGATCATATCAATCGATACAGAAGAGGCATTTGACAAAATCCAACACTCATTCCTGATAAAAAAAACACTCAACAAAATAGGAGTTGAAAGGAAATTTCTCAATATAACTAAAGGCATAGATACAAAACCAACAGCCAACGTTACTTTCAATGAAGAGAAATTGAAACCATTCCCCTTATAAACAGGAACCAGACAAGGATGGCCTTTATCACCATTCCTGTTTATTTCTGCTGTAAGTCTTAGTCAGAGCTATAAGACAAGAAAAGAAAATTAAAGGCATTCAAATTGGCAAAGAAGAAGTAAAACACTCTATATTTGAAGACGATATGATCCTATACTTAGAAAATCCCGAAGACTCAGCAAGAAAATATTAATGGAACTCATTGAAAGATTCAGCAAAGCAACAGGGTACGAGACCAACACTCAAAAGTCATTCAGATTCCTTTACACTAATAGACATTCATGAAAAGGGATTTAGGAAATAAGTGTTGTGCATGGGGTAGCTATGAGTCAGCGCCAACTTGACAGCATCTAACAACAACAACAACATGCACAACACGACAAAACATTGCCCAAACCTGCGACATCCTCACAATTGTTGTTATGCTTGAGCCCATTGCTGTGGCCCCGGTGTCAATCTATCTCATTGGGGTCATCCTCTTTCTCACTGACCTTGCACTTTACCAAGCATAACGTCCTTCTTCAGAGACTGGTCCCTCCTGCTAATATGTCTAAAGTTGTTGTTGTTGTTAGGTGCCATCAAGTCGGTACCTACCCATAGTGACCTTATGCACAGCAGAACGAAACACTGCCTGATCCTGGGCCAACCTCACTACTGTTGCCACGCTTAAGTCCATTGATGCTGCCAATTGGCTAATCCATCTCGCTGGGGGTCTTCCTCTTTTTCTCTGACCCTCCACCTTACCAAACATGATATCCTTCTCCAGCGACTCTTCCCTCCTGACAATATGTCCAAAGTATGAAAGACGAAGTTTGGCCATCTTGGCATCTAAGCAGCACTCTGGCTGCACTTCTTCCAAAACAGATCTATTGGTTCTTTTGACAGCCCATAGCACTTTCAATATTCTCCTCCAACACCATAACGGTCTTCCTCATTCACTGTCCAGCTTCCGTGTGCATATGAGGTTATTGAAAACACCATGGCTTAGGTTAGGCACACCTTAGTCCTCAAGCTGACATCTTTGTTCTTCAACACTTTAAAAAGGTCTTGTGCAGCAGATTTGCCTAATGCAATACGTCGTTTGATCTCTTGACTGCTGCTTCCTTGAGTGTTGATAGTTGATCCAAGAAGAATGAAGTTCTTGACAACTTCAATCTTTTCTCCGTTGATCAGAATGTTACTGGTCCAGTGGTAAGGATTTTTGTTTTCTTTACATTGAGATGTAATCCATACCGGAGGCTGTACTCTTTGATCTTCATCAGTAAATGTTTTATGTCCTCTTCACTTTCAGCAAGCAAGGTTGTATTATCTGCATGTAGCAGGTTGTTAATGAGTCTTCCTCCAATCCTGACTCCACGTTTTTCTTCATAGAACCCAGCTTCTCAGATTATTTGCTCAGCATACAGGTTGAATAAGTATGGTGAAAGAGTTCAACCTTGTCGCACACCTTTCTTAATTTTAAAACATTCACTGTTTCCATGTTCTGTTCGAACAACTGCCTCTTGGTCTAGGTACAGATTCCTCATGAGCACAATTAAGTGTTCCCGAATACTCATACTGCGCAATGTTGTCCATAGCTTGTCATGATCCACACAATCAAAAGCCTTTGTGTAGCCAATAAAGCACAGGTAAACATCTTTCTGATATTCTCTTCTTTCAGCCAAGATCCATTGGACATCAGCAATGATATCCTCGTTCCACAGCCTGTTCTGAATCCGGCCTGAATCTCTGGAAGTTCTCTGTCAATGTATGATTGTAGTCGTTTCTGTATTATCTTTAGCAAAACTTTACTCGCGTGGGATATCAAAGAGATTGTCTGATGATTTCCGCATTCCATTGGGTCATCTCTCTTTGAAATGGGCACATTCCAAAGTATGAGAGTCGAAGTCTTGCCATCCTGGCTTCTAAGGAGCATTTTGATCTTACAACAGAGGTTAGTTCTTCTAACACTCTATAGTACTTTCAATATTCTTCTTGAACACCAATTTTTCAAATGCATGAATTTTTTTTATGTCTTCTTATTCATTGACCAACTTTCACATGTTTCTGAGGTTGTTGAAAATACGATGACTTGGATCAGGCATGCCTTAGTCCTCAAACTGCCATCTTTGATCTTGAACACTTTAAAGAAGTCTTGTGCAGCAGATTTGCTTAGTGCAATACTGTGACTGTTGACTGTGGATCTAAGCAAAATGGAGTCTTTGATAACTTCATTTTTTCCTCCATTTAGCATGTAGTTTATGGTCCAGTGCTGAGGATTTTTGTTTTCTTTACACTGGGGTACAATCCATACCAAAGGCTGTGGTCTTTGATTTTCATCAGTAAATATTTTAAATCCTCTTTGCTTTCAGCAAACAAGATTGTGTCTTCTGCACATCACAGGTTGTTAATGAATCTCCTTCCAATCCTGCTGCCACATTCTTCTTAATATAATTCAGCTTCTCAGATTACTTGCTCAGCATACAGACTGAATAAATATGGTGAGAGAATGTAGCTCTTTCCTGTACACCTTTCCTGATTTTATCCCAAGTATCCCCTTGTTCTGTTTGAACAACTGCCTCTATGTCAAGTTCCTCATGAGTCCAATTACATGCTCTGGCATACCCGTTCTTTGCAATGTTACCCAGAGCTTTTCATGATCGACACGGTCAAAAGCCTTTGCATAGCCAACAGAGCACAAGTAAACATCTTTCTGGTATTCTCTGCTTTCAGCCAAGAACCATATAACATAAGCAATGATGTCCCCAGTTCCACGTTCTCTTCTGGATCCAGCTTGAATTTCAGGCAGTTCCCTGTTGGTGTACTGTTTGAAGTAGTTTTTGGATTATCTTCAAAAAAATTTTACTTGCCTGTAATATTAATAGGAGCTCTGGTAGCGTAGTGGTTACGAATCGGGCTGCGAACCTTAAGGTCAGCGGTTCGAAACTACCAGTCACTCCGCGGGAGAAAGATGAGGCTTTCTACTCCCGTAAAGATTTAC
>NW_006408646.1:2074113-2101513 GCF_000296735.1 Chrysochloris asiatica
CCCGTAAAGATTTACACCCTCGGAAACCCTGTACAGGGTCGCTATGGGTCGGACCCGACTCGATGGCACTTAACAACAACAACAACAACAATATTAATAGTACTGTTAGATGATTTCTGCATTCTGTTGGGCCAATTCTCTTTAGAAAGGGCATAGATATGGATCTCTTCCAATTGGTAGGCCAGGTAGCTGTTTTCCAAATTTCTTGGCAAAGATGAGTGAGTGCCTCCAGTGCTGCATCAGTTTGTTAGAAGATTCAAATTTGTAGTCTTTCAATTCCTGTAACCTTGTTTTTCACCAACACTTTCAGTGTAGCTTGGATTTCTTCTGGTTCATAATGCTACCTCTTAAAATAGTTGAATATCAACCATTTCTTTTTGGTACAGTGACTCTGTGTATGCCTTCCATCTTCTTTGATGTTTTCTACATCATTCAGTATTTTGCTCAAAGAAATCCTTCAATATTGCAAAACTGGTGGTGGTGGTGTGCCGTGGAGTCAATTCTGTCTTATAGCGACCCTGTACAGGGTTTCCGAGGCTGTAAATCTTTAAGGGAGCAGAACACCTCATCTTTCTCGCATGGAACAGCTGGTAGTTTCAAACTGCTGACCTTGCAGTTAGCAGCCCAATTCGTAACCACTATGTTACCAACTTGATTTTTTTTCTTCAGTTCTTTCATTCTGAGAAATGCTGAGTATGTTCTTCCTTTTTGGTTTTCTAATTCCAGATCGTTGCACATTTCACCATAACACTTGGCTTTGTCTTCTCGAACTGCCTTTTGAAAATTTCTGTTCAGTTCTTTTACTTCCTCATTTCTTTCATTGGTTTTAGCATCTCTGTGTTGGAGAGCAAGTTTCAGAGTTTCTTCTGACATCAATTTCAGTCTTTTTTTTTTTTTTTTTCTCTCCTTCTTCTTTTTTCTGGTCTTTTCAATGACCTTTTGCTTTCTTTGTGTATTATGTTCTTGATGTCATCCCAGAGCTCTTCTGGTCTTTGGTCAGTGGTGTCTAATGCATCAAATCTGTTCCTGAGATGGTCTCAATTCAGGTGGGATGTGTTCAATGTCATATTTTGGCTCTCATGAACTTATTTTAATTTTCTTCAGCCTCAACCTGAACTTGCATTTGATGTTCTGTCCCACAGTCTGCCCCTGACCTTGTTTTGGCTGATGATATGGAACTTTTCCATCAGAGTCCTGGTGTGGCACTGTGGGTTAATTCGCTGGACTGCAAGGTTGCTTTGAAACTCAAGGTTGGCAGTTCAAGCTCACCAACCACTTCTTGGAAACCCTATACAGGGTCACTATGAGTTGGTATCCACTCAACAGCACTTAACAACAACAACATGGAGCTTTTCCACCGTCTCTTCCCACAGATGGAGTCAATTTGATTTCTGTGTATGCCATCTGGTGAGGCCCATGTGTATAGTCACTTTATATTTAAAAAAGATATTTGCAATGAGGAATTCATTGGTCTTGTAAAATTCTATCATGCAGCCTCCAGCATAATTTCTAGTGAAATTAGTGGGCTACAAAGGGACATATACTGTATGAGGCCACTACTGTAAAAAGTCAAGAAGAAGTTTTCGTTCCGTAACAAACGTTGTATGATGATTACTAGCATTGGGAAGGAAGGGAGAATTATTCACTGGATAGAGTGTAGACATGTTCTAACTAAGCTGATGGAAAAGGCAGTTAAAAAAGAAAAAGAAGGAAAAAACAGAAATTGCTTTCTTTAAAAAACTTTTTTCATCTTTTACTTCCATGTACTAGAAAGGAAACACTGTATATTTATTTTCTCATTAGGACAAACCATTGGGAGCTTTCCTGTAGATAAAGGGAAGGAGAAGAAAGAAGGAGGGATAAAAGAAAGGAGAGAGAGAGAGATGGATTTGGAGATGAATAGTGGTGATGGCTGTGTAACACAGGGAGTGTGGTTGGTGTGGTTGGATTGTGCATGGGACAATGGTTGAAACGGCAAATGTTTTGCTGTGTTATATAGATATTGCTGCAATAAAAACAACAGCCAAAAACCTCATCCACTCGTGGTATTTCTGTTACAGCTGCACTGGAGAATTAAGACAATTGTTTATTTGAGGAATAGCAACTGTCACTTTTATACGGTGCTCTATGCTCAGCACTGTTACACATATTAATAAGCTCACCCTCACCATAAGCCCATGCTGTTGTTGGGTACTGTGGAGTTGATATGATAGGTTTTTCTAAGAGGAGATTGCCAGGCCATTCTTCTGAAGCACCACTGAGAAGGTTTGAACTACCAACCTTTTGGTTTAGTCAAGCAGTTGACCGTTGTGCCGCCAGGGCCCCTTGTAGCCCACGCAGCTCATAAACAGTACATCTCCAATTCCAGCTCAGGCAGACACACCCCAGCAACCCGGTTCCTAACTGCGCAGCCATTTTATTGGCTCTGTTTTATTCTCCCCTTCTTCTCTCCTAAGTAGACCTGGTGGTGCTGTGGTCTAGGTGTTGGACTGTTAGCCACAAAGTCAGCGGTACAAACCCACCAGTGGCTTCGTGGGAGAAAGATGAGGCTGTCTGCTTCAGTAAAGATTTAGAGGCCTGGTAACCCTGTAGAAAGTCACTATGAGTTGGAATCAACTCTATGGCAGTGGGTTTGGTTTTCTTCTCTCCCGACATTTGGATCTGTGCCTGTCAAATCTCAGATTTGTAATCAACATCTGCTCAAAGAATGAATAAATGCATGCATCTGCCTCCTTTTCCCTATTGCTGCCTCTGGAATTCTCTGACACTGGAGTCTAGAGGAGGATTTAGAAGGACATATTCAGCTAGTGCCTGTTGGTTCTAAAAATGGTTCTAAACAGGAGGGCTATGGCCTCACGGGCGTTGGTTGGAGAGGACTTTGATCATTTCCTGAAATTCCCAATCACTATGAGGTCATGGCTGCCTTTAAATGCTTGATAAGACCATTTATCACCAGGAAAAAAACCCCAAAACACTTCCTTCAATTTTGGAGAGAATTTCAAGGGATTCAAAGTTTCCTGACAGCTTGGATGAAGACACTCTGGTCAACTGGACATCCCACTGACTGATGTGGCCACATCTGACCCTTCTAGACTCTGCCTCCCCAGTGTTGGTCTGTGACTCAGCACTTCCCTGACCAATGGCTGGACACATTCCAACGAGAGATGTGCTTATTCCTTTCCCCTTTCTGTCTGTCTGTCTCTGCTTTTCTGTGGTTCTGCCTGTCTCTATCTCTTGTGTCTGTGTGTTCCATCTGTTTTTCCTTCTCTCTGTGTGTGTCTTCAGTTGTTCTTCCTGTCTGTCTGTCTGTCTCTGTGTCTACCTGTCTTTCTCTCCTGTGTCTGTGTGATCCATCTTTCTGTCTCTTTCTCTCGGTGTCTGCCTGTCTTTCTCTCTGTCTGACTGTCTCTCCTGTAACTGCATGTCCCATCTCTCTGTTTCTTTCTCTGTTTGTTTGCCTGTCTCTTTCTGTTCTTTATTTTGACCTTTATTTCTCTCTCTCTCTGTCTCCCCACTTCCCATCTTGTCCTTTGTGGATCTCTGTGTCTCTCTATCTTCTTTGTCTCTCTTTAGCTCTCTCTCTCTTCTCTTGTCTCTCTCTTGTCTTAGAGGCCAGGATGGCCAAACTTCATCTCTCATACTTCGGATATATTGTCTGGAGGAACCAGTCACTGCAGAAGGGCATCATGTTTGGTAGAGTGGAGGGTTGGAGCAAAACAGGAAGACCCCCCAGTGAGATGGAATGGCACAGTGGCAGCAATGGGCTCAGGCTTAACGACCATTGTGAGGCTGGCTCAGGAGTGAACAGTGTTTCGTTCTGTTGTGCTTAGGGTCACTATGAGTTGGTACGGCCTTGATGGCACCTAACAGCAACACCTCTTGTCTTGTTCTCAGCGAATTCTCTTACAGAACTGGCTTCTCTCTAACTCTCTTACATTGCCGCTCCTTAACCCCCCCTTTGTGGTCCTTCCCTTTAGCTCTTGAAGCATGGGGCAGGCTCCCTTTTTGCTGGGAGCCTGGTACTTCCTACTCCTGGGTGGTGGGGCAGGCGGGTGCTGTGAGTGATTGGGGCCAATGCCCTGTTTCATAGTCTGGGAGACACCAGGCCTTGATCTGTGTGACACAAAGGGGGAGCTGACTTAGCAGGCACCGAGGGGAGTGTGGGCGAGGCCCTGTGCCCCCAGACTACTGTAAAGATCTGACCCCTCTGTTGGGAGTCTGGCAGACACAGCAGAAATACTGATAGCAGGGACTGTCTTCTGACCCACCATCTATTTAGCTCCCACTCCACTCCTCTCCCACCATGCCAGGAGGGACAGGACGTGGGAAAAGTGAGCCTAGGGAACCAGGAGACCTGCATTTGAATCGTTCTATGTAGCTTTCACACAACAACAACAACAACAACAATGTAGCTTTCAGCAGGTGTTTAAAGTTCCTTCTTTCTTAATCTTTCTGCTGCTGACCAAAAGAAGGTGGGCGGTTTGGGCCCATCCAGTTGCCCAACTCATCCAGAACCTCAGTGAGATGGACTGACACAGTGGCTGCAACAATGGGCATTGTTGTTGTTGTTATGTGCCGTGGAGTTGGTTCCGACTCGTAGCGACCCTGTACAGGGTTTCCAAGGCTATACATCTTTATGGGAGCAGAAAGCCTCATCTTTCTCCTGTGGAACAACTGGTAGTTTTGAACTGCTGACCTTGAGGTTCGCAGCCTGATTCGTAACCACTACGCTAGCATAGCTCCTTAACAATGGGCATAAACAGCAACGATTGCGAGGATTATGCAGGATCTGGCAGTGTTTCCTTCCGTCGTACATGGGGTCACTATGAGTTGTAACTGACTCGATGGCCCCTAACAACAATCATAACAATAGTAACTTCAGGGGAGAAAGACCTGGCTGTCTACTCTCCCTGCAAGGATTAACTCCCCTGTCCGTTCTGACTCATAACATCCCATTGGACAGAGTACTTTCTTCTTCTTTTTTCTTTTTAACTTTTTATTGTGAATTGAGTGAAGGTTTACAGAGCAAGTCAGTTTTCCATTCAACAAATTACACACATTTAGTTTCATCTCATTGATTTCCATACCTACACTGTAACATCTCTCATCCCACTTCCTCCCTGTGTTTCCTGTTTCCATTCCTCCTTCTTTCCCAACCCTTCTGAACTTTGTCCTTGGGTCACTGCTGCCCTTTGGATTTCCAGTCATCCACTAGAGTTCTTTTCCTCCTTATAGACCTACCTACTGTTTGGCTGAAAATTGAGCCATGGGAGAGTGTTCAGCTCTAGACTGAAGGACCATAGTCGTCTTGGGGGTCCCATAGGGTTTCTGAGGCTGTAAATCTTTAGGGAAGCAGACAGCTTCATCTTTCTCCCTTGGGGCAACTGGTGGGTTTGAACTGCCTGCCTGTCAGTAAATAGCTCACTGCTTAATCCACGGTGTCACCAGGGCTCTTTTCTGTATAGATTACAGTCTAGGAAACCCTTTAGGGCAGTTCTGCTGTGTCAAGCGAAGAAGCTAACAACCACAAGCAGCTTCAGGAACTGTGTCCGTAATTGCAAAATTCTCACTAGAACAGCTGTTGGAGTGCTGAACATAAGAGCAGTTGACATCCAGAACTGCTTGGTAAAGGCAGACATGGCTATGATATCAGTGACTCTGCTTACCTAGTGGTCTGTGTGCCTGGTACCCTCGGGTGATACAAGTGCTAATATAAACTGAAAGGTTAGAGGTTGGAGTCCATCCAGAGGCACCTTGGAAGAAAGGCCTGGTAATCTCCTTCTAAAAAATCAGCCACTGAAAGCCCAGTGGAGCACAGTTCTACTCTGAGACACATGGGGTGGCCAGGAGTCAGGATCGACTCAATGACAACTGGTGTTCCTGGTTTTTTGTATGTGAAGCTGGGGTTGTTGTTGCTGTTGTTAAGTGCGGATTTATAGAGACCCCGTGTAGGGTTTCTGTAGAGCAGCTGGTCAGTTTGAACCACACCTTGCACCATATCAGGACTCTGCGAAGCCAAAGTAAAATGCTTTACTCAGAGACATGCAGATACACATGGATGGAGACAAACAGACACAGGGGAACAGTGAGGGAGAGGCACATGTGGGTAAAGACCCACAGACTGACACACACATGGATCGAGACACACGCACAGACAGACAGACACACATGAATAGAAACATACAGATGGATACCAGAGATTAGATACACAGACTGACAACCAGAGAGACACAGACAGAGACACAATGAGGTAGATACACAGACATAGATCCAGAGAGAGACACCCGCTCCAAATATAGATAGAGGCACACAGATGCATAGATAAAGAGGGTCTGTCTCTCACACACAGAGAGGTACAGACCCACATACACCCAGGCCGACAGTGGAACAACCCACAGAAATCACATCACTCAACACCCTTTCTGCTGAATCTGAGGCCAGTTGGGGTGAGGACGTGAACAAAGTCACGTGGTGTACTTCCAGCACAGCCAGAAGAGGGAGCCATCACTTCCTGCCTTTTTTATGGGGATGAAGGGACCCAAGCTCCCCATACAGCCTAGTTCTGATCTCAGCAGAACCTAGTTCTGCTGAGATCACACTGGCTGGGGCCATGTCTGCCCTTTGCTTCTCCCCCACAACCCAGCACCACTGGCTTTCCAGCCTCCCCCTCAACCTTTCATCCTGGGCCAAAGTCTGGGGTGGGGGCAGGAACCACAATACAAGATGAGAAGCACAGGAAGCTGGGCCAAATGGCCTCTGGTAGGGGCCACCCACAGGTCTGGGCTCTGAGGTCAGGCCAGCTCCTCTTTGAGTAGTTCTGGGCCGCCTGTGACAATGAGCCCTCTGTCACAAGGCCAAGAGGAGGTAGAGAGGGTGGTGCACTCCCCAACCCTTCCCCCCACCCTTTATTTTGGGTTCTTTTTCTTAGTCTTTTACAGTAGTGGTCCTATACAGTATTTCTCCTTTTGCGACTGACTAATTTCACTCAACATTTCATTCATGTTATGTGATAGCTTATAGCTTCAAGGTAGCATGATATTCCATTGTGCGTATGTACTACAAGTTTGTGGACTTGTTTTAATTTTCTTCAGCTTCAGCCTGAACTTCCATATGAGCAATTGATGGTCTGTTCTACAGTCTGCCCCTGGTGTTGTTTTGGCTAATGATATGGAACTTTTCCACTATCTTTTTCCACCGAATTAGTCAACTTGATTTCTGTGTATTCCATCTGGTGAGGTCCATGTACATAGTCATCTTTTATGTTGCTTAAAAATGGTGTTTACAATGAACAATACATTGATCTTGCAAAATTCTATCATGGGATCTTCAGCACTGTTTCTATCAGCTAGGCCATATTTTCTAACTATTGATCCTACTTCATTGTTTCCAACCTTTACATTACAATCACCAGTAATTATCAATACATCTTGATTGCATGTTTGATCAATTTCAGACTGAAGCAATCGGTAGAACTTGATTGCATGGTAGATCAATTTCATCATCACTGGCTTTAGTGGTGCATAAATTTGAATAATAGTGGTAATAACTGGTCTTCCTTATACACATATGGGTATTATCCTATCACAGACACCATTATACTTCAAGATTGATCTTGAAATGTTCTTTTTGATGATGAATGCAATGCCATTCTTTTTCAATTTGTCATTCCGGGAATAGTAAATCATGTGTTTGTCAGATTCAAAATGGCCAATACCAGTACATTTCAGTTCACTAATGTCTAGGATATTGATGTTTATACATTCCATTTCATATTTGACAATTTCCAATTTTACTAAACTCAGACATTGTACTTTCCATGTTCTAAGTATTAATGGGCGTTTGCAGCTGTTTCTCCCCATTTTGAGTTGGTCCCCTCGGGACCTTCATTTGCTGACAGGACACAACTCAAAATGAGGAGAAACAGCTGCAAACATCCATTAATAATTTCCAGCACGATATCTGACAATATTCTCATGCTTTAATAGTCAATATTATTGTGCTACCTGACAGTGTTTCACTGCTATTCATAAGATATTCGGTGGTTAATAATTCAGAAGTAGTCAGTGTCTCCTTCTCCTGAGTCTGTCTTAGTCTGGAAGCTCAGCTGACATCTGTACACCCTGGGTGACCCTGCTGGTATTCAAAATACCAGTGGCATAGCTCCTAGCCTCACAGCAACACACAAGCCACCACTGTGCAACAAACTGATGGGCAGTGGTCAGGAAAATAAGCCTTGCAGGTTGGAAGGCACTCAGAACATCACCAGGGAAGAGCTGCCTTATCAACGTAGAGTTGGCCTTAATGATGTGACTGGCGCAAAACTGTTGGGACCTTCATTTGTTGGTGGGGCACAACTCAAAATGGGAAGAAACTTGCAAACATCCGTTAATAATCAGAATGTGGAATGTACAAAGTATGAATCTAGGAAAATTTGAAGTCACTGAAAATGAAATGGGATGTGTAAGAGCACATGAGACAAAATCTCACCATCCTTGCTTCTGAGGAGCATTCTGGTTGTATTTCTTCCCAAACAGATTTGTATGTTCTTCAGGCAGTCCATGCTACTTTCAATATTATTTGTCAACATCATAATTCAAATACATGGATTCTTCTATGGTGTTTCTTATTCATTGCCCAACTTTCACATGCATGTGAGGTGATTGAAAATACCATGCCTTGGGTCAGGGGCACCTTAGTTCTCCTCAAACTGATATTTTTGCTCTTTAACACTCAAGAGTGGTCTTTTGCAGCAGCCTTACCTAATGCAATATGTTGTTTGATTTCTTGACTGCTGCTCCAAGCAAAATGAAAGCTTTGACAACTTCAGTCCTTCCTCTGTTTTTCATGATGTTATTTATTGGCCCAGTTAGTGAGGATTTGTGTTCACTTTACACTTTGGACATGTAGTCCGGAGGAAACAATCGTTGGAGAAGGATGTCATGCTGGGTAGGGTGGAGGGTCAGAGAAAAAGAGGAAGACCTCCAACGAGATGGATCGGCCAGGTGGCATCATTGATGGACTCGGGGGTGGCAGCAGTGGTGAGGTTGGCCCAGGATCGAACATTGTTTCGTTCTGCTGTGCATGGGGTCGCTATGAGTCGGTTCCGACTCGATGGCACCTGACAACAACAACAACAATCCACACTGAAAGTTTTAGTGTTTGATCTTCATCAGGAAGTACTTCAAGTCATCTTGGCTTCCTGCAAGCAAGGTTTTATCATCTGTGTATCATAGGTTGTTAATGAGTCTTCCTTCAATCCTGATGCCACATATTCTTCTTCATATAATCTAACTTTGAGGATTATTTGCTTAACATACAGATTGAACAGGTATGGTGAAAGGATATTTGCTCTCTAACACTCAAAAGAGGTCTTTTGCAGGAGATTTACCCAATGCAGTATGTCATTTAATTTTTTGACTACTACTTCCATTTTGGATCCAAGGAGGAATTTTGTTTTCTTTACACTGAAGTGTAATCCATATTGAAGGCCGTGTTCTTTGATCTTCATTCAGCAAGTACTTCAAGTCCTCTTCTCTTCTAGCAAGCAAGATTGTATCATCTGTATATCGCAGGTTGTTAATGAGGCTTCCTCCAATTCTGATGCCGTGTTTTTCTTCATATAATTCAGCTTCTCAGGTAATTTGTTCAGCATAGAGATTGAATGTTGTTGTTGTTAGGTGCCATCGAGTCGGTACCAACTCATAGTGACCCTGTGCACAGCAGAATGAAACACTGCCCGATCCTGGGCCACCTCACTATTGTTGCCACACTTGAGTCCATCGATGCTGCCACCTGGCCAATCCATCTCCTTGGGGATCTTCCTTTTTTTCTCTGACCCTCCACCCTACCAAACATGATATCCTTCTCCAGCGACCGGTCCCTATATGCTGAGCAAATAATCTGAGCAAATAAGCTGGGTTCTATGAAGAAAAATGTGGCATCAGGATTGGAGGAAGACTCATTAACAATCTGTGATATGCAGATGATACAGATTGAATAAGTATGGTGAAATAATACCACGCTGGAGTATACCTTTCCTGATTTTAAACCACTCACTATCCCTTTGTTTTTTTCAAGCAACGCCTCTTTGTCTATGCACAAATTCTGCATGAGTATGTTAATTTGTCTGGAATTCCCATTCTTTGTAATACTATTCATAGTTTTTTTGATCCACAGATGTGAGTTGCTTTTGGTAATCAGCAAAGCACAGGTAAACATTTTTTATAGTATTCTCTGTTTTTAGCCAAGATCTGATTGGACTGTCCAGCAGATTCCTGTCAAAGTACTGCTGCAACCATTATTGTATTTTCTTCAACAAAATTTTACTTGCATGTGATATTAATGATATTGTTTGATGATGTATGCTTTCCACTGGGTCACTTTTCTTTGCAAGAGGAACAAATAAAGTATAGTATTGTTATTTAGCTTGTTGTTAGGTATAGTGGAGTTGGTTCCAACTCATAGCACAAAATAATAAAACACTGCCTAGTCCTGCAATCTCATCACAATTGTTATTACTCTTGAACCTACTGTTGCTGTCACTCTGCCTATCCATCTCCCAGGTGGTCTTTCTCTTAGTTGCTGACCCTCCACTTTACCAAGCATGATGTCCTTCTCCGGGGACTGGTCTCTCCTGGTAATATGTCCAAAGAACAAGAGATGAAGTCTCACCATCCTGCATTCCAATGAGTATTCTGGTTGTATTTCATCCAAGAAAGATTTGTTTTAATTACTTTTAATATTCTTCTCCTACACCATAGCTCAAATGCATCAATTCTTCTATGGTTTTCCTTTACTCATTGTCCAACTTTCATATGCATATGAGGAAACTGAAAATATCATGACCTGGGTCAGGCACACCTTAATTTTCAAATTAATATCCTTGCTCAGTAACTCTTTTTTTTTCTTTCCCCATTAACTCTTTAAAGCAGTCTTGTGCAGCAAATTTGCATAATACAATATGTCATTTGATTTCTTGACTGCTATTTTCATGAGTGTTGATTGTAAATCCAAATGAAGTCTTTGACAATTTCAATCTCTTCTGCTTCTATAATGGTGTTATTTATTGGACCCTTTTTGAGGATTTTTGTTTTCTTTACATTGAAGTGTAATCCATAATGAAAGTTGTGATCTTTGATCTTCATCAATAAGTATTTTAAGTACTATAATATATTATATTACATTGTATTATATTATATTGTAATTTCCTGGTGTGGTGCTGTAGGATAAGCACTAGACTGTTAACTGCAAGGTTGGTGGTTCAAATCCACCAACTGCTCCTTAGAAACCCTATACAGGGACAATATAAGTCTGCACTTCAACTTGACTGCAGTTACAAACACAAGAACAAATTCTATATTATATTATACTATAATGGAGTCCTAGTGTGGTGCTGTGGGTTAATGCATTGGACTGCAGAAGTTGGTTTGAACCACAAGTTGGTGGTTCAAACTCACCAGTCGCTCCTCAGAACAACAACACCCTTTAATATAATGTGTTGTTGTTGACTATTTAATATAATCACATATTATTTTAAAAGAATTTATTACTATTAAATAAATAATATGATATTAAACGCATATTTAATATAATATGTTGCTGAGTTGGTTCCGACCCATAGCGACCCTATGTAAGGTTTCCAAGGAGCATCTGGTGAGCTTGAACTGCTGACCTTGCAGTTCAAATGGCTTTGCAGTCTGGTGCATTAACCCACAGCGCCATACCAGGACTCCTTAATATAATATAAATATACTATATTTTCTTATAATATAAATATATTGTGCCATACTTTAATATAAATATGTTGTTGTTGTTAAGTGTCATCAAGTTGATTCTGACTCACAGAGACCCTATATAGGGTTTCCAAGTAGTGGCTGGTTAGCAGTCCAGTGCTTATCCGACAGT
The DNA here is from genome assembly GCF_000296735.1 of Chrysochloris asiatica. Lineage (NCBI taxonomy): Eukaryota > Metazoa > Chordata > Mammalia > Afrosoricida > Chrysochloridae > Chrysochloris > Chrysochloris asiatica. The sequence goes on from NW_006408646.1 coordinate 2,086,018, forward strand.
ACTATATCAGGAATCCATATCAAAGTATAGTACATTGTTATTGTTGTTAAGTGCAGTAGACTTGGTTCTGACTCATAAAGACCCCAAGGAGTGACCAGTGGGTTGGAACTGTTGACACTGTGATAAGTTGTTGTTGTTGTTAAGTTCCGTTGAGTGGTAAGAAGTTCGGTACTTATCCTATCACACCACACCAGGACTCTAAATAAGGAGCTACAAGTTGATTCTGACTCATAGCAATCCTATATATGGTTTCCAAGAAGAGGTTGGTGGGTTTGAACCACTGACCTTGAAGTTAGTAAGTCCAGTGCTTATCCTACAGTACCCCACCTTAGCAGAGTAGAATATAACAGAATAGAATAGAATTGAGTCAAATAGAATAGAATAGGATCAAACCAAACGGAATAGAATAGAATGGGAAGAATCAAAAAGAATAGAATCGAATTTAATAGAACTGAACTGAGTTGATTAGAATAGAGTGTAATTGAATATGATTGATTAGAATGGAACAGAGTCAAAACAGAGTTAAATCAGATCAAATCTCTTAGATTAGATTTGAATATGCTTGATTAGAATAGAATAGACTTGATTAGAAAAGGATCAATTAGAATCAAATCAAATTGAATAGAATAAATCGAATAAAAATCGAATAAAAAATAGGATTGATTAGAATAGATTAGAATTGAATCATATTGTTGTTAGGTGCCATGGAATTGGTTCCACTCTTAGGGTTTCTCTGAAAATCTTTACTGGATCAGAAAGCCTCATCACTCTGCTAGTGGGTTTGAACTGGTGACCTTTCGTTAGCAGTTCAGTGCCAATAGCTCCCCTAAAGTAGAGTATATATGTTGTTGTTAAGTTCCTTTGAGTCAGTTCTGATTCATAACGACCCTGTATAGAGTTTCTGAGGCTTTAAATCTTCGCTGGAGCAGAAAGCTTCACCTTTCTCTTGTGGAGTGGCTTGCGGGCTTGAACTTTGGACCTTGTGGTTCTCAATCCAGTGTTTATCATGTGGAGCCACTGTAATCCCATAGTGTAATATAATGTGGTCTAATACAATATGTATCTAAGCATTCTCTCTCTCTCGCCTTGTACACTCTCCTGCTTTATTCTACATTGTTGTTGTTGTTAAGTGCCATCGAGTTGATTCCGACTCATAGCGACCCTGTGTAGGGTTTCCAAGGAGCAGCTGGTGAGCTTGAACCACCGTCCTTGCAGTTCAAATGACTTTGCAATCTGACGCATTAGACCACAGCACCACAAAGTGCTGTCAAATTGGTTCTGACTCATAGTGACCCTGTGTAGGGTTTCTAATAGATTATCTTAATTACTCTCATGAGCCCTTATTTCTTTTTACAACCTCCCTTAGCCTATATCCGTGTGCCTAATTAGTCTGATAGAGACAGGAAGGGGTGGGGGTCTGAGGAGCCTGCTGAAAAATACAACATTATCTGGTTCAGGAAGGGACGGATATTTGGGAACATTTATCCTCTGGTGGTTTTTAACCACCCATTGTGTCAGCTCATTCCTTCATCAGATCCTGTGCCTGGTACCTACTGTGCACAAGGGCCTGGGCAAGACAATGCTGACCCAGAAGTATAAGACATTTGTGCTTGCTCCAACTGATGGAGGAAAACAGGAGTGTAAGGACAGGGCGGGGCGGTGGTGGGGAAGCTTTGGGGACAGTAGAGGTGGGAGTGGGGTAGGGAGAGTCAGGGTCTCATTAGTGCTTACTTCTCATCTGAACTCCATCCTGGAATATCTAATCACTTCTCCACACTCCTATGTGATGTCTAATGTTGCTGTGTGCCATCAAGTCAATTCTGACTCACAGCGCCCCCGTGTGGCACAGTGAAAGTGGCCCTCAGGGCTTCAGAGGCAGTCATCCCTTAGAAGGAACAGATAGCCAGGTCCTTTGTCTATAAGAGCCGACGATGGGGTTCGAACCACCAACCTTCTGGTTAGCATCTAAGTGCTTAACTGTTGCACCACCAGGGTTCCTTGGGTGCCAAATACACATCCCAAATGGTGCCCATCCCGGATGGAAGCTACTTTTTTCCCCCAGATGTTCAGGACAAATCTATAGAAGAGTCTAAAACTTCTTTTTCTTTCATACCCCATGATCCAATCCATCAGCATATACTACAGACTCTACCTTCAAAATGTATCACTTTATCCTTATCATCCTCATTGCTGTCCTATACCCAGCTTCCATAGTGGTCCTTTCCCATGCTCTCTGCCCGACGCTGAAGAGAAAACCAGTTACCCTGTTCCACGAGATTCTCCAGAAACTGTCTACACACAGTTAGACTGTTCCTTGAGTGATGCAAATGGTTTGTCCTTGGCTAATAACTGAAAGGTTGACAGTTCAAATCCACCCAGCAGAGCTGCGAAAGAAAGGTCTGGTGATCTGCTTCTTTAAGATTACAGTCACTGAAAACTCCTTGGAACCCAGTTCAACTCTATAACATATGGGTCGCCGTGACTCAGAATTCATTTCACAGCAGTAGGGCAGATTCCCACTTCAGAGTTTTGGCTCTTGATATCCGGGTTCCTAGGATCCTCTTCCAGAGATCTCACATCCACCCCCTCACCTAGAGGCAAAATTTATAGATTGTTACAACTGGAAAGAACCTCACATACATGCTCAGGACACACAAAAGACACTTGGTAAAGGCTGGTGGAAGTAGTTATGCTCTGCTTGGTTATTAGTATTATTCTATCTTTCTCTGTTTCTTTGTGCTGCTTCGAGTTGGAACAGACTGGATGGCACTTAACAACAACAACAAAAACCAGCACAATCTTGGAGTCATGGTGTGGTGCTGTAGGATAAGCACTGGACCGCAAGGTCCATTTGAACCACAAGGTGGCTGCTGAAACTCACCAACTGCTCCTTGGAAACCCTATACAGGAATGCTACAATCTTGGTGGCTCCATACGAAAAGTGCTAAACTGAGAACCACAGGGTTGGTAGTTCGAGTCTACCAGCTACTCTATGGGAGAAAGAGGAGGTTTTCTGCTCCCTCAAAAGATATAAAAAGCCTCAGGAACCTTTTTCAGGGTTGCTATTCTGGAACACTTAATTGTGTTCATGAGGAATCTGTACCTGGACCAAGAGGTAGTTGTTCAAACAGAACATGGGAACACTGAATGGTTTAAAATTAAGAAAGGTGAGCGACAAGGTTGTATTCTTTCACCATACTTATTCAACCTGTATGCTGAGCAAATAATCTGAGAAGCTGGGTTCTATGAAGAAAAACGTAGCATCAGGATTGGAGGAAGACTCATTAACAATCTGCGATATGCAGATGATATAATCTTGCTTGCTGAAAGTGAAGTTTTGTGGTGTTTATATGCTGTGGAGTCGGTTCTGACTCATAGCGACCCTGTACAGGGTTTCGAAGGCTGTAAATCTTTATGGGAGCAGAAAGCCTCATCTTTCTCCCACAGAACAGCTGGTAGTTTCGAACTGCTGACCCTAAGGTTAGCAGCCCAATTCGTAACCACTATGCTACTAAAGTGAAGAGGACTTAAAATATTTGCTGATGAAGATCAAAGAGCACAACTTTCGGTATGGATTGCATCTCAATGTAAAGAAAACAAAAATCCTCACCACTGGACCCATAAACAACATTATTATTCAAGGAGAAAAGATTGAAGTTGTCAAGGACTTCATTATTCTTGGATCAACTATCAACTCATGGAAACAGCAGTCTAGAAATCAAACGATGTACTGCATTAGGCAAATCTTCTGCATAAGACCTTTTCAAAGTGTTGAAGAGCCAAGATGTCAGCTTGAAGACTAAGGTGCTCCTGATCCAAGATCTGGTATTTTCAGTAACCTCATATGCATGAGAAAGCTGGACAGTGAATAAGGATGACCGTACAAGAATTGATGCTTTTGAGTTATGGTGTTGGAGGAGAATATTGAAAGTGCCAGGGGCTGCCAAAAGAACAAACAGATCTGTGTTGGAAGAAGTGCAGCCGGAGTGCTCCTTGAAGGCCAGGAGGGCAAAACTTCATCTCTCATACTTCAGACATATTGTCAGGAGGGACCAGTCGCTGGAGAAGGAGATCATGTTTGGTAAGGTGGAGGGTCAGAGAAAAAAAGGAAGACCCCCAGCAAGATGGATTGGCAAAGTGGCAGCATCATTAAAATGGCAACAATTGTGAGGTTGGCCCAGAATCGGGCAGTGTTTCATTCTGTTGTTCATAGGGTTGCTATGAGTCGGTACTGACTCGATGACACCTAACAACAACAATGAGTCAAAACTGACTCCGTGGTACTTAGCAACAACAACAACCACCATAATCTCCTTAGTGATAGAGATAACTCCGGAAATTGCATGATAGAATTTTGCAAGACCAAAGACTACTTCAGTGCCAGAAAGTCAAGAAAGCCTTCAAAAGACCTCTTTTAATGTGTTAAAGAGCAAGGATGTCACTTTAAGGACAAAAGTGTGCCTGAATTAAGCCATGATATTTCCAATAGCCTCATATGCATGTGAAAGCTAGACAATTAATAAGGAAGAAGACCAAAGAAGAATGGAAGCATTTGAATGATGATGTTGTCAAAAATCACTGAAAATATCATGGACTGCCAGAAGAACAACCATATCTGTTTTGGAAGAAGCAGAGTCAGAATGCTCACTGAAAGTGAGGATGGTGAGACTTTGTCTCTCATACTTTGGACCAATTATCAGGAGGGACCAGTTGCTGGAGAAGGGTATCATATTTGGTAAGGTGGAGGGTCAGAGAAAAAAAGGAAGACCCTTCAACAAGATGGATTGACCCAGTGGCTGAAACAATGGGCTCAGAGGTAACAGCTGTGAGGGTGAGACAGGACTGGGTAATGTTCCTTTCTATTGTTCATAGGATAGCAATGAGTTGGAGAAGGCTTGACAGCACCTAACAAAAACATCACCACCACTGTCTTCATACAGTGGGTCTCATAATAATGATGATACAGGATAATGTTGATGATAAATTATGTACTGGTCCTTTTTCTCACATCGGATATATTTTAACTTCATAGTAACCCTTTGGCATTATTATTATGATGTCCCCCAGAAAAGTCCCTGGGTGGTGCTATGCAGGTGGTCTGTGCTCTGATGGTAACCAACTGACAATTCAAACCCACCCAGTTGCACCACAGAAGGAAAGCCTGGCGATCTGCTTCCATAAAGATGACGTTTTACTGTGTAACACATGGGGGTCTCCCAAGTCACAAATAACAAAATGTTAAAAAAAACAACAACAAAAAACCAACAAGCAGACAACAACATCATGAACCCAAGTTTCAGAAAGATCAACTTGTCGGAGGACACCCAACTTGTAGGACCTTTGAGGCCACTCTGGACTGAGCAAAGTTCCTAGTGAATTAAAAGAGAGAATAGGTGTCCATGGTATTTGTAAACAGACAGTTGGCAGTTGCTGGATTCATGCTCTCCCTTAAAGAGTTAAGGAAGTATCCCCTCACACTTTAGTGTGAATTATTTAGGAATTGCTCTTCTACTATACGATCCTTGGGGGACAAAACAGGCAATACTTAAGGGATGAATGAATGGACTCCTGATTGAGAGCTTCCCTAGACTGAGCAAAGAGAGAAAGAAGCAATTATAAAGAAACAGGACCCCAGATGTGAGATGCTGGTTAGGGTGACAAGCAATAACGACACGATTTGTCAAGGACGATCTTGGAAGGGGAGGAAAGAAAGCATGAAATTATTTTTCTATCTTGCCAGGAGACCAATTTTCCTAGGTTATTAAGGAAAGGGAGGTTGAATTATTGATGTGATTTGGTCCAGAGTAAGTGGCTGACAGGCAACACCCATCACCCCAAACCCTGTGCACAGCCAGCAGGACTGACCACAGAGTCTTCCTGGAGGGGAGTGAGGCCCAGAGAAGGAAAGGGATTTGTCCAAACCACACAGCAAACCCAGTCCTGCTGGCTGCTCCCTCTCTCCAGCCTCCACATGGCTGCTCTGGAGGCACACACACCTGGGCACAGGTCTGGGTTCTGCATCCTCCAGACAGGTTGGCCTTCATATATTTGCTTTGCTACACAGAGCCTCGATTTCCTCACTTCTTGAAAGGGGAGGCTGTTGGGAGAGTCAAGGAAGCTGATGCTGGAAACATTCTTTGGGCCAAGAGGCTATGAGGATAGGAAACTTCTCTTTCTGGTTTGGTCTGTGTTCCTCCCTCTCCTGCCCACTCCACCCTGGTCCTTCTCCCTCCTGCCTCTCCATACCTGCTTTCTCCCCAAGGAGCAAAGAAGCTGTGACAAGGATATCAGTGGGAACGTCCAATAAAAATAGAAACCACTTGTCTATCAGTTTGTCATACTGGATGTCTGTTTGATTGGATGTGCTGTTGTGATACTGGAAACAATGTCACCAATATTTCAGATGACAGCAAATTCATACATGGTGGACCAGTTTCACCGGAGCTTCCAAAGTATGAGGAAGAAAGGAGTGGCAATTGTCTTCTGAACATTAGCCTACCTGATAGGTCACAGCAGAACACTGTTCAACAGAAGACTGGAAGCTGAGCCCGTAGTTTGGGAGATATGCAGAATATACAGTAGCCTCATCAATGAACTCGAACACACTAGTGGTGTTGGAGGTGGTGCAGGGATGGGCACATTTTGTTCTGTGATATGAAGGGGCTTGAGGAAGTTCATGGGAAAATGTAATGGAAAGATCATGGAATTTTCCCACAGACTTTTTGACGCCTCCTCCTACATAAGGCCATATTTAAATCGGACCCTACAGCTAACATCAGAATGAAAGAGGTTGATATGTTGAAGATTTTACTCATCTTGTGTGTGTTTATGAGAGCGAGAGACGAAGAGAAGGAATAAAAGAGACAGGGAGAGAGAGAGAGATTGGGATAACCTAGAGAGGAGGAGAGAAAGAAAGGGAAGGAGGGAGAAGGAGAGAGAGAGACTGGGAGAGAGAACAGTGAGGGGAAGAAAAGGAGATGATAACTGAGAGAAAGAGAGGAAGAGGGAAAAAGAAAGGGGGAGAGAGAAGAAGAGAGAGAGAGAGACAGAAGTGAAGGGGGACAGAGAACCAGCTTTCTCCTGCACAGCCACATGGAACCCCTATTCATTAATAATGAGGACATACTTCGCCAAGGCGCTCTGTGGAAGAAAGAGGAGGAAACAGGATCTGTTGAGCACTGGCTTCAAGCTGGGCGTAGAGCCAAGTACTCCTGCATCCATTATCCTGGAGCCCCCGACTGAGGCGGCCCTGCCCCCCACTTCACCAACAAGGGAAGTGCCTTGCCAGAGTAACCAGCTGGTGAACAGCTAGGACTCAGACCCAGGTCCCTGTGATGTAAGGTGGATCTTGCTCCAGCCTGCTGCTGTGGGTGGTGAATGCCTGCCCAACCCCCCTTCCTGGTGTCTGTTTACAGTTGCAGTAATGACAAGATTAGCGGAAGGGAAATATCAATGGGTGGAGAGGTGCTTCCTTTTCTTGTTACATAGTCCCGGAACTCTCCTCTTGCTGCGAATTGCCCAGGGAGGCAGGCGTGAGGGTCCTGACATTTCCAACCAGGGTAGCAGGACCTTGGGGAAATGGGGCAGACCCACACTGACTCCAGAGGTGGCATGACCTAGCCCTGGTCAATAATGAGCAGTCATTGCTGAGTTGATTCCAACTCATGACAACTTCGTGTGTGTCAGAGTAGAACTATGTGCTCTGTAAGGTTTTCAGTAGCTGAGTTTTCAGAAGCAGATCGTCAGACCTTTCTTCTGAGTTACCTCTGGACGGACTTGAACCACCAACTTTGCACTTGGCTGACTAGTGAGTTAACTGTTTGTGCCACCCCGGTCAATAAGGTTCACCATGATTGGGTCATGAATGGACACATGACCCAATTTGTGCCAATGAGAGACAACACTGGAACTTTTGTTGGAACTGGCTAGAAATACAAAAGGGCTTCAAAAAGTTTGTGGAAAAATGAAATGTGAGATGTAAAAGATAATGAAATGTGTCCATGAACTTTTTTTGTTTTAAACTTTTTATTGTGAGTTGAGTAAAGGTTTATAGAATCAAGTTCAACAAATTATGCACTTTGTTTCAACGTAATTATTACAATCCCCTCCCTGTAACAACAGTTTTCCTATTTCCTCCTTGTGGCTCCCTGTTCACATTTTATACTTCACAAATGAAAGAAGCAAAAATGTTTGAAACACATATACAAAACAAAACATCTATATTCATTTAAATGTCCAAGGGGCACATTTTGCAAGCCAGCCTCCTACCCACAGGCATCCAGCCTTTCTCAGTTTATGGCCTAGAGCCCACAACTGCTCTGTCTCTTATGCGATCACCTCTGCCACTGTCTCTGCTGTTGCCACTTTTCTAGGTAGGATCTCACACTCCATTCGTTTTCTTCCTTTTTGACTGTCCTGGGATCATCTGTTCCTGAAATGAAAGATTAATTATTTCCTCCCTTTAGTTACACATCTTCTACAATGGCAGTTGTGACAATCACAACTAATCCTGCTAATAATTACTCACAATTGAATCATAAAATCCTGTCACCATTGTCTCCCATCCCCTTTCACCAGATCCATCTGGAGAAGAGGAAAACTATTTTTCATCCTCATTCTGAATTTAAGCACACTCATGAAAGCTTATAAACCAGCTACTTCATGCCTTTATTGTTGTTGTTGTTAGGTGCCATCGAGTCGGTACTGACTCATAGCGACCTTATGCACAGCAGAACAAAACACTGCCCGATCCTGGGCCAATCTCACTACTGTTGCCATGTTTGAGTGATAGCCAATTTCTAAATTTCTTGTCCCTATCCACCCAACAAACTGAGGAAACAAACCTGTTACTCGATATGAACAATACTTCTATTCTGGTTGGAATTTTGAGCAATTATATCCATAATCAAAAATCCAGTGCATCAAATTGTAGCAATTTGCACTTGCTTATACAGTATCAAACAAGTTCTGGTCAGCTAGCCATCCAAGCTAGGTACTAGCTGAAAGTTTGAGAGTTCATGCACACCTCCCTGCATTTCAGACCAGCTGACCCATGGGCTCAGTAGTTCACACATATCCCTAAACTTCAGACCAGCCAGGCCTTTCTCTTCTATCTCTCATCTGAAGGTCAACGAGTGTCAATGGAAGATGGCCAAACTCAGCCCATGTCTTCATTGCTGCATTTCCCCTTCTTCCACTTACAAGTAGACACATGTGATCACTAGCATACTAGACTGCTCTCAGGTTCCTTTTAAGCTTCAGCCCTAGAAGGGAGTTTTACCTGATGGGCTGACTTTTCTTACCGTGATGCCTCCAAAGCAAACAGCATACTTGAAATTCAAACCAACAAACGGTCCACTTTTTTTCTGCAGGTTTGTCATTCAATAAAAGTCTTCTGGTCTCCCAGCAGTTCTGGGTTGGTCTGCATGTCTTTTCAAGTGGGTATGTCCCAACTCAGAAGGTTCTGGATGGGACTCTGGTTTTCACCTAAGGCTTCATACTTTACAAAGACTTAACTAGAAGTCTGTTTCCCTGGGCAAATTCCAATTCCCCGCTTAGCAAATCCAATCAGTTACAGGTTGAAGATGGGCTTATAAACTTTCTGTAACCATAATTCCCAATATTCGTTTCTATCACACATAAATGTCGATTTTACAATAGTATGCAAGGGAAAACAATATCCACAAGATACTCAAACACCCAAACATTTGCCCCCTCCTTTGCCCAATCAGCCTATGTTTCAGTCTGTGTATCTACTCATAGACTCTGTTACTCCAAGATTGTATATAAATCAGGATTTACCTCTATCCCATTTAGCCCATGTATGTCTCCCTAAATCTTCCCACATCTTCATTGTTCATCTTACACCCTCCCTCTTCTTGTGCATTGACTTTCCCATCCTTGTATGTTGTTGTTAAGTGCCATCGAGTTGATTCCGAGCCATAACAACCCTGTATAGGGTTTCCAAGGAGCTACTGGTGAGCTTTAACCACTGACCTTGCAGTTCAAATGACTTTGCATTAGCCCACAGCACCACACCAGGACTAACCTTGTATAGTGCCTTCAATATCACCAGAGCTAGCTTGCAGGGCTGCTAACTGCAAGGTTGGGCAGTCTGAAACTACCAGCTGTTCCATGGGAGAAAGATGAGGCTTTCTGCTCCCGTAAAGATTTACAGCCTTGAAAACCCTATACAGGGTTGCTATGAGTCTGAACCGACTCCATGGCACATAACAACAACAATTACCAGAGCTAAGGCACCAACCCTTGGTAACTATCAAAGAAGCTTCTTTTAGTATGGAAAACTTTTTGTAAGCTATGATCTCATGCAATATTTGCTCTTTTGTGATTGACTAATTTCACTTAGCATAACGTTTCAAAATGTCTTATGGTATTTTGCAGATACATGGTTACTCTTTAAGGTTGCATAACATTCCATTATGTGTATGTACCAAAGATTGTTTATCCATTCTCTCATTGATGGGTACTTAGGCTGTCTCCATTTTCTTGCTATTGTGAATAGTGCTGTGATGAACACTGGTGTGCACAATATATCTACTCTGATTCTGGCTAATATTTGTTGTGGATATATACCAAATAGAGGGATCGCTGGGTAATAAAGTATTTCTATTTCCAACTTTCTGAGGAAGTGTCATACCATTTTCTAGAATGGTTGAGCCATTTTACAGTCCCACCAGCAGTGTAAGGAGTTCTGGTTGTGTAGTGGTTACAAGTTGTGCTGCTAACCTCAAAGTCAGCAGTTCAAAACGACCAGCTATTCCATGGGAGAAAGATGAGGTTTTCAGCTCCTGTAAAGATTCATAGTCTCGGAAACTCTATGCAGGGTTGCTTTGAGTTGGAACCAACTTCACAGCACATCACCACCACCACCAGCAATGTAGTGAGGTCCTAGTTTCTCCACACCCTCACCAGCATTTGTTGTTTTCTTGTTTTTTGAACTTTGCTGTTAATGCTGGTGTGAGATGATATCTCATTGTTATTTTGATTTGCATCCCTCTAATGGCTAATGTAAAGGAGCTCTGGTAGCATATTGGTTATGAATTGGCTGTGAACCTCAGAGTCAGCAGTTTGAAACTACCAGCTGTTTTGCAGGAGAAAATAAGGCTTTCTGCTCCTGTAAAGATTTACAACCTCGGAAACCCTGTACAGGGTTGCTATGAGTCAGAACCAACTCCACGGCACATAACAACAAAAACGGCTAATGTATTCTTTCACCATACTTATTCAACCTGTATGCTGAACAAATAATCTGAGAAACTGGGTTATATGAAGAAAAAAGTAGCATTAGGATTGGAGGAAGACTCATTAACAACCTGCGATATGCAGATGATACAACCTTGCTTGCTGAAAGTGAAGAGGACTTAAAATATTTACTGAAGAAGATAAAAGATCACAGCCTTCGGTATGGATTGCATCTTAATGTAAAGAAAACAAAAATCCTTACCGCTGGACCAATAAACAACATTCAGATCAACAGAGAAAATACTGAAGTTGTCAAGGACTTCATTCTTCTTGGATCAGCTATCGACATTCATGGAAGTAGCAGTCAAGAAATCAAACGACGAATTGCATTAGGCAAATCTGCTGCACAGACCTTTTTAAAAGTGTTGAAGAGCAAAGCTGTCAGCTTGAAGACTAAGGTGCGCCTAACCCAAGCCATGGTATTTTCAATACCCTCATATGCATGTGAAAGCTGGACTGTGAATAAGACCATAGAAGAATTGATGCTTTTGCATTATGGTGTTGGAGGAGAATATTGAAAGTGCCATGGGCTGCCAAAAGAACAGACAGATCTGTGTTAGAAGTGCAGCCAGAATGCTCCTTGGAGGCCAGAATGGCCAAACTTCGTCTCTCATATTTCAAATATATTGTCAGGAGGGACAAGTCTCTAGAGAAGGATATCATGTTTGGTAAGGTGGAGAGTCAGAGAAAAAGAGGAAGACCCCAGTGAGATGGATTGGCAAAATGGCAGCATCAGTGGGGTCAAGCGTGACAATAATTGTGAGGTTGGCCAATGACCGAGCAGGGTTTCGTTTTGTTGTGCATAGGGTTGCTAGAGTCGGTACTAACTCGATGGCACCTAACAACAACAATGGCTAATGATCGTGAACATTTCTTCATATATTTGGTGGTTGCTTGAATGTCTTCCTTGGTGACGTGTCTGTTCATGTCCTGTACCCATTTCTATAATACAAAATTGTTTGTATTTTTCTTGTAGAGATGTTGTAGTGTTCTACATATTTTAGAGATTAGCCCCTTGTATGCTACATCATTGCAAAAAAAAATTTTCATAGTTTGTGGGCTGCCTTTTTACTCTTCTGTGACTTCTTTTGATGTACTTAAGTTTCTAATTTTAGGAAGTCTCAGTCATCTGTCTTCTACTCTTAGTGTGTTTCTTGCAATGTTTGATAATGTATGCATGCCATGTGTTAGAACCCCTAAGTTTGCCCCTATTTTTTCATTGATGACCTTTATAGATCTAGGTTTTACACTTAGGTCTTTAACCCATGTTGATTTTGTTTTTGAATATGGTGTGATATATGGGTCTTGTTTAATTCTTTTGCAAATCATTTTCCAATTTTGCCAGCACTATATGTTGATGAGACTATTACTTCTCCATTTAATGTGCTTTGACCCTTTGTCAAAAATCAGCTAACTGTATGTGGATGGATTTACTTCCGGGTTCTCAATTCTGTTCCACTGATCTAGGTAGTTTTCATTGTTCCATTACCAGGCTGTTTTAACCACTGTGGCTGTTAGAAATTTTTGAGATCAGGGAGTAAGGGGCTTCCGATCTTGTTCTTCTTAAGCAATGCTTTGGTTTTCCAAAGTCCCTTCCCTTGCCATTTAAAGTTCATAAGCATTTTTTTTTCCCTTTTCACCTCTTCAAGAAATGATGTTGGAATATGGACTGGAATTGTACTATAACTCTAGATTGCTTTGTGTAGTATTGACATTTTCACAATGTTAAGTCTTCCTATCTATGAACATGGTATATTCTTTCATTTTTGTACCTCTCTTTTGGTTTCTTGGAGTACTGTTTTTTAGTTTTCTTTGTTTAGGTCTTTTGTTTCTCTGGTTAGATTTATTCCTAAATATTTCATACATGGGTAGTTATTGTAAATGGTATTGTTTTCCTAATTTCCTTTCAAAGCTGTCATTATTGGTATGGAGGACTCCAACTGATTTTTGTATGTTGATCTTGTATCCTGCTACTTTGCTGAGTCTTTCAATGAGTTACAGTAGTTTTTTGTTTGCTGAGTCTTTGGGATTTTCTATGTATAGGATCTTATCAACTGCAAATAGAAGAGTTTTACTTCCTCTTTGAAAATTTGCCTTATAGCTCTGGCTAAGACTTCCAACAAAATATTGAATAGGCGTGGTGACAAAAGTCATCCTTATCTGGTTCCTGTTCGCAAAGGGAAAGATTTCAGTTTCTCTCCATTGAGAGTGATGTTGGCTGTTGGTTTTGTATATATGTTCTTAATTATGTTGAGAAATTTCCCTTCAATTCCTATTTTGCTGGATTTTTTAAAATCAAGAATGGGTGTTGGATTTTGTCAAACGTCTTTTCAGCATTAACTGATGTGATCATGTGCTTCTTTTCCCTTTTTAAAAATTGACACGGTGGATTACATTGATTGTTTTTCTAATATTGAACCATACTTGCATCCCTGGTATGAATCCCACTTGGTCATGATGTATTATTTTTTTGATATGTTGTTGAATTCTATTGGCTAGGATTTTGTTGAGTAATTTTGCATCTATGTTCATGAGAGATATTGGTCTATAATTTTCTATTTTAGTGATGTCCTTCCCTGGTTTTAGTATGAGGGTTATGCTCGCTTCATAAAATGTATTGGAAAGCTTTCCATCCTTTTCTGTTTTGGAACAGCATGTTTTGTATTGTCTCCAAGGCTGTATCTATCTTGTTTGATTGCTTCTGTGACACTTTTGAGAATTCTTCCGTGTGTTCCTCAATCTTTCTGTGAAATGTTTGGGTGTACCTCAATATCATTCTCCTGAATTATTTCTCAGTAGTTCCACTACCTCTTCATCCTCAAAATAATTTTCTAGCTCTGCCTCTTTGTTATTTGTTTGAATTACTCTGTCTTTTTCTTCATGTGAACAGAATTTTTCTCCTGCTTTCTAGGCATTGCAGTGTTGGTGTACTTGTATAACGTTGATAAATGTATGTTGGTGTATTCTTAGGCATTTACCAATTGACTCCTGATAGGTGTGATCAGAAGATGAGCTTCTCTGTTCACTGTTGGTACAGTTCAATTCAGAGTGGATTTAGCCAATGTTGGTTGTAGTTGTTGTTCTGGTATATAGCAGCTGGTATTGGCTCTTGTCCATTTGGTGGGGTTGTAGAGAGTGTAGCTGTGGCTTGGCTATGTGGCCACAGTAGCTGTCTCTTTTGTCTCCGTGAGCCACAGGTAAGTTTCTGCAATGCAAATATGTTTTCTCATCTCTTAACCCCTCATGAACATTCAAGATGGCTGTGGTAGGTTGCATTGGCTACTGCTGCCCATAAGTTAGTTCCTCTCTTGCTGCAGCTATTCAACTCTCTCTCCCAGTAAACATTTGATCCACTTTTCCATCACTTCCCCTGGAGCTCAGTGTTCCAGGATCATCCTCTGTGTCTGCCTCATCCTGTTTTACACATCCTTGCTGCACAAAGCCTGCACAGCCTTTCTGCCTAGCCTGACATCTTTCCCTAGCACATTCTTCCAAGAACTTTTTTTTTTTTTTTAAGTTTTTATTATGGATTGAGTGAAAGTTTACAGGGCATATCATCAGTTTTACATTCAACAAATTATATACCTTGTTTCCTTACAATGACTATAATCCCCTTCATGTACCATCAGTTAACAGTATTTCTCTCTATCCACTTTAGCTTTTTAAAAAACAAAACAAAACAAAAAAACCACTTAGGCATATATAATAATTTACATTTCCAAAGGGGACATTCTGTAAGTCTGCTCCTGGCTCTTAGTCCTTCTCTTCTTAGTCCATAAATCTAGAGTCCTCAGCCACTCCCCCTCTCCATGCCTCCATCTCTGCCTCCACCTCTGGCTCTGCTGCTTCTCTGGATAAGATCCCACATTCTGCTTGTGCGTTCCTCTCTTGATGGTCCTAGGGTCCTCTGTTTCTGGAATGTAAGATTAACCACTCCCCTTTTTTTTGTTACAAAACTTCTACCTCTACAATTGTGACAGTTGCGATTAGTCATGATAACAATTATTCACTATTGAATCTTACAAATCTTATCCCCATCTCTTTTCACCAGACCCATCTAGGCAAGATGATAGCTTTTCAGTGGGGACTCTTTCATTCCCCCCATACTCCCAAACTAAACTCCCTCTTGAAACCTTGTGAGTCAGTCACTTTGTGCCCTTATTGCCTTCTCATTTTAGGTAGCCAAGGTCTGAGTTGCCCGCCCCCATCTACCCTGTGTACAGAGGAGATAGCA
>NW_006408646.1:2103199-2122194 GCF_000296735.1 Chrysochloris asiatica
GTTTTGATACATTTTATAATCATTTTTCTGAATTCCTTCTCAGGCATTTCCAAAGCTTGCCCATCTTCCAGCATGGAGTGTAGGTCTACTTCCAGCTCACTTGCCTCAGTCACTTTATCTCGTTTCTGGACATGTGCAGATACGATCATCTGCTTCTGCTTTTTTTTTTTTTTGGCATATTCAGGGGTTATCTGTGGCCTTAATACTTAGATAGGTATGTATTTTGGTATTTTTTTATGCTTTCTGATTGCCTCTAGGTAGATGTGATTAGGAAATGAGCTTCCTTTTTCACTCTTCTTGAGAAAATTTGAGATGCCAGTGTTGCTCATTTTGATGTAATTTAAGATTTAATTTTTGGCCTATTTCCTTTTTTGTCTGCTTGTCCCACTCCACAATCCCTGTTTAGGCTTCTTTTTTTTTCTTTCTAATTATAAACTGTTTAGGGCTGGCTGTGGCTGTTTGGTTTTAATTGGAAACTGTCTCTTTAAATTTCGAGGAGATTTGTGCGCATGCATAGTAGATCCCTCTGAGAATGGGGCTGGGGTATCCACCAGCTCAAGCACTCCTATAGTCACCAGAATGGAGGTGCTCACACAGCAAGGGACCAATGAACAGTTACCAAAAGAAAAGAATATCCACACCTTTATTTCCATGGTTTTTCCAGGTGTCTGTGGCTGCTCTGATTCTTCCCCCACTTGATCTCACCCAAGATGGCGGTTCCTGGAACAGCTGAGCATCCCGAACCAGAAAGCAATGGATTTTTTTGTTTCTGTCACAAATTCCCCCAGCTGCACACCTTCCAACCTTATAAATAGTCCTTTATATGTGGTCCAGAGTTCTGGGACCATTCCCTGAGCCTTTTTGGTTGGGTATTCTGTGTTGTTGCTGGTGGAGCTCCTTACTGCACGTCCACCCAATCCGCCATCTTGTTTGTTCTCCCCAAGAACTTTTTGAAGCCCCCTTGTATGCATTCTCTTTTTGCTGGGGTTGTGAAAGTTGATAGAATGCATGCTTGGTACTTTATGCCCATTACAAAGACAGACCTAACAGATTGTGGAGCATATTAAATAGTAAGATTAATATTATACACAAGTAACATTTGCTGAGGATAATTAACGTAGTACACTGCAGAGAGCTGCCAGAAATTCAAGCTGGATTCAGAAGAGGATTTGCAATGAGGCATATCATTGCTGATGTCAACTGGAACTTCATCAAAGGCAAAGAACACCAGAAAGATGTTTACTTGTGCTTTATTGACTATGCAAAAGCTTTCACCTGTGTGAATCATAACAGATTATAGACAACATCTTGAAGAACGATAATTCTAGAAATTTACTTGTGCTATTTGAACAGAACCAGGGGATACTGAATGGTTTAAAATCAGGAAAGGTGAGAGTCACCATACTTATTCAATTTGTATGCTGAGCAAATAATCTGAGAAAATGGACTATATGAAGAAGAATGCAGTATCAGGATTGCAGGAAGGCTCATTAACAGTCTGTGATATGCAGATGACACAACCTTGCTTGCTGCAAGTGAACAAGAGTTGAAGCACTTAATGACAAAGATAAAGACATACAGCCTACAGTATGGATTGCACCTCAATGCAAAGAAACCCAAAATCCTCACAATTGGACCAATAAATAACATCATGATAAATGAAGAAAAGACTGAAGTTGAAAATCAAGAATTTGATTTTATTTGGATTCACAATCAAATGTCATTGAAGTGGTAGTCAAGAAATCATATGACATATTGCATTGGGCAAATCAGCTGCAAAAGTCCTCTTTAAAGTGCTACAGAACAAAGATGTCACTTTGAGAGCTAATGTGCACCTTATCCAAGTCATAGTTTTTTTCAATAGCCTCATACGCATGGGAAAGTTGGACAGTGAATAAGGAGAAGAATTGATGCATATGAATTATGGTGTTGGCAAAAAATATTGAAAATACCATGGACTGCCAGAAGAAACAAATCTGTTTTGGAAGAAGTATAGCCAGAATGTTCCTTCAAAGTGAGAATGTCGAGATTTCATCTCATGTACTTTGGACATGTTGTCAGGAGGGACCAGTCCTTGAAGAAAGACATCATGCTTGGTAAAGTGGAGGTCAGTGAAGTAAAGGAAGACCCCTAATGAGATGAACTGACACAGTTTCTGCAACAATGGCCTCAAACATAGCAACCACTGTGAGGATGACACAAGACCAGGCAGTGTTTCATTCTGTTGTACACTGGGTCACTATGAGACAAAATCAATGTCACCTAACAACAAGCTAGCCACCCAAACCCAAAAAACAAACCAAAACCCCAACTCTAAACCTACTTCTGTTGAGTTAATTCTAACTCATGAAGACCCCATGTGCTACAGAGTACAATTGCTCTATAGAGTTTTCTAGGCTGTAATTTATGGAGGGGGCCTGATACCACAGTGGGTAGGTGCTTGTCTGTTAACTGAGAGGTTGGTGGTTCAAACCCTTTAGCTGCTCCATGGGAGAAAGATGAGGCTATTGGCTTCTGTAAAGATTTACAGCCTTGAAAAACCCTAAGGAACAATTCTACTTAGTTCTATAGGGTCACTGAGAGTTGGAATCGACTCGATAGCAACATTTTCTTTGTTTATTGTTGTTGTTGTTTAATCTTTGTTCAGCTGTGTGGCTAGATGGATTTGAACTGTAGACCTTTAGGTTGTTGCTGTGTTCAGTCAAGTTGGTCCCAAATCATAGCTATCCTGTATATGGTTTCCAAGAGTGACTGGTGGTTTTGACCTGCTGACCCTGTGGTTAGCAGTTCAGTGTTTATCCTACAGTGCCATATGAGATTTCAGATCTTTAAGATGTTGTTGTTAAGTGCCATCCAGTCAGTTCCGACTCATAGTGACTGCAGGCACAACAGAACAAAACAGTTCTGTCCTGGATTTCCAACTGTTGGTATATTTGAGCCTCTTGTTGCTGCCACTGTGTCAGTCCATCTCATTGTGAGGAGTCTTTCTTTTTCTTTTCTGACCCTTCACTTTACCAATCATGAGTCACTGGTCCCTTCTGACAACATGTTGAAAGTATGAGAGATGAAGTCTTATCATCCTCTCTTGTAAGGAACATTCTGGCTGTACTTCTTCCAACACAGATTTGTTTGTTCTTCTGGCAGTCCATGGTACATTCAATATTCTTTGCCAACACCCTAATTCAAATGCATTGATTCTTCCACAGTCTTCCTTATTCATTGTCCAACTTTCACATGCATTTAAGATGATTGAAAATACCTTGGCTCGGGTCAGGTGCATCTTAGTTCTCAAACTGACATCTTTGCTCTTGAACACTTTAAAGAGGTCTTGTGCAGCAGTTTTCCCTAATGCAGCTTTCCCTAGCTTGATTTCTTGACTGCTGCTTCCATGAGCATTGGTTGTAGATCCAAGCAAAGTGAAGTATTTGACAACTTCAATCTTTTCTCGGTTTATCATGATATTATAGGTCCAGTTGTGAGGATTTTCTCTTTGTTTGCTTTGAGGTGCAATCCATACTGAAGGCTGTAACCTTTGATCTTCATCAGTATGTATTTCAAGTCCTCTTCATTTCCAACAAGCAAGTTTTGTCATCTGCATATTGCAGGCTGTTAATGAGTCTTCCTCTTATCCTGATGCCATATTCTTCTTCATATAAACCAGCTTCTCATATTATTTGCTCAGCATACCGATTGAATAAGTAAAAGGAAAGTATACAACCCTGGTACATACTTTTCTGATTTTAAATCATTCAGTATCTCCTGGCTTTGTTCTAATGACTGCCTCTTGATCTATGTACGGTTCTTCATGATCTCAATTAAGTGTTCTGAAATACTCATTCCTCAAAATGTTACCTGTAGTGTGTTATGATCCATACAGCCTTTGCATAGTCAATAAAGCAAAAGTAAGCATCTTGCTGGAGTCCTGGTGTGGTGCTATAGTATAAGCACTGGACTGCTAACCACAAAGTCAGTGGTTAAAACCCACCAGTCCCTCCTTGGAAACCCTATACAGGGTCTCTATTAGTTGGAACCTACTTGATGGCATTTAACAACAACAATGACAACAAATATCTTTCTGGAATTCTGCTTCCAGCCAAGATCCATCTGACATCAGTAATGATATCCCTCATTCCACATCTTCTTCTGAATCCAGCTTGATTTCCTTATGGATGTACTGCTGTAATCAATTTTGAATTTTCCTCAGGAAAATTTTACTTGCATGTGATATTTGATGCGCTTGAGTTATGGTGTTGGAGAAGAATATTAAAAAGTCCCACTTTTTAATTTGTTTGCCAAAAGAACAAACAAATCTGTGATGGAAGAAAAACAGCCAGAATGCTCCTTAGAAGCCAGGATGGCAAGACTTTGTCACTCATGCTTTGGACTTACTATCAGAAGGGACCAGTTCCTAGAGAAGGACATCATTCTTGGTTAGCAAAAAAGAGGAAGACCCCCAATGATATAGATCGGCACAGTGGCAGCCACAAAGGGCTTGAGCTTAACAACAATTGTGAGTATGGTGTAGGACCGGGCAGTATTTTATTCTGTTGTGCATAGTGTTGCTATGAGTCTGAACTGACTGGATGGCACCTAACAACAACAACAGTTGGGTTATCTTTCTTTGGAATGGGTACAAGTGTGGATTTCTTCCTATCTATTGGCCAGGTAGCTGTCTTTCATATTGCTTGGCCTAGACAAGCGTTTTCCTCCAGTGCTGCATCAGTTTGTTGAAACATTTCTATTTTTTTCAATTGTATACTTTCAATTCCTGGAGCTTTGTTTTTCATTAATGTCTTCAGTGCAACTTGGACCTCTTCTCTCAATAAGTTCTTGATCATATGCTACTTCTTGATATGGCTGAACTTTGGCTACTTTTTCATCTTCTGTTGATGATTCCTTTGTCATTCAATATTTTGCCTATAGAATCCTTTTTCTTTGTGTATGATGTTCTTGATGACATCCCATAGCTCTTCAATCATTAATGTCGAATAGCATCAAATCTGTTCTTGAGATGATCTCTAAATTCAGGTGGGTTGCACTCAATCATATTTTAACTTTCATGGACTTTAAAAAATTTTCTTTAGCTTCTGCCTGAAGTTGCATGTGAGCAATTGATGGTCTGTTTCACAGTTGGTCCCTGGTCTTGTCTGAGCTGTTACATTGAGCTTCTCCATCTTCTTTTCCCACATATGTAGTCAATGTGTGTATTCCATCTGGTGACGTTCATGTGTAGAGTTGCCACATATATGTTGTTTGTTGTTATGTGCCGTCGAGTCGGTTCCGACCCATAGCGACCCTATACAGGGTTTCTGAGGCTGTAAATCTTTACAGGAGCAGAAAGCCTCATCTTTCTCCCGCGGAGCAACTGGTAGTTATATAGTAAACCCAAAAAACAAACTCCACCATTATTGAGTCAATTCCAATTTCAGAGCTACCTTACATAGGGTTGCTGAGGCTGCAAATCTTTACAGGAGCAGACTACCACCCCGGGACCTACTTACCACAAAAGGTTACCTGACAACAAAGCTGCCTTCAGAGAAGCAGAGCTCAGGGATGGAGCGGAACCTAATATACTTCTGGGAACACCTGTGCACTTTGTAACATGGGCTCTCCAAACACACCTCACCCTTTTGGGTGGACAGGGTTAAACCATTTTAAGATGGGCTTCTATAATTTGTACTGAATTAGTCATAACTCTTACTCCTCCAAACTCTCCAGAAGAAATAAAATGGTGCCCACCACTTCCCCTGCAGCCCCTAAATAGAAGGGGACCTGGTGACTTTTTCTCCCATATATCACACAGTGTCGTGGTCCTTCAGCCTTTGATTGTGACCATGGTCCTCCTTTATCCATCTCAGCCTACTCTTTTGCCGACAAACATCATCAACCACCCCCTTGCTGAGGCAAGCTGATGTGCTCAAGTCTGCAGAAAGCCAGAAGCAGAGCTGGGACTTAAAACCCACTAGCCTCCTGAGACCCACCACACACTGACACCTGGTGGTAAAATGTGAAAACACAACCTCTCCAGAAATCAGAAGATCCTGATACCACCCTGGGGCGGGGGTGGGGTGGGGGTGGGGTGGGGTGGAGGAATTGGGACAAGGGATGATGGAGAAGTTCCTGGGTGATTAGGAATCTGAGATTCGATTAGGAGGCCTGAGATCCGGTCATTGTTCTCTGTACTAAGTATAGTTGTGTGTCTGTGGTAGGCTGAATCATGACCCTATATAGCAGCTATTGCTGTTAAGTGCCGTCCAGTAGGTTTTGACTTACAGTTGCCCTGTGTAGGGTTTATGAAACTGATGGGCTTGAACCACCTACCTTGTGGTTATCAGTCCAATGCTTATCCTATAGTGCCACACCAGGAGTCAGTAGTGTCAGAAATAATCTAAATTCCAGAGGGACAATAAGGACCACAGTTAGCACAAAGCGGATTCCTGTGAGGTGGAGGTCAGACATACTTCCACTCTGAATTC
This sequence comes from Chrysochloris asiatica, assembly GCF_000296735.1. Lineage (NCBI taxonomy): Eukaryota > Metazoa > Chordata > Mammalia > Afrosoricida > Chrysochloridae > Chrysochloris > Chrysochloris asiatica. The sequence continues at coordinate 2,109,676 of NW_006408646.1, forward strand.
GTCACCACTTCTGACACCATTTATCTTGCCCACGACACTCTACTTCTCCCCTGGGTTCAATAATGTGTTGGGTCAGCCAGGACTCAGACTATACTCAGAGCTAAGTGGTTTATTAAGGAAATAAAAGGTTACAACTCAGGCTACAATTCAGGATCAGGACACATGTAGGCAAAGTCTGAGTGGATCTCCCCAAAAGGAGAGCATATCCCTCCCCTCTTCAGTGCAGAGCTGCTCTGTCAGCAAGCAGACCCTGCTCTCTGCTGGGCACACCCCTGCTTAACCATGTAGGATTCACCACTGCCAATTTACCTAGCTCCCAGCCTGGGTAGCAGTTTACTCAGCTCCCAGCTCCCAGCCACAGTCTGTGTAGCAATTTGCTCAGCTTCCAGCTGGGGTAAGCAGCTTGCTCAGTTTCCAGCTTGCAGCTGCTGTAGCAGTTTGCTCATCTCCCGGCTCTCAGCTGATGTAGCAGCTCCCTCAGCAATGTTTGCTGCTTTTTAGGAGCAGGTTTTTGCTGTCATCAGTGAATCTGCCACAGGACCTTTCAGACCTCTTACTATCTACAGAACGACAGCCCTTTTAGGAGGTTTCTCACCTCCTTTCCCCCAGCGCTGCTTCTTTGCTCTTCCAGACTCTCTCAAACCTCTGTGGGGGCCAGCTGCTTATATAAGCAAACTCCTTGTCAATTTCCAGCATGCTCCTCCCAGCCAGAACACAAACTGGCCAGTCCCTTCACTCAGTTTGCATAGTAAACTGACCAGTTGCTGTGAGGCGCATCACATAGACCAATCACAAGGCAGACTGCAGCCCAGGACTAAACAAAAACTATCCAACCATCAACTTATTTTAATCTTTCCTCCATTTACCATGATTCTGTTTATTGGCCCAGTTGTGAGGATTTTTGTTTTCCTTGCATGGAGGTATAATCAATACTGGAAGCTGTAGTGTGTGATCGTCATCAAGAAGTGCTTCAACATCCAGCTGATAATAAGAGAACGGATAGATGCAAGAACACCCACACGTGTACATAATACCCACTTGACCTGGCTCCAATGACTGGATGATCAGAGCTCAACCCGAAGAAGAAAGAAGAGGGAAAAAAGCATCATCTGATACAATTTGATGAACTTGACCTACACCTATGGATGCAGTAGCTCAAAAGAGGAAACAGATCCTTACTGCAAGAATCATTCCCACCCACTCCACACAAAGAGTAGACAGGGATGGGCAACTTGGACATTGGCTACCCAAAATGGGGCGTGGGTGAGTGGTGGTGGTTACAAAGGCAAGAAGTGACTGGCTTACAAGCTTTCAAGAGGGAACCTAGATCCAGAGGGTGTGGAGGAAGGTAGAGTCTCCAGTGAGTAGTATCCAACCACTCTAGGAAGGGCTGATGAAATGAAATGCAGATGGGTCTCTTGTGTTGCAATAGTGAATAATTGTTATCAGGACTGATTGTGAGGGATGGAAATGTAAAGGTGGACATTTTACAGCAAGGAGGGGAGTGATTAACTTTTCAATCTGGGAGCAGAGGTCCCTGGGACTATCAATGGAGAAGAGCAGAGAGCGGGACCCTACCTAGAAAAGCAGTGATGCCTGAGATAGAGGCAGAGGTGATGATGATGTGGAGAGATGGAGTGGCTGGGGACTTGAGATCCAGAGAGGGAGAGGGGCTGTGTGCTGATGACCGGGGTGGGGGGGGGGAGGTGGGAATGGGGATGGGGGGGGGGGGAACAGGCTTGCAGGGTATACCCTTTGGTTGGTTGATGATGCATGGAGGGGATTGTAACTATGGCAATGAAATATGATAGAATGAATATAAAACCAATGGTCTCCCATGTAAACGATGACATAATTCACAATAAAACATTTATTAAAAAAATAACAAGAAGTGCTTCAAGTCCTCTGTGCTTTCAGAAAACAAGGTTGTGTCAAGGATTTCATTCTACTTGGGTCTACAATCAGTGCTCATGGAAGCAGCAGTCAAGAAACCAGATGATGTATTATTATATTGGGCAAATCTGGTGCAAAAGACCTCTTTAAAGTGCTATAGAGCAAAAATGTCACTTAGAGGACTAAAGTGAGCCTGACCTAAGTCATAGTATTTTCAATTTGTCTCATATTGCATGTGGAAGCTGGACAGTAAGGAGACTAGAGGATAATGCGTGTATTTGAATTAGAGTGTTAGTGAAGAATATTGAAAGTGGCATAGAGTACCAGAAGAACAAACAAATCTGTGTTGGAAGAAGTACAGCTCCTTAGAAGGCAGGATGGCGAGACTTCATCTCACATACTTTGGATCTGTTATCAGGAGGGACCAGTCCTGGGAGAAAGCCATCAATCTTGGTAAAGTAGAGGCTCTGCATAAAAAAGGAAGACCTTTAATGTGATGGATTGACACAGTGGCTGTAACAATTGGCTTGAACATAGGAATGATTGTGAGGATGGTGTAGGACCAGGCGGTGCTTTGTTCTGCCACACACAGGTTGCTATGAATCAGAACTTACTGGCTGGCACTTAACAACTATAGGAGTCCTGGTGTGGTGCTGTGGGTTAATATGCTAGATTGCAAAGTCGGTTTGAACTGCAAGGTCACCAGTTCAAGCTCACCAGCCACTCCTTGGAAACTCTATACAGGGTCATGATGGGTCGAAACTGACTTGCTGGCGCTTAACAATAACAGCAACAGCAGCAGTAACAGAATCAAATTATTCATAGCTTACCAAGGAAATGTTAGCAACCTGGATGAAAGTAACACACCCTCTGGGGTATAAAAATAAGGCAAATCTGTTGGGCTTAGGGGGAAAATGTCTCAAGCTGTTTTTCCTAAGAAATTGATATCAACCGAAAGTCCACAGAATAGAATTGATTTCACTGCAACCCCTAAAGATCTCCACGCCTTGATCCCTGCAAACTGTGTGACCTTCTATGGCAAAATGAACTCTGCAGCTGTGTTGAGGTTAAGTATTGGGGGATGGGGATACTATCCTGGACACCCTAAGTCACAGGTATTCTTAGGGATATTTGGCTACAGAAGAGGAGAAGCAGTGTGACGATGAAGGCAGAGCCTCAGTGATGCTGCCACTGGCCAAGGAAAGCTGGAAGTCACTGAACTTCTCCCTTCAGATTCTTCCTTCAAAAAGGACACGTTGATTTCAACCCTCATTTCTGATTTCTGGCCTCAAGAACTGTAAGGGAATGTATTTCTGTTGTTTGCGATTTGTCACAGCAGCTTCAGGAAATGAATTCAGTGCAGAATGCAGCATCTGTGTCTCCTTGTAAGCACTGAGAATTTCTGAAGCTAATTGTGGTCCTTTTTTGCATGGCTTATTAAGATGCTTGAGACCAGTGTACTTCTCACCATTACCAAATGAACAGGACCCTTTGGCAGGCATTTGGAAGAAGAACTTAATCCCTGTCTCCATATTACTTTTCCTGGACTTCAGGGTTTTTTTTTTTTTTTTTAAAGTTTTTAATGTGACTTGAGTAATAGTTTACCTGGGAGAAAATCAGTTTTGCACTCATCCTATTGTATTTCGTTTCATTGCAATGATTACAATCCCCTCCATGCATCATCATTCAACAGTATTTGTTTCTATTCCCTCTGTTTTGTTTTTGTTTGATGTACACAAAAACACTCAGGAATATATAATCATTTACACAACCAAAGGGCACATTCTATAAGCCTGCCTCCTGCCTGCCAGCACACAACCTTTCTCTTTACATGAGTCTAGAGTCCTTAGCTACTCTATCTCTTGATGTCATCATCACTGCCTCCATCTCTGGTGTCGCTGCTTCTCTGGATAGGGTCCCACATGCCACTCATGCTTTCTCCCTTGATGGTCCTAGGGTCTTCTGTTTCTGGAATGTAAGATTAACTACTCCCCCCTTTATGTTACAAAAATTCTATCTTTAGAATTGTGACAATCACAGTTCCTCATGATAACAATTACTCATGATTGAATCATAAAAATCTTATTCCCATCTCCTTTCACCAGACCCATCTAGACAAGATGAAAACTATTCAGTGGGGATTCTACCTTCTCCCACACACTCTGAAACTAAACTCCCTCTTGAAAACTTATAAGCCAACTACTTAATGCCTTTATAGCCTCCCCCACTCATTTTAGGTAGCCAATGTCCAAGTTGTCCATCACTATCAACCCTGTGCACAGAGGGAAAAGGTCTGATCTTTGATATGAAGACTCCTTCTCTGTTGGTATTTTGAGGTACTACATCCATAAGTATGGAGTCCTGGTGTGGTGCTGTGGGTTAATGCGTCAGACTGCAAAGCCATTTGAACTGCATGGTTGGTGGTTCAAGCTCACCAGCTGCTCCTTGGAAACCCTTACAGGGTCGCTATGGCTCGGAACGACTTGACGGCACTTTACAACAACAACAACAACAACATCCATAAGTATAGGTCAAGTTCATCAAATTATAGCAATTTACACTTTTTTCCTTTAACAAATTTCTTTATCTTCCTCTAGTAGAGTTCTGATCATCAAACCATCAAAGTTAGGTCAAATGGGTACTATCTGCAAGTTTGGGCATTTTTGTGCATCTCCCCTCACTTCCTATCAGCTGGATGCATCACTCTGGGCTCTAGCTCTCCATGACTATGTCCTTGTCCAGGGACTTAGGAGTCCTCAGGTCTCACCACACTTTGGACCAACCAGCCCTTCCTCTTCACTCTCTCATCTCCAGGTCGACGGGAGTCTATGGAATGTGGTGGAACTCAGCCCATTTCTGCATTGCTGCCTTTCTCCTTCTTCCACTCACCAGTAAATCAACATGGTTGCCAGCAAGCTTACATGCCTGCTTGTGTGTTCCCTTTGAGTTTCAGTCTTGGAGGGGGTTTGTCCTAAAGGAACTTGATTGCTTCTCTTTATGACAACTTGCTTGTTTTTGTAGTAGCCAATCAGACTGCCATTTTTGTTTTGGATGTTTCCTGCTGGTTTTTCTTTCAAGAAGTATCTGCTCCAGGCTGGTCTGCAAGTCCTTTCAAGTGGGAATGTTTCACCTCAGAAGATTCTGGATGTCCATGCACTACAAAGCTCTGCAAGAAGCCTCTTTCACTGGGCAAGTTCTAGAACCCCTTTTAGGTGTTCCAATCAGTTATAGCCTGAAGACGGGCTTATAAGCTTTCTGTAATCATGTTTCTCGATATTCCTTTCTATCCTACTCAAGTGTCTGTTTTACAATATAAGGCTAGGGAAACCAATATCCATAAGACAGTCAAACATCTTAACAGTATTTTCCCTCTTTCACCCATTCAAACTATGCCTTCATCCCTATATCACAGAGCCCTGTTGTTCCAAAGTTGAACATATATCACTATTTACCTCTGTTCTGGACCTCAGTTTTCTATTTCATTTCACATTTCATTTTCTGGTTTTGCTGAGGGCATATTTATAAGTCACTTTAACGCCCTCCTTTTTTGTGGGTGGTGGTGGGCAGCTAGAAAAGCAGAAAGAGCTTGCATAACTTCTGTAAGCCTGTTTCCTTTTCTGTAAAGTAGGCCTCCTCTGGCTATGTGTGAATTCAATGAGATGCTCCATTAATATTCATGTCCATCCTACGCCCCACCTCTCCTGCCTCCAGGGCTCTCTGCTGCTGGCCCAGGGCAGGCCAGGAGGGGAAGGGTCTCCTCTGTACAGATTGCTCTGTCCCCAGCCACGCTCTGTGTGCTGTAGTCCCATTGGGTGTGCCTCTGCCAGAGCCTGATGTCTAGCACTCTGTCCCCACCTGCCCCTAGGAGCACTTCCGGCTTTCAGAGCCTTCTGCCTCCCTCCTGCAGGTGCCTCTGTTCAGACAGCTTTGCAGGGAGCCCAGAGCAGCTCATAAATAAATATAGCATGTGCTGTTCTACAGAAAGACTGCAGCAGGCTGTGCCTGGGGTGGGAAGCCTATATTTGACCAGAAGCCATGGGGAAGGAGCCTGGGGGCACCAGGCAGGCAGGGAGGAAGGACGTCTGGGAAGATGCAGTGTGGGACCAACTGGGGAGGGGCCTCTAGAAGCCCACATCTGGCTGCAGTCTGTTGGGCCTGAATTTGGTCTCACCTTGCTTTGTCCGTTTGTAAGCTTGTGCCTCAGTGCAACTCAAAGACAATCTGGCAGAAAAGAGTTTTAATCAGTTCTGCATGAGCAGGAAATGCTTGCCTCTATGGTCTTTTTTTGTTGGATTTGTAACAGTGAAGCTGGGGTAACACTTGGTAAAATACCAGGTGCTCCCAAGTCTGAGGAGGAGATAATTTTATACAGGGGGGCTGAAGGGGTATGACTGAGTCATAAGTTAATCTTTAAAAAAAAATTTTTTTTTAGCACAGACTTTCTGCACAAGTAGACTGTGCACATAGACATTTTTTCAGGGATCATTATAAGCCAGCTCTAGTGTGTCATCATAACCTCCTGACTGTCTGCTATTCCTTCTTTGGTCTCAATGGTAGGAACACTGGGAGACTCATTGGAAGAATATGATGCGTTTTTCCCCCAGTGGAATGCTGGCTATCATCTTAAGTCTCAGTTTCCTTGTCTGTAAAATGGGGATAATTCTAGTCGCTGGGGCCACTGGGCAGCTCTAGCTATTCCATTAATAGTAGCATTTAGCTCTGAACTTGGAACCCAGTAAATGCTTGATAAATGTCTGCAAGTGTCCATAGTGGCTTCCCTAAGAGCTTCATGCCGTGTTGTCTGTGCTTTTGGGAAAACAGGGAGGGTAGGGTATGGGAAGAGGACAGCAGTGGGGAGGAAGCAGGTATAGCTGATCAAAGTGACAGGAATAGTGTCTACAATAAGACAGGATGATACCACTGAGTCAGAAAAATGCCTGGGGACACCACTTCTCCACATCACTCCATGGGGAGGCCATGGAGGTGTTCTGATTGTATTCTAAAGGAGAGGGCAACCTCTGTAAGGCAAAAGGAGCTGGGACCCTGGGGACACTTGGGTTAAATGATCAGCATGGTCACATGGGAAGAGAGATCTTGGATAAGTCATTTCCTTTCTCTGGCCCTCTGTCTGTTTATAAAGTGGATTCTCAGAGGCCTTCCTGACCAGCAGCATTTTAATCTTCAAATGCTATTTGTTCTGGGGATGGCAGGCACATGGTGACAGATGGATTTAGAGTGGTCAACAGGGGCCAGTGGGACAGAGGAAGGAGAGGCCAGTGGAATGGCACTGAAGGTAGGGCTTTGGAGAGGGACTAATGAGGTCAGTGTTGTTTTTCTAGAACCTTCTGGGGGCATAGAGGACGAGAGTTTAGAGAAGGCTGCCATGGAAGTCAGAGGTCCCGGGGGAAACAGTGAAGGCATGGAATGGGATGTTGATAGTGGAATAAATATCTCACATGCCCAAGAGCATCAATGAACAGGTCTGGGAGGAGGGTGACTCTGCAGGGCTCTGTCTCCCCCCACTTCAGGTGCTTCCTGCCCAGCTCAGGCTTCACCATCACAGGCCCTACAGGAAGAGGAGGAGCATCACTTGGCTATTTTCTCATCTCAGGCCAGGCTTGCTGCTGGGAGCTGGGGTGTGGGGAGGGGAGAGGAGGGGAGGAAAGAGGAGGGGCAGGGAAGGGAGACAGCTGCTGCACTGGCGTTGGTGGTGCCCTGTGCCTTCTCCCCTTTCTCTCCACAGCAGGGAGAGGCTGCCGCACTCCCTTAGCACCTGCCAGAGTGGCTGGGAGACCAGGGAGCAGGTGCCAAGCGTCTGGAGGGTCTGTTTGCAGATGGATAAGGAGACAGACGGGGCGGATGAGACCAACACAGGCTCGGCCCCTTCTCTGTTGTCTGGACACAATAATCTGCACAAAGCAGCAGCCGAGTCCCAGGGCTTGGGCATATGTGTACAGGCACACATTCACACAGACACAGACACACGTGCCCCTGGGGACAAAGCGGACAGGCAGAGGCAGGGGTACACACAGAGCACAGATGCAAAGAGAAGGACTCTGAGTGACTGGACCAGGCACTCTAGCTTGGGGCACCACACAACCAAGAGGTTGGGGAAACCCAGGGGACCCGATGATATCTTTGTTAAAGGAAAAGTGGAGGGTGACAGAGAGAAGAGATCACTGCTGATAGAGAAGAGTCTGGTTGGCAACAAAGCCACCAAGAGTGTGACAGGGGCCTTTGACATATCTGTCTTGTCGTCAACCAACTGCCTAGGGTGGGTGGAACCCAGCCACTGCTTCTGTGGAGGGGGCTTTTAATGTGTACTCTCTGCAGATGGTGCTGGGGTCAATTGCGATTCCAAGATCCCTTATTATAATTTCTGAGGAATAAGAACTCCAGGTTTGGGGGGGCTTTCTAATTGAAATTATATTTGAGGGGACTTCAAAAAATTCATGGAAAAATTCCACTATCTTTTCATTTCGTTTTTCCACCAACATTTTGAGACCCCCTGGTATTTATAAGGATAACTCAAAAACAATCGCTAACATTACAGAAACTTTTATTAAGCAAAAGTATAAGAAATGTAAAGCTCTTATTTCTGCACATTTCCTCCATCTAGTTCTAGACACTTCTGAAGGCAGAGTTTCCACATCTCTAACTCTTCCCTGGGGAGTCCTGGTGTGGCTCTGTGGGTTAATGTGGCAGACTACAAAGCCATTTGAACTGCAAGGTCTGTAGTTCAAGCTCACCAGCTGCTCCTCGGAAACCCTATACAGGGTTGCTGTGGGTTGGAATTGACTCGATGGCACTTAACAACATCAACAACCCTTCCCTGAAGAATTCTGTACTCTTTGACTCACACCTTATCAACAAGGCAGTTTGGGCATCCTCTAGGGATTCAAGTTGTGTTCCTTTTCAATATCCTTTAAGTTTGGGGAACAAAAAAATAAGTCTGAAGGGGCAAGATCAGGGCTGGCAGGGCAAGGGAGGTGATTTCCCAATGAAATTCTGAAAGGACAGACAGCTACCCTCAAAAAATGAGCGGGTACATTATTGTGATGGAAAACAGGTTCTCAGTACAACTTTTCTTGCCTTTTTCTCACCAGTGCAGTTCTCTATTTTCTTACAACTTCTTCCTAATAAGTCCCCATGATAGTCCTGTGTCCTTTGAGAAATCTATCAAGATGACCCCTCTGGAATTCCCAAAGCCCCTCCTGACCTGGCCCAACAGTTCCCTCCTTGGAAACTACTGTTTTGATTGGTCCTTTTTATTCGAAAGCTACCTAACAAGACTATAAGACAAGTGTAGAGAGCTTGTCTGCAGCCATCCATTGTCGCTGAGGAATAGACCAGTGCATATATGAACGGGAACCCCAGTAGCAGTACTTTTTAACTCACCCTTGTAATTACTTGTTTAATTAACTGCATGTTTATGGGAATCTGAGCTTCCTAAAGGCAGGGATTATACTGTACAATGCCTAACACAGTAATTGAGTAAAAGTCTCAGACCATATTCTGTTGGGACTCATAGAGTTTTCAGAAGTAGATCACCAGGCCTTTCTTCCTAGTCTGTCTTCATCTGGAAGCTCCACTGAAACCTGTGACCCTGCTGGCATTTGAAATACCCTTGGCATAGTTCCTAGCATCGCAGCAATGTGGAAGCCAACTCAGTACAACATGCTGACAGATGGCTGGTGGCCAATTGCTAAAGGACATCATGCGTGGCAAAGTAGTTGTTGTTGTTGTTATGTGCCGTGAAGTCGGTTCCGACTCATAGCGACCCTGTACAGGGTTTCCGAGGCTGTAAATCTTTACGGGAGCAGAAAGTCTCATCTTTCTTCTGGCGAACAGCTGGTAGTTTCGAACTGCTGACCCTGAGGTTCGCAGCCCGATTCGTAACCACTACACTAGTAGTTAAAATGCCATCCATTGAGTTAATTCCTACTCATGATGATTCTGTATAGGGTTTCTGAGGACTGTGAGTTGGTTTGAACTGTCAACTATTCGGTTAGCAGCCCAGTGCTTATCCTGCAGCACCACACCAGGACTCCTGGTAAAGTACAGGGTCAAGAAAAAGGAAGACCCTCATTGAGATGAATGATGTAGTGGTTGCAACAATGGGCTTAAACATAGCAGTGATTGTGAGGAAAGGCCCAGCACTGGGCAGTGTTTTGTTCTGATGCACATGTGCGTGCTATGAGTTGGAACCAACTCCACAGGACTTAGCACAACAACATTCTCAGTGAGTCCAGAGCAGCTTTTTCTAAAATATCTCTGGGTGGGCTCTGAAGTTTGACCTTTAGGTTAGCAGCTGAGTGCATTAATCATAGTAATTCCCCTTTCTGTTTAGAGTTTAAGGCAACCAGCTTGGTGGTGCTGTAGGATATATGCTGGGTTGTTAACCACAAGATGGGCAGTTCAAACCCACTAGCTGCTCCACAGGAAAATGATGAGACTCTCTATTCCCATAAAGATTTACAGCCTCAGAAACCGCATACAGGTTTGCTATGAGTCGGAACGGACTTGATGGCACTGGGTTTAGCCTGGCAATCCAGGGGAAAGTGTCACATAAACCTGGATGATGACAACAGACAGGCTGTGTAGCCCTAGCACCTTGTCTTTCTTTTTCTTTGTTCTGTATGGGTCATAGCTCTCGGGCCACCCACCCTCTGCTGTCCAATTGTTCCCAACACACCGCCACCCTATAAGCCAGAGTGGAAGCTCCGTAGGGCTTCCGAGGCTATAAATCATTACAGAAGCAGACTGTCACATCTTTCTCCTCCAGAGCCCTTAGTTGGTGGGTTTGAACTGCCAACCTTGTGGTGAGCAGTGCAACGTTTTACCCATGGTACCACCTAGGCTCCTTAAACAATATACAGCGGAGTGTGAAAATTAAAGGAGATGCCATAGTGTAACAACATGCATTGGGCTGCTCACTGCAAGGTCAGCAGTTTGAATCCACCAGTTGTGGGAAGAAGAGGAGGCTTTCCGCAGCCAGAAAGACTCAGTCTTGGAAACTACATAGAGTCATGGTGAGTCACAATCAACTCGACGGCAGTGGTTTTATAGCATAACATAACAAGCTTATGTTTGGAGCCTCCTAACTAGATTCCACACCCTGCCACCTCCACTGTCCTTGCGTTTTCTCGTCAGTCCACGTAAACCTACAATGTGGATTCCATGAAGACCTTAACTTTACAGGCTAAGAAATGGAGTCTCAGAAGTGGCATAGGAGTCTAACTTGTCACAGCCAGTAAGGGGCACAAAAATATGAATTTAAAACTCAGGACAGTCTGATTGTAGAGGTCACTAGAATGTTGTCACACAGTGGTTGTTAGTTTTAACTGCTGGTCAGAATTCCCTGGGAGGAAGGCCTCAGAGATTCTGATGTAGGCATTTTGGTGCAGGGACTGAGAATGTGTTACTGGTCCTGAACCACAGTTTGTTCTAGAAAATAGTATTGTTGTTAGGTGCCCTCCAGTAGATTTCAACTTACAGTGACTCTGCAGGACAGTGTAGAACTTACATCTGGTTTCCTAGGCTACAACCTTCACAGGAGCAGGATGCCAGGAGCCACTGGGTGGGTTTGAACAGCACACCTTTGGTTAGCAGAGGAAGACTTAAAGAGAAAGCAGGAATGCCTGGGTGGCAGGTGTCCCGGGGGACAGTAAACAGAACCCACCCATGGTGCCCTGGAATATAGGCCTGGCCATCTGCTTCTTAAAGGTTACAGTTTTGAGAATCCTATGGGTATGTTGTTGTTAAGTGCTGTCAAGTCAATTCTGACTCTTAGCAACCCTGTACAGGGTTTCTGAAGGAGCTGTGGTAGTGCAGTGGTTACCAGTTGGGCTGCTAACCTCAAGGTCAGAAGTTCGAAACTACCAGCTCTTCCTTGGGAGAAAGAAGAGGCTTTCTGCTCTCGTAGAGAGTCATAGCTTCAGAAACCCTACACAGGGTCACTACGGAACCAACTCCACGGCTCACAACCACCACCACCAAAGGGTTTCTGAGTAGTGGCTGGTGGATTTGAACCTCTGACATTTCGATTAGCAGTCAGTCCAGTGCTTATATCCCACAGTACCACACCAAGACTCCCTATGGAGTATAGTTCTATTTTAAAAACAAAACAAAACAACAACAAAAAAATGCAACCCCACAATAATTGTTAGGCCAAATGGTGTTATGGCATGTACCCAATTACTGTCCAGTCGATTGTGACTCATAGCGACCCCCTGTGTGTTACAGCGGAACTGTGTTCCACAAAGTTCTCGAAGGCTGAGTTTTTGACAGTAACCACCAGGCCTTTCCTCCGAGGCACTTTGGGGTGGACTCTGCCACCAATGTGTGGATTAGCAGTCGAGTGCTTAACTATTTGCACTGCTCAGGGACCCACGGGTCCATACAAGGATATTGCAATCACAGGCCTGGATTCCAATCTCGACTCCACCATAACTTAGCGGTGGGTAGAGGGTGAGGACAGGGGCGGGGGTACCTTTGCTGCCTTGAATTCATTTTCCCTATCATGATAAGCTATGGACAACATTGAGAAGTATGAGTATTCCAGAACACTTAATTGTACTTCTGAGAAATCTGTACCTAGACCAAGAAGCAGTTGTTAGAACAGAG
>NW_006408646.1:2123029-2169690 GCF_000296735.1 Chrysochloris asiatica
AGTGTGGCAGCGGTAATGAGGTTGGCCCAGGATCGGACATTGTTTCGTTCTGCTGTGCATGGGGTCGCTATGAGTCGGTTCCGATTCGATGGCACCTGACAACAACAACAATCTGGGCAATGGGGATGATTACACCACTCCACATTCCGTTCCCAACAGAGTGAATGTTGAGAAGGACACCCCAGTCCACCAGCTAATAAACACTAAGACCTGTCTGTTTCTTGGTTATCCGTAGTCCCAGATCTCCCCAGCCTCTCACGCTCCGCAGCCCAGTCCAGAGGGGCAAAGCGTTGCCATGGCATCGCCTCGGGAGGGGGAAGGGGGGAGGCGGCGCGAGCCGCCCATCTTGCCCCTTTGTGCCGGGGTGGGGGGCGGCGGATGCGCGTCCCCAACCCCCTCCCGTGCCCCGCCCACGCAGATCTGGATTTCCAACTGAGGGCGGGGAGACCGGACAAGGGGTTGCAGGGGCTCAGGGAGGCTGGTGGAGGGCGAGGCCAGGGCCGGGACGTGGCGCTCCGCCCGCCCGCTATCCGCTCCCGCATTAAAATTTCATGCGCGCTGCAGCAGCTACAAAGGCTAAGCGGGCTGCGCTAGGGCACCAGAGGGAGGGAGGCTGCGGACCAGTGCGGGGAGGAGTTTGGGGTGGGAGGTGCTTGCTGGGGCTCCCCCAATTCTGCGCTGTGAGCTCCGGCACAAAGAAGCCCTCCGCACTCTCGCCGCAGGACCGCGGACCCCAGGTAAGCTACCGCCTCCATCCCTACACCCTTCCCTCACCAGGCGTCCTCGCTGTTTTTCCAGGAACAACTTAGCCCCCGAGGTCCGGGGGAAGCTAGGTCTTCGGCCCCAGGACCGGGTTCAGGGATGGCCCGCGCTGCCCGGAGCCCTCGATTGATGGATGGAGGGTATCCATCCTGCTTATGTCTTATGCATCAGAGACTGGACCCCGGTGGGTTGTGGGGAGAGGGAAGGCGAGGATAAACTGGGCGTTCAGGGCAGCTGACTGTCTTGCAGTCACGAACAAAGACCCACTTTGTCCTCGTGATCAGAGTTGGGGGGACCCTTGACCTTCTCTGGCCACCAGGCTTAACTGAGTATGGGCCAAGCCGTGGGCAGAGTTCAAGAGATCTCAGAACTGGGGGGATGGGCTGGGGCGGGGTCCTTAACCCTGGTTCTCCCAGACCCAGCATATCATTCCAGGGCCTGCCTTTTCTCCATTTCTGTAACTCAAATCCCAACTGTTCAGCCTTGGGTCTGACTCCAAAGGGATGCAGGTGGCCAGAAAACCTGCTTTGTTTAGAATAACCCCTCGTATTGATAATGGTAACTATGATCAACTTTATGGAGGAACCTGGCTAGCGTGTTGCTTGTATGACCACACAGTCCCATGAGAAAGGGAAGACGCTTATTTGAGAGATAGGGAGGTTGAGATCCAGAGAGGGTAAGCCACAATTCCAAGGTCACACAGCCAGTGATTTTTGAATCCAGCTCTGCTAGACTCTAAAACTCATGTTACATCTTCCTACACCTCCTCAACTGCTCTCAGGACAGGCTGGGGATCCTATACTCTGAATTCGAGAAATTGCTTGGCGGGGGTGGGAGTAGGGTGGGAGGGAATAGGAGGCTGGGGACTGAATTCTCACCCGAGGCTCCAGACTAGCAGCCACGGTTGTTGGCGTGCACACCCCACTGCAGTGTCTAGGCGGGGGGAGGGGGGAGAGGGCGGGGTATGGGGTGGCAGCCAGGGGACTTGCGGGCAGCGGCTTTGTTTTTCTCGGCGCCAGCCTTGCATCGTGCGTTCCAGTCTCGGTGCAGAAATCCCTCTCTCTGGCCCTTTGCTTTCCAAAGCTCATTCCCTTTGGGAACTTCGGGAGCGCTCCGGTCGCCTGGGGATGGGGATGCAGGGAGGAGGCAAGGCAGGGATGAGTAATTGCACTCAACAGATTGGGAAACCTGAGGATGTGGTGCTCATCGCAGATTTTAGGGACATCGCTAAAATACACAGATGTCCTGGCCACGTGGCCAGGTAATGAGTCAGCAAGTCTGAGGATGGGGCTGAACTCTGGCTGATTAATCAGACTCCTTCCCGCAACCTGCAGGTGGACCAGACCATGGGTGGGGGAGTCGGTGGGGGAAACGTGCCTCACCTCTCCCCTCCCGACCCCCTCCCCCAACACCTAGCAGTCTGGCTGAAGGATGTCCTCAAGGGAACTCTGCCAACTCTTAGGTTTGTGTGATGTTGAGGTTATGCTGAAATATTTCAATGATAACACCCCCCCTTCCCCTGCCTGCCTATTTTATTGTTTGATGATCCTTGACTTTGAAATCTGCTGCACTGCAGAAGAAAGGCCTGGCCATCTGCTTCCAGATTGCAGCCAGGAAAAACCCTATGGAGCAGTTCTACTTTAACAAATGGTGACTCCGTGGAATTGACTTGACTACAATGGGTTTTGAAGTCATCCAATTAATAACGCTTCTGAAATTTACCCTACATTTTCTTGCTCCATTTTAAGGGTATCTCCTGAGACAGCTGCAATGGTGGGGTTTGTAATAGGATCATAGCCCCTTGGTGGTGGTTGTGTGCTGTTCTATTAGTTCCTACTGAGGCTGTCAATCTTTACAGAAGCTGAAAGCCAGATCCTTCTCCCTTGGAGGGCCTGGTGGATTTGAACTGCTGCCCTTGCGGTAAAGCAGCCCAACTGTAACCCACTGTGCTACCAGGGCTCCTTGCATAACCCCTTACCACCTGCTTTCTCCTCTATGGCTGCATTAAAAATGAGAATTTTATAACCTCTTGAGATTTAGTTTTACACATTTATTAAATTTAATCTTTGTAGAAGACTTGGAAAAGACAGAAAAGCAAAGCGAGGGGGAGAAAAAAATAAAACAGACTCCAGCATTTCGTTACCTAAGAATAACTAGTATGTTGACCATTCTTTTTGGTGTATTGTGTGCTGGTGTGTTTTCTGTTACTGAAAGTAAGAATAGAAATTTTCTGTATGTATATTACTTTGAAAAAGTTCTATCAGCTGTATCTCTTGTCCTGGCAGGAATTTTGCAGACATCCTAGGGAGAGGGTTCCGATTTTATGGACATGCTTTGTTTGGTCTGTTGCCTCTTGTTGGACCCATGGACTGTCTACAGTTTTGTTTTTTTCCCTCTTATTTCTTCATTTTTATGACCCTTCCCAGGGCAGGATTACATTCTTAAAATTTATCATTCACCGAGTGTGATGGAGAGCAAAGATGCTGAGAATTACTCAGAATGGTGGACTGGCTATGAATCTTTGTGTTAACTTCAAGAAGGGAGCATTCTCACTTTTCTGTGCCTCAGTCTTTTCATCTAAAAAGTGGGCTTTGAGGTGATGAACTGATAAATGGGAATTTCTTTTTTTTTTGTCATGGTGACTTTGTGTTAGAATATCACTACTCCCTAAGGTTTTCTTGGCTGTAGTCTTAGCGGAAACAGATTGCTACGCCATTTTTTTCTGTGGTACCCGTGGTGGGTTAGAACTACCAGTCTTTAGGTTAGCAGTGAGGTACTTCATTCATAAAGAATATTGTTGTTAAGTACTGTTGAGTCGGTTCCTACTCATAGCCACCGTGTACAGAGTTTACAAGGAGTGGCTGGTGGATTTGAACTGCTGACCTAGTGGTTAGTAGACCAGTACTTATCCTACCACGCGCTACACCAAGAATCCTCATAAAGGTAGTTGATGCTGCAGTGTACCGTGCCAGCTGACTTCACTGACATGGAACTAGGTCTTATGTTGAAGCTTAATCATCTGCTTTTATTTTCATTGAAGCTGCTGTTCTGTCTCCTGGGCAATCCTCGGGGCTGTTTGAGCAGGAGTGCTTCTGAGCATTGAGCCCATTGTGACGGTTCAGTGGGCTGCTGAATATCTTATAGTCTTGCCTTTTGTTCTAAGGGCGTCCCTCGCCTCCTCTGTGAGGCCCCACTAATCTGATCTCAGCTCCAGAGGTCCTTGGTACAATAGGCTGTACACTCAGGGGCAGAGGCGAAGGCTGGCTGTGGGTGACATCTGTCTCCCATGATCAGATCAGATGAGGCAGGTGTCCCTCTTTCCATGCCAGGTGGGCCCCTGGGGAAGCTACCAGATGAGTCATGGGAGGGAGAGGCTGAACTATTGTTCATAGTGAACAATGGTGGAGAGGGGATGATTAATAGTAACAATCCCGACTCCCAATTATTAACCATTTACCAAGGTTCTTGCTGGGTGCTGCTCATGGAGACCCTGTGAGAAGACTGGGAATAGGCATTACAGATGAGGAAACAGAGGCTCAGAGAGGTGAAATGACTAGCTCAAGGCCACACACAAGTTCATTGTAAAATGAGGATTTAAACCTGGACCTAATCTGATGCCCAGATGTGTGTTTGTAAATACTACTTCCTCTCCTAAAAGTGAACTTAATCGGTTGAGGCTATGAAGCAGCTGGAATCAACGGTCCACGGCAGATGGCTTAGTAATCACAGGCCAGTTTCTTTGCAGTATTGGGCAGGCTGGCGGTCACAGGTGTGCATCTTATACATACTTTCCTCGGGTCTTTTCTCATGTAATCCTCATAGCCCTATTGAATAAGGAGCCCTGGCATAATGGTTAAGCTGCTAATAGAAAGGTTGGTGGTTCAAACCCAATGCAGTGGCTCCATGGGAGAAAGACCTGGCAGTTGTTTCCAGGAAAGAGTACAGTCAAGAAAACCCTGGGGGACAGTTCCACTCTGTCACATGGGTCAGTATGAATTGAAATGGATTTAACTTGGTGGCTCTGTAGGCTAAATATTGGACTGCTAGCCACAAGGTCGGCAGTTGAAACCCACTCTGGAGATCCTCTGGAGAAAGAGGTTTTCTGTTTCCATAAAGATTGTTGTTGTTGTTGTTATTAAGTGCCATTGAGTCGGTTCTGACTCATAGCAACTCTCTTTAGGGTTTCTGAGGAGCCCCTGGTGGGCTTGAACTGCCAACATTGTGGTTTGCAGTTCAGTGCTGATCCTACAGTACCACACCAGAAATCTGTAAAGAAATCCTAGGGAGTAGCTCTTCTCTGTCCTATAGGGTCGCCGTGAATTGGAATCGACTTGATGGCAGTGGATTTAGTTTGCTTTAACAACAACAACAACAACAACAACAACAACAGTATATTGGAATGTTCTGCCCCTTGCGGGGTTTACAGGGCCATTGAGAATCCCAGTTTCACCATTTTCTAGCTGGGTTACCTTGGAGCAAGGTACTTAGCTGTTAGTCTCAGTTTCTTCAGCTGTTAAATGGGATAATAAAACTCATTGTTTGGGCTGTAGGTAAAGGGGTATCCAGTTAGAACCTTTACTAATGTTCATTTCATTTCAGTTTCTTTCCTTCCCTCTGGCCCTCCCCATGCCAGACCTTGGCTTGTTGAAGGAGATGTGAATTCTGAGGATGGAAATTGTGCTTTATCCTCTTTTGCAGAGCATCTGATTCTCAGCATGCTGAGCAACACACTTTCCGCTATTCCCAGGAGCTCCTGTTTTCTCTCCACACTCACTCATCCAAAGCAGTTTGGGTCTCCATTTCTCATATGCTTCAGATCTCTGAGCAGCTATTGTATTCCAGAGTCAGGGAAAAAACAGAAACCCAGAGGGCAGCCACACGCACATATCCTGGGCAGCTTGGCATCCATTGCCAAGAACAACCCAGGAGAACTAAAATGCAAATCCACTGGCCTCGGTTCATGGTGAGCCCTGTATTAGAGGGTCTAACTGCTTACAAATCGGGCTGCGAGCCGCAAGGTCATCAGTTCGAAACTACCAGCTGTTCCGCGGGAGAAAGATGAGGCGTTCTGCTCCCGTAAAGATTTATAGCCTCGGAAACCCTGTACAGGGTCACTATGAGTCAGAACTGACTCCACGGCACTTAACAACAACACCAACAACTGCTCTGTAGAGTGTGTCAATTTTGTTCTCTTTCTTGAAGAAGAATCCGAATCTATTTCCTTGTGCAAAGGTTCTATCTGGGGAAGGTTCTTTTACACATCATACAGTGACATATGATAAAAAGACTGACACAATTGCTGTTTATGTTCAAATTCTGTAGGCACAAAAAGAACTTCACAAAGGAACATGTTTTATGTTAAGTGCTGTTGAGTTGCTTTCGACTCATTGTGACCCTGGATAGGGATTTCCAGGAGTGGCTGGTGGGTTTGAACAGCCAACCTTGTGGTTGGTGGTCCAGTGCTTAGTCTACAGTGCCACACCAGGAGTCCCGGGGCTAATTTTTTATCCGTGAGATCAGATGTTGTAGAATAAATAAATTAATGAAAAAAATCAGTTAATTCCAATGATATTTTATTATTATTATTTTAAAACCTACATCAGAGACTCAAAGGAGAGGTATGGGAAATTCAGTCTGTTGAAAGCAAAACATCTGATTATGAGTATGAATAAACATTTACTTAAAAATAAAAGAGTAAAGTGTGGCAAGAAATGATCTTTTTACTAAATAAAAAATTTGCACACCTGGGATTGTTATGGATTATGTACATAATGACATCCAAACAGGCTGTAGTATTGTGCCAAGTGAAATAGAAGCTGTAGTTGTCAAAATTTCCAATGTGTTTATTCATGTACATACACTAAGCCAGATATTTTTGGATGGTCATGTCCTGTCTCATCATTCAGGTTGTAGAAATGTTTGAGCCTTTGAAGAATTGCTTAGTAAATCATCTAAATGCCCTATGTTTTCTTTCATTTCATTGTTTTTCAAGTTCTACGAGTTTTTACTGTTTGTATGACAGAACACACAAAACCAGGCAGCCAAGTCCCCAAGGAAGTGATGATGGGCACGCTTCACAGGTATCTGTCCTTTGGTCCTTCATCTTTTAAGCTCTTACTATATTTTATTTTTATAATCTTAGACATTTATTTTTTTCACCAAAGCAATCCAAATGTGAATAAATAAATGCATTCTTTTTTAATGTTTCCCCTCACGTTCCTTTAAATAACAAAAAGTGCTAAATGTCTTCTGATAGCCTATTTGGCCACAGTTATCCCACCTATGGTTTTAAAAACAGACTGGAATGGGGTTTTCCAAAATCATTCTTGAAATATAGCTCATTCTGTTAAATCTTGGGGCATCAGTTCTATTGATATTGTTGATAGTCACCAAAGGATGAGGATGGTAACTGTGTTGAAGGCAATTGGGAGGGATCTTCAGCAAACTGAGGACCATTGGGAAACTGTGCAGAGGCAAATCTTGTCAATAAGATACCAGCTCCTTCAATTAAAGCTAGGAGAATGCCACCTATTGCAGCAGACCCAACCATGGCCATGGTGCATTTCTTGCTGCTAGTATGGCTCTTGTTAAGGTATTGCTTGTGACGGAGTCCCAGGGAGGGATCTTCTTTCCCTCGGACTTGAACCATACTCCATGGAAATGGAAAGCATTACCCACCTACCCCCCACCCCCCAACTGCAAAGCTGCCTCCCAACTGTGGAGCCCTGGTTTTAACAGCTGTCAAACTTCCTCGTAGTCTGTGGTTGACTCCCACTGGAGAATTCCGAAAACCTTTGATTGCTTGAAAGATCCCACCACCTATGGTGCCCATTGCAAAGGCCGCACCACAGTCATCCATAATTCACTGGTTCTTGGTGTATTCCTCCATCTTGATTGGAGCTCCACGAGCGTTCCACGCAAACTGGGCAGAGCAGAGATTGATTTAATTTAAAAAATAAATAACATTTTGCTATGTTTTGTTGTTGTTGTTATGTGCCGTGGAGTCGGTTCCGACTCATAGTGACCCTGTACAGGGTTTCCGAGGTTGTACATCTTTACGGGAGCAAAACGCCTCATCTTTCTCCCGCGGAGCAGCTGGTAGTTTCCAACTGCTGACCTTAAGGTTCACAGCCCGATTTGTAACCACTACGCTACCTACTATGTTTTAGGTGAACGTTTATCCAGCAAATTGATTCTCCCATAACAATTTTTATACCAACTCTTCCATGTCATGGGTTACAGTTTTCATAGTGTGTCAGAATTCTCATGATTTCTCTTGTGGTCTTCTGGTCCATTGATCTAGCTTCCCTTCTTCTTCTTACCTGATCTTTGCTTTGGGGCAAACATTGGCCATTTGGTTTCCTTTAGTTGGCTGTTTAAAGAGCACATTATTTACAGGTGAAATTGATTTTATTTCACCTATTATTTGGTTAGAAGTCCTGGTGTGGCACTGGACTGCTTATCCAAAGGTTGGCAGTTCAAACCCACCAGTGGCTCCCACTCGATGGTACTTAACAACAACAACAACAATTTTTCTCAGGTCTTTCTTATTCACTGTCCAGCTTTCACATGCAGATGAGGTGGATGAAAATACCATGGCTTGAGTACCTTAGCTTCAAAGTGACATCTTTGTTCTTTAACACTTTAAAGAGACCTTTTTGCAGTAGATTAACCAAATATTTGTTGTTGTTATTAAGTACCTTTGGGTCAGTTCTAAGTCATGGCGACCCTTCTAGGGTTTCTGAGAAGCAGCTGGTGAGTTTGAACTGCCAACTTTGTAGTTCACAGTCCAGTGCTAGTCCTACAATTCTACATGGAGTTGGCAAAGAATGTGGAAAGTAGCACAGACTGCTGGAAGAACAAACAAAGTTGTCTTTGGAGAAGTGCAGCCAGAATGCTCCTTGGAAGCCAGGATGGTGAGACTTGATCTCTCGTACTTTGAACATGTTATCAGGAGAGATCAGTCCCTGGAGAAGGACATCATGCTTGGTAAAATGAAGGGTCAGCCAAATGGAGGAAGACTCCCAGTGAGATGGATTAACACAGTAGTTGCAACAATGGGCTCAAACACAACAACAGTGTGAGGATGGCACAGGACTGGGTAGTGTTTTGTTCTGTTGTGCATAGGGTCTCTGTGTTGGAGCCAACTTGAGGGCACCTAACAACAACATTGTTTGGCCAAAGGTGACCTGAAGAAAGAGCTTCAATTCCAGGTTCAAAGTTTATTTTAGGATGATAGTCTTGAGGGCTCCTCTAATTCCTATTGGTCTAGTAGGTCTGAAGTTTTTTCCAGGAATTTGGATCTTATTCTACATTGTCTCCCATTCTATCTGGAACTCTTTGTTATGTCCCTAAAGAGCTCTGGTAGCGTAGTGGTTGCAAGTCGGGCTGGTGATCTCAAGATAGTTCAAAACTACCAGCGATTTCTCTGGAGGAAGACGAAGCTTTCTGCTCCTGTAAAGATTTACAGCTTTGGAAACCCTATGCAGGGTTGCTATGAGTTGGAACTGACTCTATGGCACCCCACCAGCCCACTGTTATGTTGCTGGTCAGAATAGTTGATGTTGGTAGCCAGGCACCATATAGTTCTGGTGTCAGATTCCATAGGTTTTCTTGGCTGTAATCTTTGGGGGAGTAAATCACCTGGCCTTTCTTCCATTGTGAATTGGGTGAGGGTTTACAGAGCAGATCAGTTTTCCACTCAACAATTCACACACATTTTGTTCCATCTCATTGATGGCCATGCCCACATGTAATATCACTTATCCCACTTCCTCCCTGTGTTTCCTGTTCCCAGTCCTCCTCCTTAACCTAGCTATCCCTGTCTTCTAAACTTAGTCCTTGGATAAATGCTACCCTTTTGATCTCAAATGGTTGATGGTTTTAAGGATTGAGCACGTCTCTGGTGTTATTGTATTACTTGGCTGAAAGTTAAGCCATGAGGGGTGACTTCAGTTTCAGGCTTGAAGGGTGAGTATAGGTCATAGGTCCAGGGGTTCTACCAGTCCCTATCTGACCTGTAAGCCTGATTTTTTTTTTTTTATAGTTTTGAATTTGTTCCACATTTTCTCCCACGCTCTCGAGGAGCTTCTAATGTGGTCCCTTTCAGAGGGTCAGCAGTGGTTGGTGGGTACCACCTAGTTCTTCCAGTCTAGAGGCTGAGGTGTGCATGGGCCATCGGATTAGTTGTTTCCATGTGTCCAGTTTGGTTGACTTCACTATTTGCTCTGGATGTGGACAAACTGTAGATGACTGCTCAGAATTTTAGCTAAGTGCAAACCATTTGTGCTGCCCAGTGACCTAACTCATACTATGGGCATTGTTAATGAGCAGGGGGAAATGTTATTAACATTAACGTACGATGCAATGGTTACATGCACCAAGACGTTGGAAGTTTGAATCCACCCAACAGGAGAAGACCTTGTGATCTGTTCCCAGATAGATTACAGCCAAGAAAGGCCTCTAGGTCCCTTCTACTGTCACATGGGGTCACTCTGGGTCGAGGATTGACTTGACAACACGTGACAACCACAACAAAGAAAATGACAGAAAGGAAGTTGTTGTGGTTGTTAGGTGCTGTTGAGTTGGTTCTGATCCATAGTGATCCTATGTACAACAGAACGTTATCCTCACAACTGCTGCTATGCTCGAACCCCTTGCTGCCGCCACTGTGCCTATCCGGCATGTTGGAGGGCTCCCTCATTTTTACTGACCTTCCACTCTTCCAGTGGGAGTTAGTGTGCAATATTTATCATCTTATTGAATCCTCACACAGCTCTGTGAGGTGGATACTGCCATCATCCCTGTTGTCGTGCTGATGGACTTGCTTGAGGCCGCAGGGCTGATCAATGGTGGAGCAGACAGATGCCTGGGCCATCAAGTCAGTGTCCTTCCCATTGATTTTGTTGATACTGGATGTACAAACATACCTCTGTGTGTCCTGTGTCCTGGTCACCTCTGATGTACATTGAATATTGGTGCCTACATGCTCTGCAATGTGACTAAAGGGTGGCCTGCCTGACATCTACCTATTCTCCAGCACATCCATGAGCCTGTTCTTTCTTTGTCTCTCTCTCTGACAGCTGGAGGCATTGTCCTGGTTCCAGACATGTTCTCTTGCCTACGCTCACTCATCATCATCAGAGGGGTAACCCAGGTAACCCCAGCTCTCCGTTCGATGCACCTCTGGGGGTTGTCAGAGACAAGCTTCCTACCGTCTGGTCTAAACAACAACAGAAACAACAAAACCAATCCAGTTGCTGTGGAGTTGATTCCCACTCAGGGCGACCCACGTGTTGCAGAGTGGAACTGTGCTCCATAGTATTTTGGGGCAGTAACCTTTCAGAAGTAGATCTCCAGGCTTCACATCCGAGGTGCTTCTACATGGACTTGAACCGCCAACTTTTTGGTTAGTAGCTGAGTATGTATACCATACATGGTGGTGTGGTGGTGGTTATGTGCCATGGAGTCGGTTCTGACTCATAGCGACCCTGCACAGGGTTTCTGAGGCTGTAAATCTTTACGGGAGCAGAAAGCCTTATCTTCTCCCGCAGAACTGGTAGTTTCGAACTGCTGACCCTGAGTTTAGCAGCCCAATTTGTAACTACTGTGGTACCAGAGGCTGCTGTGTGGTCAGATGCTCCATCTATGTAGTCCCTATGTGTGGAAAGATCCTGATTCTCAGAGGCAGGAAGGATTTCCCAGGACTTATCTGTATGGGCTCGTGGGAGGTGAGCTGCTGGGGCTCAGGAATCGAACATGAGGTCTCGGTGGAGCTTGTGATCTGTCATTTCTCAGTTCTGGTTCTCCATCATCACATCTACATTAGTTCAGAAAAATAACTTGAAGTAGGTATAATTAACATACAATAAAATATACCCATTTTAAGTGTACATTTCATTGTGTTTTGACAAATTTATACACAGCGCTGTAGAATCTTAGCATTGGATTGCGAACCACAAGGTTAGTTCAAACCCACCAGTTGCTCCCTGAAAACCCTGTATAGGTCACTGTGAGTCGGAACCGACTTGATGGCACTTAACAACAACAACTGCAAAGTCAGTGGTTCAAACCTACCAGTCTCTCCTTTGAAACGCTACGGAATTGACTGGACATCAGTTAACAACAGGAACAAATACGTCCATAATCACGATCTTGGACATTTCCGCCACTTTAGAATCTCCCCTACTACTCCATCCCAGCCTCAACCCAGCTCTGGGAAACTACAGATCTGCTCTTCATTATTGTACATTGGATTTGTTTTCACTAAAGTTCCCTAGAAGTCCTGGTGTGGCACTGTAGGATTGGCATTTCAAACCCACCAGCCGCTCCTCAGAGACCATATACCAGGTTGCTATGAGTCGGCACCAACTTCAAAGCACATGCCAACAACATTAGCAGAGTTTCACAGAAGATCCCTGGCTGACATAAATGGCAGCTTGGTGGCACAGGGTGGACTTCTAACTGAAAGGCCGGTGGTCCGCACCTCAGCTTCTGTCTAAATTTACCGTTTCAGAAATGCTGATAATATGTGGACTAGGAGTTGGGCTGCTAACCAGAAGGTCGGCAGTTGGAAACCATCAATCTCTCAGTGGGACAAAGATGAGGCTGTCTGCTCCTAAACCCTATATAGGGTCTCTGTGCATCACAAGTGACTCGATGACAGTGGGTTTGGTTTAGTATTTAGGGTATGGAACAGTTGTGCTCTGATCTATAGGGTCTCTAAGAGTAGGAATTGACTCAAAAGCACTGTGGGCTAGTAACTTAAAGGTGTCGGTTTGAATTCCCCCAGAGACACCACCCAAGAGAGGTCTGGCAATCTGCTTCTGTAAAGATATCAGCTGAGAAAACCCTATAGAGCAGTTCTGACACACACGAGGTATGAGTCGGGCTGCCAACTGCAAGGTCAGCAGTTCAAAACTACCAGCGGTTCCATGGGAGAAAGATGAGGCGTTCTGCTCCCATAAAGATTTACAGCCATGGAAACCCTGTGCAGGGTCACTATGAGTTGGAACCAACTCCATGGTACTTAACAACAACAACACATAAGAGTCTTTTGTGTTAGGCCTTTTTTTTTTTTTTTTTAAATTGTGGCAAGTATATTTAAGACAACATTTGCCATTTCAGTGTTTTTGGCCTGTGAAATTCAGGGACACTAATTGCATCCATTGCATTGTACAATCTTCATTCTGTGTCTCTCTTCTTTTTTACAGCATCATTTTTTTTTTGGTCATCCTTGCCATCGTGCGAGTCCTGGTGTGGCGCTGTAAGAGAAGCACTGGGCCATAAGGTCAGGGACTTGGCTAACAACAACATCCTTGTCATCGTGGTGTGTGTTGGTAATTTATCTACTGCGCTTTATTGAAGCAATCGAAATATCATAGAATTAATAAAAAACATTTCAAATGTACAACTGAATGACTTATAGTAACTTTGCCAAGTTACGATGTTTTTATTAAGTACCACTGAGTCGATTCCCACTCATAGCGTCAGTGTATAGGGTTTCTAAGGAGCAGCTGATGGATTTGAACCCCTGATCTTTCAGTTAGCAGTCCAGTGCTTATCCTACAGTGCCACACCAGATTATGCACCGCGGGAAAGTCAGTTTGAGAGCGTTTTGTCACACCCATAAGATTATCAGACCCAATTACCGTGAAGCCCCATCCAGCCTCAGGCAGCCAGACCACCTTTTGACTTCCATGTTAGCCTTTTCCTGACTTTTTATATAAATGGAATCATCCCACATGGCATCTTCTCCCACTGACCACAGTGGGTTTTGTCCTTGGGTAGTTAGTTTTTACTTCTTAGTAGATTTCATTAAGGAGCCCTGGTGGCGCAAGGAGAGATCGCTTGCTGTAACCTAAAGGTCGATGGTTTAAACCCACCAGTGGCTCCTTGAGAGATGTGACCTGGTGTTCTAAGATTGACAAAAGATTCGCAGCTTTGGAAAGTCTATGGGGGCAGTTCTACTGTGCCCTGTGGGGTCGCTGTGACTCAGAATCCACTTGTTGGAGCACCCTAATCATAACCGCTTCATTTGTATGGATGGGTGTATCACAGTTTCTTTTTCCATTCACCAAGACAGGAGATTTTAATTTGTTCTTAGTTTTCTAACTGGAGTATGTATATAGCTGTTGTTGTTAAGTGTTGTTGAGTTGGTTCCAACTCACAGCAACCCTGTATAGGTTTTCCAAGTCTTTTTAAAACTTTGTGGGAGCAGAAAACCTCATCTTTCTCCCATGGAGCGGCTGGTGGGCTTGAACTGCAGACCTTGTGGTTCACAGTCCAGTGCTTACCGTATGTGTATGTGTATAAACAAACCTGGTGTGGCGCTGTTGGATAGACTCTCGACCATAAAGGTCTGTTTGAACCAGAAGGTTGTTGGTTCAAACTCCTCAGCTACTCCTCGGAAACCCTATACAGGTTTGGTATGTGTCAGAACCAACTTGCCAAATTGACAGCATTTAACACAACACACACACACACACACACCTGGGAGTATACTAAAGGATCCCAGGTGGCAGAGTGGTTAAAGCATTCTGCTTCTAACCAATAGGTCAGTGGTTCTAACCCGCCAGGAGAAAGATGTGGCAGTTTGTTACCGTAAAGAGATACAGCCTTGGAAACCCTATGGGGCAGTTCTACGCTGTCCAATAGGGTGCTTTGAGTTGGAATAGACTTGAAGGCAGTGGGTTTTTTTTATATAAAGATCCCTAGGTGATGCAAATGGTTTACACTTTATGAAAGACTGGAGGTTGGAACCCACCTTGCAGCACCACAGAAGAAAGACCTGTCTGGCAATATGTTTCTGTAAAGATTTTGGTCAAGAATTCTCCCTTGTCTCACGTGGGCTTCCATAAGTTCGAATCACCTCAAAGGCAGAAGGTTTTGTTTTGTTTTTGGGGGTGGGGAGAGCTTATGGCAAGATAAATGTGACCCATATTTCTAAAACAAAGATGTCACTTAAAGTTAAGTCATGAAGTGTTGAAAATGACCTTTGCAGGACTATGTGCCAGGCACTGGCTAAGCTCTAAGAGTAATTAGGTCAAGGGGCCATATTTTCACCCAGGTTTGTCTGACCCCAAAGTGCATACTTCTTTTCTGTCCTCTAAGTCACCTGTAGTGCTCATGGTATTGTGGGTTAGGCTCACCACAAGGTTGCTGGTTCTAACCCACTAACCACTCAAATAGGAGAAAGATGAGGCCATCTGCTCCTATAAAAATTTACAGTCTCAGAAACCCTCTGTAGGATCATTCTTGAGTCAGAATCGACTGGATGCAGTTTTTAAATTTTTTTTAGCAGTCACCGGCTTGACTCAGCAGCTGAAGTTTCCTTTGAAACCTCCATTGCCTTATTAATATCTGGGATTCTGGGTCCACAGGGCCAGGGGATAGGGTTAGCATGGCTCAAGCCAAACCCCTCTGAGCAGCCCATGCTTTATTTCCCAGTGCAGCAAGTTCCTGGGACAGAGGAGAGAAGAGGAGACCTTTCAGGATCCTCGGGATCCTCACAGCCCCACCGGGAAGCAACCTTGCAGATAAGTATTCACACCTACCAGCCTGCTGTCTCTGGACCTGTGCGGAAAAGCACAGTATCCAAGAATCCCAGTGTGAGAAGGGGAAACTGGGCCTTGGCTCATTTAGTTTTCTACCTTAGTGCCAGAAAGGAAGAGCTAAGCTTCTCCCCAGTTTATGGGGCCCAGAAAAGGTGATTTCCTTGTGGCCTGGGAGCTAGTGCTGTATAAAGCACCTACTCAGGAGATTCCAAAGAGCTGTGTTCTTTGACTACTTTCTGGAACACTCTGTAGATCTAGTTAGTGTTTGGGCTGCTCCTTCATCATTAGGTTTATCTAGCTTGGCCATGGTGCCCTGTGGCTGGTGTGACTTGGCCTGGCTGTCATGTGGGGGCTCGGAAATGTGTCTGGAGGACATGTTCTTGGTCAGTGCCCAAGGTCCTCGGTGTTGACTGCAATCTCTGTAAAGAATTTGTTGTTTTTGCTAAGTGCCTTCAAGTTGGTTCCAACTCATAGAGATCCCCTATAGGGTTTCCAAGGAGCTGCTGGTGAGTTTGAACCCCCGACTTTGTGGTTCATACCGACCTTACGGTCCAGCGCTTTATCCTACAGTGCCACACCAGGAGCTAAGTTGTCACCAAAAGCAAAATTTGGGAGCCAGGCTTCTTGGGTGTTCGCCAGATTAGAGGCATGGAGTGGTCTTAAAAGAGCCCCGTCCCACTTTCTGACCCTACCAGTTTCCTCTAGTGCATAGGGCATGAGGAATGGGTGTGGGGAGAGCAGATGAAATAACCGAGGCTCCCTCCTGTTTCCATCCATTGCCTTAAACTATAAGGAGGCCTTGAGAGTAGTGGGTGACATGTTGGGCTGCTGCTAATTGCTGCTAACCGTGAACTCAGCAGTTCGAATCCTCCAGCTGCTGCCCAGGAGAAAGGTGAAGTTTTGAGCTCCCTTTATGATGTATAAACTTGGAAACCCTATACAGGGACTGACTTGATGTCACATAGTAGTAGTAACACCCTGAAACTATAAGGAATCTTGGTGGTGCTGTGGGTTAGGTGTTGGACTGCCAACTGCAAAGATGCAGTTCAAATCCACCAACCACACTACAGGAGAAAGAGTCTGCTCCCATGAAGATTTTTATCTTAGAAACCTATGAGTCAGAATTGACTTGAGGCCAGCAGGTTTAGTTTGGGCCTCAAATTCTGGGTTACTGTTATGAAGAAGGCCTGAAAGGGTCTTGGGGCCTAGAGAGACAGACAGACTTACCAGGGCATGGACCCTTCATCCAGCCTACCCCTTTCTCCTTGGTCACATTCTCCTTGGTTTGGGGGACAGGGAGGAGGTGACGGGAGACCCTCCCCGACTGTAGGGACACTCCTGGGGTGGGAGGGAGGGAGGTGGAGAGGGTTTTGCTTAGGCCTAGTCTCCCTGGCTCCCACACCTTCTTGTTCTGAACAGAGGGGGCTCTGGCCTGGCTTGGACCTAGGGAGGGGGCCTGGGGACAGTTTTCTCCTGCGGCTTGGCTGGCTTTTTTTGTTTTTCAGGATGGGCCTCTGAGGCATCAGGGGGAAAGGAGCTGGGAGCTGGGCCTGGGCTGCCCAGGTGTTGACTGGACACTGATGCCAGGTGAGTCCTTCAGAAGGATATGAGATGAGCCCCTCCACAGGCCCCAGGCTTGCCAGAACTCTCTGCTCATGGAAGAAGGTAGCGGAGTGGTAGGAGACTAGACTTGTTCTGTGTGGTCTTGGGGGTGGATAGTGAGGTGGGACCTCACTGGGCAGATGGTTTCTACACATTCAACACCCACTGGACCACACACCTTCTCCATAAGAGTATGGTGGGAATCAGAGAGGAACAGGACAGACACGGCCCACTCTCTGGGATTTCCACATGACGCCTGTCCTCATGGTTTCAGCAAGGGGATGGGCTCCTGGTTGTGGGAGGTGTGTGTGGATGCAGGGAAGGGGATGCTCTACAGGGAATTCAGGTAGCACCCTGAACACTGCACCCTGAAAGTTTTTTCCCCTTCTCCTCCCATGATGCTCTGGCCTCCTTTTATTGCCACCTCGCCCCCCCCCCCCCCACCTCAGTCTCCTGTCCTGGGCCTGCCTGCCATGGGGGAGAGTGTGTGTGCCCACAGGCCAGACATCAGTTTCCTCAGAAAGTTCTGTATGCATAGCCTTCACTCCCACCATGTCTGGGTGTTGGGGGCCGAGAGGGATATGGGAACTGGGGATGGGGGCTCTGGTCTCATCCTCACTGGTTGTACCCCCCTCCTTCCACTTCCAGGAGGCACTGCCTGGGCTTTGTCTCCAGGACTCCTGACCCCTCCTCTCTTTGGAGCCCAGGACACTTTGGACTCTGGACGTCTGTGGTTTTCTGGAACCGTGGGAGATTTCCCGAAGACTTCATTGAACTTCCCAGCACTTGGATCTCCCTGTGGACGAGGCCCCTTCTTGGTAGATGCTCAGCCCAGGAGTGACCAGGCTCTGGAGAACTGTACCAGTCTGAGGGAGAATTCACGGCCCCCATCCTACACCTTCCCCACCGTCTGGACCCCTCCCTGACTCTTCCATCCATCCCTGCCAAGGTCCCATTGACCACACTTTTCCCGAGACCCCACCGATGGGGCTGAAACAGTGGGAGAAGGAGAGGGGTACTGGGGCTCTGTGAGTTATTCTAGTTTCTTTGGGAGCTTTCTGGTTGGACTTTTCCCACATTCTCGTTCCCATGACCAGCAGAGGGAGAAGGCGAATAGGGTAGGACCCGAGGTATCTTGCTCGGGGAGGGGCTGTGGAGGGTGGAGGGGATGCTGTCTTGAAAGGGGAGGGTTTCCAAGAGATGAGACAGTCCAGGCCAGGGAAACTCGCTAGAAAGAGATAATCAGATTTGGCCCTGAGGCTTGGTTGAACATCCAGAGGGAGCAGGCTGAACCGGTTCAATTCAAGGTTTTAGGGTAACCAGAGCCCCGATCATGGGTCCTCTGCCCCACTCAGACCCGTGCTCCATATTGCAGCCTTTCTAGATCTTGTCCTTAGGGATCAGGAGTGTATAGAGCCCCTCCAGAGGGGGTGGGTTGCACTGCTGGCTCTGAAACAACCAGAGGACCTCCCCACCGATCCTATGGCCGTCAAGTTGATTTTACCTAATGGTAGCCTCCTGTGGGTCAGTGTAGAACCATGCTTCATGGGGTTTTCCATGGCTAATACTTTGGAAGCCAGTTGCCAGGCCTTTCTTCTGTGGTTGAACTGCCAGGATTTCAGTTAATAATAGAGTGCAAACCTTTCACACTACTAGGGGCCTTGGCCTTCCTCTGTTGTTGTTAGGTACTGTCCAGTCAGTTCTGACTCAAAGTGACTCCCCCCCTGCCATGTGCAACAGAACGAGACACTGTCGGGTCCTACGCCATCCTCACAGCTGTTGCTATGTTTGAGCCCATTGTTACAACCACTGTGTCAGCCCATGTGATGGAGTGTCTTCCTCCTATTCGCTGACTCTGTTTTACCAAGAACGATGTCCTTCTCCAGGGACTGGTCCCTCCTGATCATATGGCGCTCCTTAAGCAAGTTTAAAAGTTTAAAAGTCCTTTTTTCCCAGGGTGAGGAGAGGAGGTTATTGAAGACACAGATCTGGGCCAGTGCCTCATTCAGGGCAGGAGGAACAGAGGTGTGGAGAGAAGGAAAAGGGGGCAGGGACTGTGTTGGGATGACTGGGATTTCGTGGGGACGCAGAACTGGCTGGGTCCAGTAGAGATAGACCCTCCATGACTAGGGTGTTCAGGAAACATCCTGGACATGGGAACCAGATTGGGTCTCAGCTGCCCATTCTGCTGTTCAGCCTTGGGCCAGTCACTTCACTTCTCTGATCCAGTTTTCACTATGTATCAGAGAAGCCTGTCATGGCTGCCTGGTGGGCCTCAGGGGAGGATTCGATAAGATGAAGTGCTTGGCACAGCGCCTGACTCAGGCCAGCTCCACAAATGCCTCCAGACACCCAGAATTTTAGCTTTAGGGTTTATTTAGTGTAAGGCACCCAGAACTGCAAACTGCTGACCCAGGCCATTTCTGACCCGACTTTCCTGGCCTGTTTTCCTAATGACCAGTTGTCCTGGAGCCAAGTCAGACTCTGGGTGACCCCATGTATGTCAGTAGAACTGTGTTCCAGAGGATTGTCAGTGGCTGATTTTTGTGAAGTAGATCTCCAGGCCTTTCTTACGTCGTACCTCTTGTTGGACTCCAACCTCTAACTTTTGGTTAGCAGCTGGGTGTGTTAGTCATTTGCACCACCTACGGGGTAAGGCCTGCTTCTCATAGCCTCCAAATTAGCTCCAAGTGCCTCCTGCAGCATTATGTTTCATTCCTCTCGTCACATTGAGCACTAGCCGCTCAGACATAGATCAGATCTTCAGATTTCACAGCCAGGCCAGGGGGAAAAGATGACATATGCTGAAGTGAAGAGCCAGGGAGGGGGCAGTGTCTTAGGCTTCTAATGAGTGAGCTCTGAGTGCTGGGAAGTGGGGTAGGATGAGACACCCAAGTAGGTTACCGCAGCCTGGGGCAGCTTCAAACTTAGGATGAGAAAGATGCGGCTTAGCTGAGAGCTTCCAGGGAGAAATTAGAACCAACGTTCACCAGATAATATGTCCATGAGATGTTAGTGCTTTTTAAAATTGGTAGTGCAGGACTTTGGAGCTCTGGTAGCATAGTGGTTACGAATCGGGCTGCGAGCCTTAAGGTCAGCAGTTCGAAACTACCAGCGGTTCCGCGGGAGAAAGATGAGGCTTTCTGCTCCCGTAAAGATTTATAGCCTCAGAAACCCTGTACAGGGTCGCTATGAGTCGGAACTGACTCCATGGCACATAACAACAACAACAACAGAAAGTGCTGGATTTATGAGAGACTTTAAGCTGCTGATGAGAATTATGAATACCCAAGGACAGGGCTTTTATGGCTGCAGAACCCTTCTCATGCACAGAGCATCTTTAACAGTGTGGGATATGGGAAGTTGGGCTTGTGTGGACAAACTGGAGCCAGGATTGGAAGTGGTGGCATACTAGGGTACATTTGGGGCTTTCCAGCAGTGACTGGAAAGGAAGCAGACCAGGAGGGTCTGGGAGTCTGCACTTGGTTCCAGAAGCAACCAGCTCATTGCAGTGTTTGCATTGTGGGAGGAGGGCACAGCCAGAGGCTTAGTTGTTGGTAATTGTGGAAGAGGTGCCAGCTAGTCACGCTGGCTCTAGGGGATCAGACGTTTGGTGGGAAGATGTTGGTGTGTGTACTTATGTGTGTGCGTGTGCACGCAGGCGATAGGAGCAGCCCACTGGGAAGGGGCTGACCAGCACCAGGCAAGGGGTCTCCACTCCACTGACAGGGAAATTTAAATGTTCTGTGGGAGGGCCTTGAGGCTCCCAGACAAAAAAACAAACCAACCCAAAACAACAAAAACAGAAGCAACTGCTTCCTGTCATGGTCCATGGTGGCTGGGTCTGATTCTGGTGGGGCTGGGGCTGAGAGGCAGACCCCCTGCCCTGGTCAGGTCCTGCTCTGCGGCTGGTGGGGGCAGGAGGCCTCTGAGTCCCCACCTGGAGGGGCCAGGCAGTATTGCATGGTGTGATTAACCTACTAACCCAGGGCTCGGCTGGGACTGCTGTGGTGTGTGACAAGGTGCCTGGCCTTCTGCCAACTAACCCACTAACCAGGCCCAAGCATGCCCTACTAACCCCCTGCAGCCAGACCCTACTAACCGAGCAGCTCATGGGTCTTTCACGGGGCTTGCACATGTGGGCAGCTGAGGCTCTGGAAGGGCTTTGCCTGTGGGCGGGGGTCTTTGTGCACACCCACATTGGAGGGCAGGGCATGGGGATAGGACGCACTGTGTCACCTGCTCTTGGGGTGACTGACCAAGTACCCTTGCTGCTCTGAACCTGTCTCCTCAGTGGTAATATGGCAATCAGAGCTCTCCCCTCCAAGATTTCCCTAGCTCACACACAGATACTTAAAAAAATAAAAAAGAAGGTGGGGATGGGAGACCCAGAAACATGGCTGATCCTGGACCCCCGCCTACGCCCTAGACTCTGGGTTTTCTGCACACAGACCCTTCTGCCTGGAGGTCAGAACCTTGCTTTGAACCCCTAATCCTCCCCATATTCTTTCTCCTCCTCAGCTTTCTTTGGTTACTAACCTGTCTAACCTGGGGGGTGCCTCAACAGCGCGGACCATCCCTTCTCTTAACAAACTAATGGACCTGCGTGTTCTCCACTTTCTCTAGTGACTCCGTGTGTCTGCTGAGGGTGCCCCGTCTGCTGGTGCTATGCTGACTAACCCAGCCTCTACTAACTCTGGTTTCTCTCTTACTAACCCCAGCCCTGCCGAGCTCTGGGTCCCTTGGGGGCGGACCTTCCTCCTTTTGGCAAGCAGACGTCCCCCTCTGCCGCCCCATCTTGGCAGTGGATGAGCTCTGTGTCCATTGGGCCAGGTCTGTCCTCTGGGGCAGGGGACAACCCATGAGCAGTGGTGGTGGCCCAGAGGAGGAGGAGGCAGCCCTGGGGGACGTGGGAGGCTGGACCTAACCACCAGCATCTCTGTGCAGGAGTCTGGTTGCCACTAGAGGCAGGTGGGATCCCCCTGGGCTTGTGTGGGTCCACCGGAGGGAGCAAAGACAAGGGACCTGTGTGGCTGTTTTGAAGGATGTGAGGGTAGAACTTCCTCCTTTAGAGCTTGGTAAGAGGGAGCCTGCACAGGAAATCAATGGGGTGAGCACGCCCCATACCGGAAGCGTATCCTACACCGGAAGTCTTGCAAGGGGTGCTCCTTCCCCCTCAGAACTCAGGAAGGTAAGGTACAGGACATTTCCTATATGGAAAGTCTATGAAAGGGGTGTTTGCAACACAGAAAATTCACTAAGTGGACCATTTGCTAGTCAGAATGTCCGACAGAGGGACATGTTCCATTTTAGATGGTTGGGAAGAGGGGCATGTTTTATACCGGAAGTCAGCCTCTCTCGGTATAAAGCCATGAGAAGGCATGGTGAAGAGACCTGTGAGAGGGATCTCTCCCACTCTGGAAGTCAGCTAGAGGAGTTCTTTCCTTATTTAAAACTGGGAAGGCATGTTTCCCACACCCGGAAATAGGTATGGGGCCATTTTTCATACCGGAAGTCATTGAGAAGGGCCTTTCGCACTTCATTGGGGTTTCTTACCCCAGGAAGCTAAGAGGGATAGAAACCATGTTGAGATGGCAGAGAAGGAAGCAGAAGTGAATCCTGGGGGGCCCACAGATCCCAGTAGTCTCTCGGCCACCCAGGAATTCGTCTCTTGCTCCTTGTGTGTTCTTACCCACACCCTCACCCCAGCCCGGCTCCCCCAGAGCCCGCCAGCCGCTAAACCAGGGTCACACCTGGGGGTGACTGCCTCACCTCCAGTAGGCCCTTGGTCTCTCTGGGCTAATCTCTGGCTCCCTCGCACTAACTTGCTCTTGCCCTGGCTGCCCCTGGGGCTGACCACTAACAGCCAACTCTGCCCATCTGGGCGCCCCAGGTTCCTGGCCTGGCTCTGACCGGCTTCTAATAACTTTTTGTTTACTGAACTAACTCCTGCTCTCCTGGTGGGTTCCTTTCAGCAGAAACTAACGGCTTGTGGGTTTCCTTCTGACTAACAAACAGGTCTAACACTCCTCATTACTATTACTATTAACAGCTTGATGTGTGCATGGCTGGGATGGGGCTAGCACAGGTTTGGAACCTGACTAACAAGGAAAGGGGTAAGATTCAGCTTGAGGTCAGAGCTACCTTAAGCCAGCAAAGGTTGACATTCTCTGAAGGGAGGGGTCAGGGCGGAAGTGCTGACCAGGCCTGTTAGAGGGTTGGGTAGTACCAACTGAGGTTGGTTTAGAAGCACGGTCTCCCTTCCAAGGTTTGGGTCACTAGACGGTATCTTTTTAACTCCCCATAATCTTTTGAGTTTTCATTCTTTTAAACAGTAGCACCATAGCTTTAGTAGCTCAGAAAAATGGTCACAGTGTTTCAAAATGCCCAACTGGTGTGCACAGAAGGCATGCCATTATGTATGGAATAAAAAGTCCCACCTGGCCAGGGTCCAGGGTCCTTGAGTTTGGGGACTTAAGAGTTTTGAAAACCCTAGGACCTAAAAGGTTAGGTTGAAATCAATCCATCACTTACCCACCCATTATGTGAATTAGTTCAGCTTCCTCTTCTAACATCTTTGCAATTTAATTGCACTGAGGAGATGGGAGTTTGGTTGGAAGTGGGAGAAGGTATTTTGGGGCTGAGTCACTTCAGGGCTAAAAGAAGGTCCTTTGGGACCAGAAAGGGAGCATGAGGCCAGGGTTAAGAGGTGGCATCAAGTTGGGGATGGGAAAAAGGACTCGCCTGGTAATGAGGGTATGTGGGAGAAGACAGCTGAGGGCAGAGCCTGGAGGACTAGATCTGCTCTGAGACAGGGTCAGAGATGGACACTGTGACCTGCAGGCAGGTGGCTTGGACTGTCACCGCATGCTGGTCTTGGGTTGAGAACCCAATCACCACAGCCAGGAGTTCAAAGCTGTCTGTGTGAAGTTAAGAGTGATGCAGAGGCCTGAGCTGCAAAGGGAATAGGAGAGGAGAGAGCTGGCAGAGTGTGGAAAAAGTGTTGCCTGCTTGCGTTAACCTAAAATAGTACAGCTGGCTCTGGAGGAACATCTGCTGCCGCCCTCTAGCGGTGGCCTTGTTCCATTTTCGGAAGCTTAAGATTCCTCCACACTTAAAACAGTTCTACAGGGGTCCTGGTGTGGTGCTGTAGGATCAGCACTGGACTGCAAGGCTGGTTTGAACCTCAAGGTTGAGGGTTCAAACTCACCAGCCACTTCTCGGAAACCCTATACAGGGTCACTATGAGTCAGAACTGACTCGATGGCACTTAATAATCATCTACAAAGATTTGATGCTGCTGAGGACCTCCTGGGTGTCCAGCTCTGCTCTGGGTGCTAGGGCCCACACACAGGCTCTGAGACTGAAGTGAATGTCGTGCACTAGGAGCAATGTTACAATGGGATGGAGCAGCCAGGGGACAGACAAGAGCAATGTGCACAGTGTCAGGTGCTGTGCTGGGCAGTGGGGATGTAATGGTGATTAGACATTATTGTGTCTAGTGGAGTGGGTGGGGAAGGTGGACACCCTATCCAGGCTTTCTGAAGAGAGAGAGGTAAACTGTGACCTGGATTGTGTATGGGTGACAGGGATGATTGCTCATGAGGCTCTGGGTAGGAATGGTGAATACAGTAATTGCTCTTGAGAGGAATTGAAAGAGGTTTTGAAAGGTTTTAGGGGTGTACCAGGAGCCAGTGCAGGAAAAGTGGAAAAGAACTAGGGCTCGTTATCAAGGAGTTCAGACGTAAACCTGAGGGTAGATAGGATCTGAGGAAATGAGATTGGATATGAGTTTTAGACTGGTAGTTTGGCAGTTTGAACCCAGCTTTGAGTAGCTATAAGAAGTTTTGGTTAAATTTTAGACAACTGATTAGGACTTCTTAAAATGACAACTTGAGATCAGTAGGATCCATAAATGTTTGTCCCAGTTGGAGGTAGCTCTGGGGAGAAAAGAGGGCCATGCTCATGCCAGGTAGGGGCCTGGACGAGGTGACAATGAGGACTTGGAAGGGAGCAGTCTGAAATGCATGTCATCCCAGGATCCTCGTGTGAAGGATCCATGGAGACAAGGTCATGCCCTGCAAGTCAGCAAGAGAAGCTCATTGAAGAGTGTGTCTATGTCTCCAGGGAGTCCTGGTGTGGTGCAACCACAAGGTTGGCCGTTCAAGCCCACCATGCTGCTCCTTGGAAATCATACAGGATTGCTATTGAGTTGGAACCGACTTGACACTTAACAACAACAGATGCCTATAGCAGGGTTGGGAGGATGTAAACCTGGAGAAAGCTATTGTGAAACTGATCTTAGTCTCAGAGAAGCCAAAAGAATATCCTGGTGGTTAATGAAACTTCTGTCCCTTGAGGCCGAAGGATTGAGACTAGGCTATCTTTGAGACTGATGAAGGTTGGGAGAGTCTAGGATTGTGTGTGTGTAGGAGTTAATACCAGAAGAATCTGAGTCCCAGTCAACCCATTCTGGAGCCCACTGACCACCAAGCTTGTTATGAGCTGAGGGATTTGGCCACCCAGTCAGGAGAGATGTCCTAATTCCTTCTCAGAAGGCTGTTTGGAAGGACAGGTCACTGTGGGCTCTGATTGAAAGTTGTTACAGCTCTTAACAGTGTCACGTGAGCTGGGGCAATGTCTAAGATGGAACTGGTTACATCCCAACAGAGGATTCCCAAAGGCCCTCTTGAGACTCTATCCAGGGTGCCATCATGTTACTTTGGTAACTGAGAGAAGCCATTTTCTTCATC
Source organism: Chrysochloris asiatica (assembly GCF_000296735.1). NCBI lineage: Eukaryota > Metazoa > Chordata > Mammalia > Afrosoricida > Chrysochloridae > Chrysochloris > Chrysochloris asiatica. The sequence goes on from NW_006408646.1 coordinate 2,148,702, forward strand.
GTTGCTTCCTGGGAATGCTGAAAATGGGAACAAAAGAGTCTGCTGTTGATTAAAAATCAGATTTTTCACATGGATCTAGCAATGGTGTGAGTAAATGTGGCTTTCTGTTTTCATCCATGAATGTAGCTTTTTGTGTAAAATACCATTTTGATATTAAAAACCAATTCAGACCCAAAAGATGGCTGTGGCTTATGAGGCAGAAGGGAGATTAGTTTGGGGAAGGAGAGGGGATCCAGAGTGGGTGAATTATGTTGATGAAGCAGTCATTTCTCAAGACTGTGGTTTAGAAGTTGGTGCAACAGATATTTAAAACATTTATTTTTTTAAAAAAAGTATGTCATTTACTTGGAGCCTAGAACAGATACCAGAGGAAATCCAGGTTCTTATTGTCGAGGAATTTATACTTCCCTGGAGAGGCAAAAAGTCTCTGAAACTCAAAGGGAACACATGAGCAGGCATGTAAGTTTGTTGGCGGCCACATTGGTCTACAAAAAGGCAGCAATGAAGATATGGGCTCAGTTTGACCACAGTCCACAGACTCCTGTCGACTTTGAGACGAGAGAGAGAGAAGAGGAAGGACTGGCTGGTCTGAAGTTTGGGGAGACTTGGAAACTCCTGAGCCCATGGACATTGACCTAGATACGTGGGGTAGAGCTGACAGTGAAGTATCCAGCTGATATTAGGGGGAGGCTCACAAGAGCACTCAAACTTGCAGATAGTACCCAAGTTTGGATGGCTTGATGATCAGAACTCTACTAGAGGAAGATAAAGAAGTCTGATACAGGAAGCAAGTGTAAACTGCTACAATTTAATGAACTTGACCTATTATGGATATTGTTGTTGTCATGTGCCGTGGAGTTGGTTCCAACTCATAGCGACCCTGTACAGAGTTTCTGTGGCTGTAAATCTTTACAGGAGCAGAAAGCCTCATCTTTCTCCCGTGGAACAGCTGGTAGTTTCAAACTGCTGACCTTGAGGTTCGCAGCCCGATTCATAACTACTACGCTAGATGTAGTAGCTCAAAATACCAACCGTGAGGGAGGGAGTCTTCGCATTAAGGATGAAGTCTATCCCATCAGTACACAGGGTCAATAGGGAGGGGCAATGTAGACGTTGGCTACCTAAAATTCAGGGAGCTATAAAGTCATGAAATAGCTGGCTTACAATTTTTCAAGAGGGAGTTTAGTTTTAGAACATGTGGGGGATGGCAGTAACCTCAAAAAGAGAAAGAAAAACTGTCCCTTCATAGCAGAGGACAAAGGTAGAAAGAGTTTAGTGTATTGTCAAGAAGGGCTGGAAAGAATATAGCATATACTACTGACCCTCTCCTCTCCAGCATCCATGGCAGACATTGCTAGTTTCTCAGCTAACCATGGGAACCTGGATGCACCGTCAGTTGCATCCATTCTCACAACAGTTTTCTAGGCAGTCTGTGAGGATGTGTTTAAAGAACTTTGGAGTCCGTTCAAGGATTGAGACTCCTGACAAATCTTGATTTCAACCCCAGCATTCACACTTACCTGCTGTGAGATCTCGGAGGGAATATCCCCCTTTCCTGAGCCTCCATCTGCTCTGTGCAATGGAAGCAACACTCTTACCAGATAGGATTGTTGGGAGGGCTCGCTGAGACAGTGTGAGGCAGAGCCTGATACCTTGCAAATGTTTATCTGAAATCTTATTCTAAGTTGGTTCCAGATGGAGGCTCAAGGGGCAGTTGGAGAGGAGGTCAGGGTGGTGGCGGTGAGGATGGGAGCAGTATACTTCCTGCAGGCATCCCGGAAGAGAGGAATCTTGAAAAATGGGAAAACCAATCAGTTGAGATGCAACTGTCATGGCAGAGCCATTTCAGAATGGCTCCTGCAAGATTCATCAGATGCGTTCTGTAGGCAGTGGTGATACACCAGGTGATTCTGAGCCCACAGAGTGTTCCAGAGGATGCCTTGAGCTGGGGGATTGGGGTACCCAGGCAGGAGAGATGTGTTAATCCCTTCTTAGTAGGCCACAAGGTGGATACTGGCTTGAGCAGCAGTGGTCATGGCCTGATAGGAATCTCCCAGGGCAGGCTGAACATGAGGACCAGGAGAGGCAAGAATTGCCAGCTTGGTGAGGGAAGGAGATGGATGATCCTGGGGAAGTTCTGGGTGCTGGGGTAGGGGGCAAAAGGAGGGCCAATAGCAGCCAGACCAGCACCCAGGGGTGGATGGGAACCACACACATGGATGTGTTGTGATTGCACACGTGCACAAATAACACACACAAAGTTCTCAACACCTCCTGGATCTTGCACAGCCCCCGACATGGCATCTGAGTTTAGTTCTACCATTGTCCTGTATGGGCAGTCCTGAGTGGTCACTTCCCCCCTCTGATCTTCCATCTCAATGACAGAAGAAGTAAGTCCATTTCCATGGAAAGGATCTTACAGGCTCTTCTGCCCTCAAAGGACTAGAAAGAAGACACCGACTTAAAAGGTGTCCCGGTGTGGCACAGTAGGATAAGCACTGAATCGAAAGGTCGGTTTGGACCATATGGTTGGTGGTTCAAATTCATCAACCACTCCTTGGAAACCCTACACAGGGTCGCTGTGAGTCAGAACCAACTTGACGATACTTAAGAACAATAACTTAGCAGGTAACTTTCTCCTGCTGCCTCTGGTATCTTCATGGTTCCTTCTGCTTCCTTCCCTCCCTCCCTTTATTTACTCAGAAGCCATTTTCTGACTCCTTCCTGGATATCAGGCATTGACCTAGACTATGGGTGGCCAGGCTGCAACTTTTCTGTTACTCTAACACATCTGCTCTCTTCTCTCTTGAGGACCTTGGTACTAGCTGTTCCCTTTGCCTAAAGTCTGCATTTGTTGGCCCTTCATGTGGCTGATTTCTCCTTAGGTCCTTAGGTCTCAGCTGAACGTCATTTTTTCAGAAATACCTCCTCTAGCAACAACACTAGGGAGGTACGCCTTAGACTAATCAATCACGTGAGATCAAAAGGGCAGTATGAGTCCAGGGACAAAGTTCAGAAGGGCTAGGAAAGACGGAGGAATTGAAACCGGAGACACAGAGAGGAAGTGGGATGAGTGATGTTACATTGTGGGGATGGCAGTCAATGAGATGAAACAAACTGTGTCTGAATTGTTGAATGGAAAACTGATCTGCTCTGTAAACCTTCACCCGATTCACAATAAAAAATGAAAAAGAAAGAATCGTCTCCCTCCCCTCTCCATCCCTATTTATGTTAATGTAATAGTTCTCAAATGCTCTGCTCTCAGGATTCCTTCACTCTTACATATGGTAAATGGCAGTCCTTGAGTCTGTGTCACTGCCCACTCCCAAGGTGCAGCTGGCTCTCCATTTCATTCATTCAGCTCTAAGTTACTGGCCTTGTTTTTTGTGGCAAGCAGTGTGCTGGATGCCCAGGCAATAGCTGTGAAGCAGGTAGACATGGTCCCCATGGAGCAGAAGCAAATGAACAGATGCATGTGGCATGGCAGACTGCTCAGGTTTGAAGACAGTGAACGGCTCGAAGGAAGAGTAAGAGAAACTGACATGGAGACACTCTGCTGCTAGCTACGTAGAGCTGACTCCTGCAACTCATGGAGACCCCACGCACACTCTTCAGTCCTGTGCCATCTCTAGGATCCGTGGTGGATCAGACCTCCAGGCTTTCACTAAATTTCTTTTTTCCTAGCCCATCTTAGGAAGAACTGGTGGAACCTGTTCAGGATCACAGCAACACACAAGTGTCCACCGACAGACAGGTGGTGGACATGCAGGAGGGACATGGACCAGGAATTGAGCCCTCATCTCCTGCATGGAGGGTGGGGGGATTCTACCAAGGACCTTTCAGAGAGTCTACCACACATTAGCACTTAAATCTGAGGTGTTTAAAATAGATGTCTATTAATTATGAAAATTAACAATATGGCAATAAATGCTTTATGAAAAATTACATTTTCCAAAACAAAACAATTGTGTGGAAAGAGCAGGATTGCTTTGCATTTTTTGGGTGAACATTTTAATTCTTTCCTCAATAGAAAGCAGAAGCTACCGGATTCGGATACCGCCTCTCATGCAGTCTGTTATCTTGTAGCCTCTAGTAAGAGTTCTGGTGGTACAATGGATTAAGTGCTGGGCTGCCAACCAAAAGGTTGGTGGTTTGAGTCCAGCAGCTACTCAGAGAGTGACAGATAATAAGGCAGTTTGCTCCTGTAAAAATTGACGGCCTGTCCTACAGGGTCACTAGGAGTCAGAATCTACTCGATGGCAGTCAGTGATGGTGGTACTGCAGGTCAAGTTTTTGGCTGCTTGCTAACTGAAAGGTCAGTGCCTCAAATCCACCAGCTGCTCTTTGGAAGCAAGAAGTGGCAGTCTGTTTCTATAAGGACTGACAGCCTTGGAAGCCCTCTGGGACATTTCTCTGTCCTATAGGGTCGCTATGAGTCAGAACTGATTTGGTGGTCACAGGTTTGACTTCGTTGGTTTTAATCGTTACAGGAACAGATTGCTGGGTCTTTTCTGCCGTGGCGCTGCTGGGGTGCGTCCAAATGAACCACGGTGCTACCAGAGCCCATTGTAGATGTGGTGCTGTAGGATCAGCACTGGACTGAGAATTGTAAGGTTGGCAGTTCAAACCCACCAGCTGCTCCATTGATATGAGTCCGAATGGCATTTAACAAAAGTGGTGGAACTCGAGCAGCATTTCTCAGGAACAGCCAGCAGATGGAGGTGTTGCACCAAGACCGCTGCAGCTTCTCCATTCTAGGAAACAGGGTTCTTTTCTAGGATGTTTAGGGATACTTTCAGGAGTCCTGGTGTGATGCTGTGGGTTAATGCGCCAGACTGCAAAGCCGTTTGAACTGCAAGGTCGGTGGCTCATAGTTCACCAGTGGCTCCTTGGAAACCCTGCACAGGGTCGCTATGGGTTGGAATCGACTGGATGGCACTTAATAACAACAGGATTTCAGAGTATCAGGAAGAGGCTGGCAGGAGCCTGGGGAGGGAAGGATGCAGTGGAGAGCAATTCTGGAGAAACTCTGCATTCGTGTTTCGTTCTCTTCTGTGGAAGCCCAGTTCTCAACCTTGTAGATGTGCCCTCTGGGCAAGACTGAGGGTAAGTGACTTGCCATCTTGGAGCCTCAATTTTCTCCTCTGTGAAATGGGCAAACTATGACTTTGGCTTCCACTCTACCACACCCCTTTCAGCAAAACCAGCTGCCAACTTATAGTGACCCATATGTGTCTAAGTAGAACTGTGCTCCACAGGGTTTTCAGTGGCTGATTTTGCAAAAGCAGATCGATCACCAGGCCTTTCTTCCTTCATAGGCAACTCTGGGTGGACTTGAACCTCCACACTTTTGGTAAACATCTGAGTGTGCTGACCATTTGCACCACATTGGGACTCCACTCTTGGTAAGGGTCACTTTATTTTGATTAACCTGGTATTTCCAGCAATGTAGGTTCCCCCAAGACTTGACCCCTGAGGCCTGGAATTTCCAGTGGTTGTTTTCTGGTTTCATCCCTGGGTTGGGGTTGACACACAAGTTCTGTTACCATTTCTCAGCACTAACAATGTGTTAAGCGCTGCACTCCACAGCTGCTCAGAGTGGTTTGAGAGGTGGGTTTTATCATTCCCATTTTACAGGAGGGGACACAGAGGCTCAGAACAGTGAACTGGCTTCTCCAAAGGCATGGCCAAAGCCTGGGGAGACTTGACTTCAACATCATGACTGCTATAGATTGACTTGTTTCCTCTGAAAGTGCTGTTGTTAGGTGCCAACGAGTAGTTTCTCACTTGTATTGACTGTGTACAACAGAAGGAAACACTGCCCCATCCTGTTGTTTGAGCCCATTGTTGCTGCTACCGTGCCAATCCATCTCACTGGGTCTTCCTCTTTTTCATTGACCCTCAACTTTACCAAGCAGGATGTCCTTCTCCAGGGACTGAGCCCTCCTGAAAATATGTCCAAAGTACGATCGATCCTTGATTCTAAGGAACATTCAAACTGTACCTTTTCCAGGACAGATTTGCTTGTTCTTCTGGTAGCTTCCCTAGAAAGAATGTATTGTAAATCCTAACCCTTCTACCTGTGGACATAATCCCATCTGGAAATAGGGTTGTCTTGATTATGTTAATGAGCCAATATCAGAGTGGAGTATGTCTTAAGCCAATCACTTTTGAGATATAAAAGGAGCAGTTTAGGCACAGAGGCAAGCAAGGACAAACTGGAAGGGACTGACGCCACACGGGGACAGACCTGCAAGGAATTGAGGAACAGAAGCTAAAAAGACACAAGGGCCTTCCCTTAGTGCCAGTGCCCTGAAGTCCTATTTCTGGCCTCCTAACTGATAAAATGAATTTCTGCTCATTACAGCCACACACTTGTGGTATTTCTGTTATAGCAGCACTAGAAACTAAGACAGCTACCATGTTCACAGAAAACATAACCCCGGAAATGCTGACCCCATCTTCTCAGTGACATCTCCCCTGCCCATTCTCTCTACCCTAGTCTCTTTCCTCTGTTACTTATTCTCCTCACGAAGTGTCTACCATCCTGGGGGACTGAGCATGGTTAGAGGTGTCACATATATTTGCTGACTTCCTCCCCTGATGTGCCCACCTCCACCTGTACTCATGGCATGGAGAAAGGGGTCAATAAAGCTTGCGTTGAATGAATGAAACCGGCAGACAGGAGAGCCTGGGACTGGAGACCTCACCATTGTTGAACCTCAGTTTCTTCATCTGTAAAATGGGGCAGCACAATTTCCTTCTCAAAGATGTTGTGAGGATTCACCAAGAGGGTGCATACAAACCATTGGCATGTAATACTAGGTCCCTAGTAGTGAGTTGGAGTCCTGGTGTGGTGCTGTAGGCAAGTGCAGGACCTCAAGGTAGGTTTGAACTGCAAGGTTGGTGGTGCAAACTTGCCAGTCGATCCTTGAAAATCCTATGGGTCCGAATTGACTTGATGGTACTTAACAACAACAAAAGTTGTGAGTTGTGCATTGGGTTGCTAGCAGCAAGATCAGCAGTTCTAGCCCACTAGCTGCTCCACTGGAGACAGATGAGGCTTTCTCTATAAATGGTGAAGTTTTATAGCCTTGGAAACTCTACACACGGTGACTTGATGGCAGGGAACAACAGCAACACGCACCCTGTTTCATATACCTGCCAGTTCTCTTGGCCCTAGAGGGGCATAGCTTGCTAACAACAGACAAAGGGGAAGGTGGAGCAAGTTTGGCAGCCCTACTGGGCCTTGGGGCACCTGTGTTCTTTGACATCACCAGCTTATCCATTGTGGAGGCTGATGACCTATGGGTGTTGGTTACTAGCTTCATGGTGGGCAAACAGAGTCTCTTGTGCAAAGCACCCCAATCAGGGCTCAAGCCCTGCGGCCAGAGATGCTGCTCTGTCTGAAAGGCAACTGGTTTCCAAATCCCACACCAGAGGGGGGTCTTGTGGGAAAAAGGTATCTTCCTAGAAAAGCCTGAAATGTGAAGAATGTGCTGGACGCTCGGGGCCGATGGGAGCATCTTCCCAGGGAGCTTGTATCAGACCTCCTTGAAGCTTTCCCAGGTTCCAGGGCTGGGAGGCTGGAACCCTACTGGCTCTCACGGTCCTTGATTTCAGCCTCTGAGTCTGGGTCCATGCTGAAGTGTCAAGAAAACTAGCCTAGTCCTGGTGGGAGGTAGGGACAATCCAGTTCCAAATCCTAACTGTGTGACCTTGGGCAAGTCACTTAACTTCTCTGAGTCTCTATGTCTTCTTGTGTTAAATGGAGGTAGTAATCATGGTGGGAAGCATGAGTCAGATGTGTGATTGAGTGCTTCGTGGGGTGATTGTTGGGAAAAAAAATGAAGTTCCTAGCACTAAGTGCCCTGCCAAGGTTAACTAGTTAACCTTGCACCCTGAATGGTGCAAATAATGCATTTGACGGCTAGCCAAAGGGTCAGAGGTTCGAGTCTACCCAAAGATGCCTCATAAAGCAGAAGTCTGGAGATCTATTAAAAGAAAAATCAGCCACTGAAAACGGTATGGAATAGGGCATAGTCTACTCTGACACACATGGGGTCGCTGTGAGTTGGGCTCAACTTGGCAGCAACTAAGGTGGCTAAAGTAAGAGACTAGTGGGGTGTGAGTTGCAGGGGCTAGTGACTCAGGCCTCCTGACACCACAGCTAGGCCTGATTTGACCCAAGGTGTTTTTTTGAACACAGCTGCCACACCACTGGTGCCATTCAAAGTAACCTTTTTTGGGGCAGACTGTTCTTTTGGGATCGCCTTGGAAATCCCTCTTCGGTGTGAGGATTCCTTGGTTCATCGTGACCTCCAGGTTCAACTGACCTCAGTTTCCTTGTGTCCCTCTGAACTCTGGGCAAACTTCTAGTCAAGCATCTGCAGCACCCATCTGTCGTTTTCTCTGTCTGAGTCTCTGCCCTCCATCAGGTCAGTGTAGCTCAACTGAGGTTCCTACATGGCTTCAGAAGATACCTGTTAAAAATGCAGGTGGCCTGAGTTGGACTCAGGAATCTTCCTTTATAACAAGCCCCCTGCCAAATGATTCTCATACTTACAGATGTTTTAGAACCACTGTCTCAGAGCACTGGACTGCTAATGAAAGGTCGGGTGGTTTGAACTCACCAGCCCCTTCTGCTATTGTAAAGATTTTGTTGTTAAGTTCCATCGCGTCAGTTCCAACTCATAGCCACCCTGTATAGGGTTTCCAAGGAGTGGCTGGTGAGTCTGAATCACTGACCTTGTGGTTCAAACCGACCTTGCAGTCCAGTGCGTTATCCCACAGCTCTATACCAGGGCTTGGAAACCCTATGGGACATGTTTTCTCTGTCCTGCAAGGTCACTGTGTGTCAGAATTGATTTGACAACAGTGGGTTTGGTTTGGGGATTATAAAAGAGAGCATGTTCCTAAGCAAAAGGGATCTAATTTGGTGTCCTACCCTCAGCCCCCTGCACAAAACCTAGTAAATGTACACTGAGTCAGTGAGTGAGATTTTAGCAAGAGGTGCAGGAGAGTAACTTTATTCCTCATTGGCCCCTCCCTGCCTCCACGTACCATCCCCAAACTGGACATGAGCCCCCCATCACATTTTCTGGCACCGAGAAACATCTTTGGTAAGAATTCCCCAGCCCTCACTGTATAATCCACTCATTAATACACAGTATTGTAAAAGTGATCTGTAATTAGATGCTAACCGAGTTTGCCGTAAAATTGGGTGGGCGAGGTCAGCAAGGTAAGTCGGGAGCCAGCTGATTGTTATGATCAATCAATAACCTATTTATTTCCCAACATTTCTATTAACCTCTGCCAGCCAATCGCAGTTTCAATTTGAAAGGCTGGGGTTCGCTTTGCTGACTGGACAAGTCTGATTGAAAGCAAGCCCCTGACATGACCCCAGGGGCAAAATCCAATTAAAATCATTTTCCCTTGTAGATTCATATTTTTAGCATGTTCTACATCCTGGGATCCATCATTCCTGGCAACAGCTAATGCCTTGTGACATGAGCAGGTGGATTGGCACCGCCATAAATAATAATTGTGATTAATAAACTCATCAGGTTCTAGGGTGCTTTTGGGGTGGTGGTGTGGCTTACGGATTGTCTCCCCCCTAATGCTGGTGATGTGGCTCTCTTCAAATCATCTCCCTTTAAATAGCCCTTGCTAGGTGGGAATGGAGTTTATCTGCCCTGAACCAGTAAATTCCTTGAGGGAAGGGGTTATGCCTTGTTCTTCTCCTCTCGGCATACCCAGCTCCCATTCTGTGGAAACTGCTTCATACTCTCTCCAGCCATATCACAACCACAGCAGTCACCATGTTTGTGCAATATGGCTCCACCTCCTGGATGCTGTGATTGGGCCAGGGCATAGGGCTCGTTCCAAACTGGACCAATGAAAGTCTGCCTTGGGAATTTGGAATGAGGTTTAAGATGAGTCCACTGGCTGAGTTTGCATAATTAGGGGACTTGTTGGCTGCCATGAATTGCCCTGGGGGCTAGTGAGTAGTTATAAATTAAAGCAATAAGGAGAGAGGAAAGACGAGAGACAGAGAGAAGGGACATTCTAGATTCCCTGGTACATCACAGTCCCTGTCCCAGCCCCTTCCTGAGATCCAGCCAGGCTTCCAGCTCTTTGGGTCCTTTCAGTGATTTTTAAATAATAATTATTCTTTCTTTCTTTCTCTACCCACTGCTGCTTGAAATAATTTGAGTGAGTCTGTTACTTTGAACCAAAACTATCCCAGCAAATTCAGAGCCCCAAAGATATCCAGCGTCACAATCCACACTGGGGACAGGACTGTCCCTCTTTTTCTGGCATTTTTGGAAAATACAACTGACCACAGGAACAGGAGACCTGATGTGCTGTAGGATAAACACTGGCCTGCTAACTGCAAGGTCGGTGGTTCAAACCCACCAGCCACTACCCGGAAACCCTATACAGAGTCACTGTGAGTCAGAACTGACTCAGTGGGACTTAACAATGGAAAACAACACACTGGCTGCCATCAAGTCAGTTCCAATTCCTGGTGACCCCAAGTGCACTACCCAGAGCTTCTGAGAGCAGCAGTAGTGTCTGGGTAGTGTTAAAGTGTTGGAGGTTCAAGTCCATCCAGAGGCACCTTGGAAGAAAGGGTTAGCAATCTACTTCTGAAAAGTCAGTCGTTGGTTCTATGGAGTACTGGTCTCCTCTAACACACATGAGGCAGTTTTGAAAGAGACACTACTGGACGGTAACCGATACTTGGTACTCCCAATATTGCTTAAGGGAGTGTGGAGACGCTATAAGAAAAGCACCAGGCTGGGAACTACAAGGTCAGTGGTTGGAGCCCACCAGCCGCTTTGTGGTAGAAAGATGAGGTTTTCTGCTGCCGTGAAGATTCACAGCCTCAGAAACCCTATACAGGGCCGCTATGAGTCAGAACTAACACGACAGTACTCAACAACAACAATGCTCCCCCAAAAGAGCTGGAATGAATGCGTGTCTCAAAAACCATCTCTGCACAGGGACATGACCCCCTGCCTACCACTGGAAATGTTGGCCCAGAAAACCCAAAAAACACACCCACTGGCATTGAGTCTATCCCGCTCATAGCGACGCCGACATAGGGTTTCTGAGACTGTAGATCTTTACAGGAGTAGACAGTCTCATCTTTTTCCCTTGGAGCAGCTGGTGGGTTTGAACTGCCAACTTTGTGGTTAGTAGCCCGATGTTAAACACACAGCATCTCCTTATTGACTCAGAAGGAGAGATTTAAAACTCAGAATCAGTGATTTCCCAGCAGTCACAGCTTTGGGTTTTCTGATTGTTATCCCTCATCTTATCGTAGGTTGAAAGCCTCTAGAACCATATTGAGTTGACATTGTGGATGTTAAGTGCTGACAGCCCATCATCTCTCCTTCCTCTGAGCTATCTCTCTGCTGCTCTGGGATTTGCCTTAACCCACTGGATCCCCAGGTAAGAGCCCTCCTGAGACATTTGGTTAAGAGGAGGTATTTCTGTTTCCCACATATCCGCTTTCCTCCCCTCAGCCATCAGGGTGTTGAAGAAGCAGCGCCAGACATTCTAAATGAATTTAATCCACAGAGTAAGCCCTTGTGTTGGAAATTGGGTTAAATTCAGCATGTATAAACCATTCACAATGGCTCTGTGCACTTTAGGCATTTGAAGTTCCCACCAATCTTCAGTCAAAACAATTAGACCATGAAAGGTGGTATTTTCATCCCAAAGATTTGTCAGTATCACCTCTGCAAGGTGGGATGAGGCCGGACCACCCATGAATGGGACTTTGACTTTTAAGTAAAAAAGTGGGGCTCATGGAAAGGGGCTGGGCCACGGTCAAGGTGGCTAGTGCGTCCGTCCAGCTATCTATTCCTGTACGTGCCAAATGTACCATCTCACTGTACCCTCATAATAGGTTTACTGCTACTGTTTTCTGAAGGAGTCCTGGTGTGGCACTGTGGGTTAATGTGCTAGATTGCAAAGTTGGTTTGAACCGCAAGATCAGAGGGTCAAGCTCACCAGTTTGCTCCTCAGAATATATAGGGTATTGTTGTTGTTGTTAAGTGCCGTCGAGTTGGTTCCGACCCATAGCGACCCTGTACAGGGTTTCCGAGGCTGTAAATCTTTAAGGGAGCAGAATACCTCATCTTTCTCCCGCGGAGCGGCTGGTAGTTTCGAACTACTGGCCTTAAGGTTCGCAGCCTGATTCGTAACCACTACGCTACCAGAGCTCCTTATATAGGGTATATAGACCCTATATAGGGTTGCTATGGGTCAGAACCAACTGGACAGCACTTAACAACAACAACAACAAATCCTCTACTGCAACAAGGAAACAGAGAGGCTAAACAATGTGCCAGTCAGGTCCCAGCATACAACAGGCAGCACATTCAAATTAGTCTGGTTGCAAAGAGTTCAGTAACGGTACCTTTAGGTCCCTGGATTTGCATTGGTTTGCACTAGGCTATTGCCCGAAAGACTGGCAGTTTGAACCCACCCAGAAAGAAAGGTCTGGTGTCCATAAAGATCATAGCCAAGAAAACTCAATGCTTAGAGAAAAATATGAAACAAAACTCAAAATCATTTAAGAGACCAGGCTTCCTGGTTGGACAGAGACTGGTGGAGCCCCGGAGACAATGACCCTTAGTCATCCATCAGGTCTGGGGCTGAATTTTCAGTCAAACGATAGAGAGATCTCTAAGGGGAATAATAACATTGGGAGGTATGCCTACCTTAGAATACCCAACCATTTGAGATCCAAAGGGCAGCATTGACCCAAGGACCAAGTTCAGAAAGGGTCAGAAGGGGAAAAAAGGAGGAATGGGAACAGGAGACACAGGGAGGAAGTGGGATGAGGGATGTTACATTGTGGGGATGGAAATCAATGAGATGGAACAAAATGTGTGTAATTTGTTGAATGGAAAACTGATTTGCTCTGTAAACCTTCCCCTAATTCACAATAAATGTTAGAAAGAAAGAAAGGAGGGAAGGAAGAAAAAAGAGGGAGAAAGAGGGGTCTCCATGAGTCAGAATGGACTTGTTGTGAAGTGCTGTCGAGTTGGTTCTGACCCATAGCGACCCTGTATAGGGTTTCCGAGGAGCAGATGGTGAGCTTGTACCACTGACCTTGCAGTCCAACCGGTTTTGCAGTCTGGCACCAGGACTCCCAGAATGGACTAGAAGGCAACATTTTGTCTTTTTTTAAAGAGGGGGAAGGCAGTGTATTTGTTAAAACAAATTGCTGTAAGTTAAGTGACTTCCAACACTGCCAATTTGTTAGTTTACAGGTCTGTAGGTTAGGAGTTTGAGAACAGCGTAGTTGGGAGTCTTTGCTTGGGGTCTCACAGCTGAAATCAAGGCATTGGCTGGGGTTATACCCTCTTGTGGGGCTCAGGGTCCTCTTTGAGTCTTATTGTTGTTAAGTGCAGTCAAGGGGGTTCCGAATCATAACGACCCTGTATGGGGTTTCTGAGGAGCAGCTAGTGGGTTTGAACTGCTGACCTTGTGTTTCGAAGTCCAGCGCTGATCCTACAGCACCGCACCAAGACTCTCATTGTTGTTGTTGTTGTTAAGTGCCATCGAGTCAGGTCCGACCCATAGCGACCCTGTACAGGGTTTCCGAGGGTGTAAATCTTTACGGGAGTAGAAAGCCTCATCTTTCTCCCGCGGAGCAACTGGTAGTTTCGAACCGCTGACCTTAAGGTTCGCAGCCCGATTCGTAACCATTACGCTACAAGACTCTCATTAGGTAGGCAGAATTCATTTCCTCATGATTGTAGAACTGAAGTCTGCTGACCTCATGTCTGATGACTATTGTTTGGGGACTACTCTCCACTTCTTGGAACTGCATTCAGACCCTGGCCACCAATTCCCCTTCATAAGCAGTTCAAAATGTGAGTGCTTACTTCTTCAAGGCTAGCAGGAGAATCTTTTTCATGCTGCATATCTCTGTGACGTTTGAAGGGCTCACCTGATTTGATCAGGCCCACCCTGGATGTTCTTCCTTCTGATTAACTCAAAGGCAACCGATGAATAACCTAATCATGGATGTGCAGTTCCATCATATTCACAAGTCTGGGCCCTGATTAACAAGAGTGTACACATCAGGAGACAGGAGTCTCTCTCTCTCTTCTTAAAAAAACTTTTCATTATCAATTGAGTGGAGGTTTACAGAGCAGATCATCAGTTTTACATTCAACATATCATACCCTTTGCTTTGTTAGAATGATTGCAATCCCCTCCGTGTACCATCAGTTAACAATATTTACCTCTATTCAGTAAACTATTGCGTCTTCCCCGTGTTTCCTGTTACCTTCATCTTTTCTCTGCGAACCTCCCTCTTGTTGTGTATTGCCCATCCTGTCATCCGTGTTAACATGTCAGGAACCTTGAGAGCTGTCTGGAACTTTGTCATAAGCGGGAAGTAGGTGGTTCAGCAGGAACAGTGCAGTTTCCCAATGATGGTAGTAATGGAGCTTGATTACTGGCCCCAGCTGTGAGTGGAGGGAGAAAGAAGGTGTTTACTGGAGCTGATGAAAGCTGGGTGAGGAACACAAAGAGTCCAGCCCTAGGCAGACACTAAACTCTTGTCTGTTTCTATGCACTTGCCGAGTCTGGACATTCCACATAAATGGAATGATACAATCCGTGGTCTTTTGTGACCAGCTTCTTTATTTAGCACACTGTTTCAAGGACCACCCGTGGGTAGCATGCATCAGAACTTCATTCAGTAGTATTCCAGTGCATTCATTGATGGACATTTCGGCTGTTTCTGCCTTTTGGCTATTCTGAAAAGTGCTGCTTTGAACATCCATAGGTAAGTCTTTGAATATCTGTGTTCCGCTCTCTTAGGTATATGCCCAAGAATGGAAATGCTGCATCATATAGTAACTGTGGAGTCCCGGTGTGGTGCAGTAGGGTCAGCACTAGACTGCTAACCAGCAGGTCTGTGGTTCAAACCCACCAACCACTCCTTAGAAATCCTGTACAGGATCACTATGAATCAGAACTGACTTGATGGCACTTAACAACAACAACATAGTAACCATATGTCCTGGTGACATTGTAGTATCAGTACTGAACTGTTAACCACAAGGTCTGTGTTTCAAATTCACCAGTGGCTCTTAGGAAGAAAGATGAGTCTGTCTGCTCCTGTAGAGATTTAGTCTCTGAAACCCTATGTAGGGGCACTATGAGTGGGAATTGACTCGGTGTCAGTAGGGTAGTGGGTGGGTACAGTAACTGTAAGGAGCTCTGGTGGTTAAATGCTCACCTGCTAACTGAAAGGTTGATGGTTCGATCCCACTAGTCACTCTGTGTGAGAAAGATGAGGTAGTAGGCTTCTGTAAAGATTTACAGTCTTGGGAACCCTGTGGGGGAGTTCTATTCTGTCCCATAAGATTGCTATGAGTCAGAATCACTCAACAGCACACAACAACAGCATAGTCACTATCAGTTTACCTTATTGAGGACTTGCCGCACTTTTCCCCAGGGTCTGCACCATTTTACATCCCTACCAGCTCTGTATGAAGATTCCAGTTTCTCTGCATCCTCAGCAACACTCACTGTCACCTATGGTTTTGATTCTAGCTATCCTGGTGGGGGGTCCTGGTGTGATGCACTGCAATGTTAACCCTACACAGACAGGGTCGCTAGGAGTTGAAACTGACTCGATGGCACTGGACCACACCACCATCCTGGTGGGAGTGCAGTGGCATCTCACTGACTGACATTTCCTTAATGATGAATAAGGATGAGCATCTTTCCAGGTACTTGTTGCTGGTTGGATATCTTCTTTGGAGAAATGTCTATTCAAGTCCTTTGCCCATATTTAAAATTGGGTTGTCTGTCATTTGATTGTTGAGTTCTAAGGGTTCTTGTTGTTGATTGAATGTGACTGTGGTTTCCCCCACCTCCCATGGGCCCCCAGGCATCAGGAATGTGCTCTGCTTTGTAGGAACCCAACCCGAACCCAACCCACTGCAGTTGAGTCGATTCTCACTCAGCAAAGCTATAGGACAGAGTAGAACTGCTTCACAGGGTTTCAGAGGCTGTAAACCTCTAGGGGATGAGACAGCCTCATCTTTTTCCCCATGAGTGGCTGCACTGCCAACCTTTTTGTTAGCAACTGGGTGCTTAACCCAAGATGACACCAAGACTTCTTTATGTCTCCCTACCCACTGCTGAAGTCCTGGTGTGGCGCTGTGGGTTAATGCTTCAGACTGCAAAACCCTTTGAACTGCAAGATTGGTGGTTCAAGTTCACCAGCTGCTCCTTGGAAACGCTACACAGGGTTGCTATGGGTCGGAACCGAGGTGACGGCACTTAACAAACAATAACAACCCGCTGCTGGCAAGTCAAGTCCTACTCATAGTGACCCTACAGGACAAAGCAGACCTGCCTCTGGGGGTTTCTGAGGCTGTCAATCATTACAGGAGCAGACAGCCTCATCTTTCTCCTGAGAACTGGCTGGTGACTTTGAGCTACCAACCTTTCTGTTAACAGTCCACTGCTTAATCCACTGCACCACCAGGGATCTTGCTTGTTGTGTTAAGTGCCACTGACCTTGTGGTAAGCAGTCCAGTGTGTATCCAACAGTGCCACATCAGGACTCTACTGATGAAGATGTTAAGAGCTGTGGAGTTGATTTTGACTCATAGCAACCCTGTATAGGATTTCTGAGGAGCAGATGGTGGGTTTGAACTGCTGATCTGCGGTTAGCAGTCTAGTGCTTCTCCTACAGTGCCACATCAGGACTTCTGCTTAGTAGAGGCTTTAAATACCCCTTCCCTTGAGCCACCTACTCACTGACTTGGCCTCACCAACTTCTCTTCAGAGACCAAATCCATTGCCATGGAGTAATTTCTGACTCATTGAAACCCCATAGAAAAGATAGAATTGTTGCATAGGGTTCCCAGGGCTGTAAATCTTGAAGGGAGTAGACAGCCTCATTTTTTTTCAATGGAGAGGATGGTGGGTTTGAACCACCAACCTTTTGGCTAGCAGTTCAGCACCCAACCCATGGTACCACCGGTGCTCCTTTCTTTCTAGAGAGCAGAGCTAATAAAAATCCCTCCTCCCAGCAATCTCTAGCCTCCTTGAAATGTTCTCTGGAGGCTGCCTGTAGCCCTGTTGCCTCATACCGCCCTGGGCCACTCAGGGGGCCTCTTGGCAAAAGTTGGAGACCTGTAAGCAGTGAATCGAGTAGGGGGCTTGTGAGCACTGGGCGAGGAGCCGGAGAGCTGGTCAGCCTACAAGAGACAGTGTGTGGCTTTGGTAAATTTCCTGGCTACGTCTTTGAAATGATCCTGCCTTTCTATTGGATGGAGCCAGTTGGGACCTTGCAGAGGCAGGATTCCGTGGTGGGTTGAAAATGCTTTACACGGACCATCACCTCTTCCACACAGCCTGGTAATTCCCTCAGATTACATTCGGTGGCTTTCTAGTTGCTTGGGTTTACCAGTCATGGTTGCAGCTGTGATGATCTGATTAGGAATCTCTCTTACTGGATCGTGAGCCCTGGTGTGGTGCTGTAGGATAAACACTGGACTTCCAAATGAAAGGTCGGCAGTTCAAACCCATCAGCCACACCAGGGGAGAAAGATGAGTCTTTCTGCTCCTGTGAAGATTTGCAGCCTTGGAAGACCTTTACCGGGTTGCTATGGGTTGGAACTAACTCAATGTCAGTGAGTTTAGTGAGTTTTGCTTATTGGATTGTCAGCATCTTGAGGGCAGGGTGAATGCGTATCATATCAGTTCTTGCTCAGAACCCTTGGAAGACATTCACTGCTTTATGGTGAGACCATCAGTAGATGTATTGGCTCTTGCCATCTTTTTCAGCTTAATTTCATGTGGTTCTCCCTTTGCTCTCTCTGGTCCAGTTACGAGGGTTGTCTTCAGTGCTTCCTGCCACACACACAGGCCCTTTGCACGTATTGGAGGCCCTTGGTTCCCTTCCTCATCTTTACACTTACTGATTTTTCAGATGAAGAAAGAAGTATCACATCTTCAGGAAAGCTGTCTTGGAGTCCCTAAGATGAGGTCAAATCTTGATTCTCTCTCTTTGCTGCTATCATTGGTAGGTTAGCATGTGCACAGGCCTGTAGAACACCCTGAGGGGAAAGCATGCCTGCTTATCTTATACGGAAGCTCCTGTGCCTAGTTTAATAGAACCATCTACCATTGAGTTGATTCCAATGGCAGAGTAGAACCACTTCCCGTAGAGTTTTCAGTGGCTGATTTTCTGGGAATAGAGCGACGGCCTTTCTTCAAAGGCGCCTTTGGATGGGCCCGAACCTCTAGCCTTTCAGTTAGCAGTCGATTGTGTTCACTCTGGGCATCACCAGGGAGAATGGGTGTCAATGTTAAACGGTGAATGATTCTTGTAATCTCAGGGTCTGGACCCAGGGCCTGGCACATGGCAAGCACTATACATTCATTTCATTTTTGCTAAATAAGTGAATGGATTCTCCCAGGTGTGTTGCACTCCATTTCTGCTTCTGTGTGATGAATCCATTTTTGCTGAATAAGTGAATGGATTCTCCCAGGTGTGTTGGACTCCATTTCTGCTTCTGTGTGATGAATCCCTTGGGTGAGTTCTTTCCTCATGGGAGCTCATTTCTTGGTCTGTCCACTGGTTATCCACACGAGTTGGCTGAAGGGGCTTCACAACCGTTGTTTCCATGTGTGGGAACCAAGGCCGAGTTTATTGAGTTGGTCCTGACGCATAGCAACCCTATAGGACAGAGTAGAGCTGCTTCTTAGGTTTCTGAGACTATAAATCTTTATGGGAGCAGACAGCCTCATCTTTCTCCCACAGAGCAGCTGGTGGGTTTGAATTTCAGACCTTGCAGTTAGCAGCCCAATGCTTAACACTCCTTCATCACATCTCCTCTCCTACTCTTCCCTGAAGCCCTCTGCAAATGATCTGGAAGAAATCCTCTTTTCTTCAACATCCTTCCACCAAGGTAAGTGGATCAGACCCTGATCTGATGGGTGGGTCCATTGCTAAGTCTGCCCAGAGTCTGTGACTGGGGACTGCTGTCTGATGTGCCCTCCCCTCCCCACCAGGGCCTACTTGATAAACACCGGCCAAATTTCTCAGTGCTCTGAGTGACTGGGGAATGTGGCCACAGATTTGAATGGTCCCTATATAATTTCTGAGGTTTGAAGCCTATGTCTCGAAGGCTGGAGGAAGTGGACAGATTTAGCTGCAGGGATGTGTGGCGTGCTTCTTGCTTTAGGGATGGGAGGTCTTGGCCAGGTTCATGCTACCCACAACCCTCTTTCTACCATGGCAGTGTGCATGGAGCTGATTCCCACCACCCGTCTGTCAGTCTGTCCTACTGTGGTGGCTTGCATGTTGCTGTAATTCTAGAAGCTATGCTACCATACTCCAAATCAGTAGCATCACCCATGGTGGAAAGGTTTTAGCAGAACTTCCAGACTTATGACAGACTAAGAAGAAGAACCTGCTTATCTACTTCTAAAATAAAGCATTAGCTAGTGAAACTGTATAAATAACAGCAGACTGATGTGGTGCTGGAAGAAGAGCATCTCAGATTGGAAGGTGTCGGGGACCTGCCTCGACAGAGGGGTTCGGTTTACGAGGAGGAGATACCTGACGGCGGTAACAATATATCAAGAATACACAGAAAGAGACAAAGAGAGAGACAATGAGGCACCCCAAAGCCAGGGTGGATACATCACTGGTGGGCAGGCTTGGGACTACAGGCATTGTGGCCTCTGCAGGCAGCAACTCACTGCCCTGCAATCTCTACCGCATGCCCTCCAGCCCGTAATGCACTGCAATCTTTACTGCATGCCCTCCAACCTGTAATGCACTGCAATCTTTACTGCATGCCTTCCAACCAGTAATGCACACCTGGGGAGGCCCCGGCCTCTGTTTTATTTAGGGGAGGAGCTTCACACCAAGCTGGGAGGGACTTAGGCAAGGTACAGCTAACATCAGTACTTTTCCAGACATTCAGGTAACTTTACATCTTCGCTGGTTCGAATCCCAGGCCAGTAACTTGGATTCTCAGGCCCAATTAACATATCTATAGCCCCTGAGCTGAGGTGGGGGAAGGTGAAAGGTAAAGACAAAAGCTTGGGCGGAGTCCCGCTGTTTCGGCTTCCTGAGTCAGGTCTCGAGATGCCCAGGTGAATGGGCTGCACCTGGAAAAGGATTAGGGAGGATGGGTTCTTTGTCTATAGAACAAAGAACTGTGAAGTAGCTAAGATGTTTTTAGTTAATCCTTTTGGAGAAAGGCTTGACCTTGCAACTTTTAGTCTTAGGCTTTAGGAAAATATCACATTTATCTGTGGCTCCATGGATTAATTTATAATATATATACCTGAATATTAATATGAAAGCAATTTGCCATTAACTGCCAGTGGCCTCATTTGTTACACTCGGCCCTAGAGGGCCTCGAACCTCTGACTAGTCTTACACGGTCCGCAACAGGAAGGCACTCAAAATACGACTGGGGCACTGTGTCTTCTCGCTTGGAGATTCCTGCAACCTACCTCCTACTCATTGCAGCTCTCCTTACATCCCTGGCTCATTTACTTAGGTCAAACCTAAAGCTCCATTGTATCCCCGGCCTCCTCTTAGGATGCCTGCATTCATCACACTGCTTTGATCACACAGTTGGGAGAGACTGACACAGTTTCATTACTTTATTGTGCTGAAGGGGTGTCTAAAGTTCAGAGAAGGCATGTGATATGTCCGAGGTCACACAGCAATGGTAGAAATCTGGACTTCCAGGCCTGACTGTGATACTTACAACAATGATGTGCCTAGCACTAGCAGCTCTGAAATGTGGAGCATGGGACAACAAGACATTGGGATTCGTCAAGTCCAAAATAATTGCAAAAGTGCCAAGGTCCAAAAAGATGGAGACAGCCAAAGTGCCCATCAGCTGAAGAATGGATAAACAAATTGTGGTACATACACACAATGGAATATTATGCTACCTTGAAG